>NC_140495.1:48260398-48687898 GCF_964271855.1 Acomys minous
TCTCCAAGCTCACAGAATTTGGGTGCTGGACAACTAAACCAACCAAGTAAAACCCCTCCGCACCGCAGACGGGTATGTACTGTAGCCATTCACAACTAAAGATCTGTGAACCAGTCACAGCAAAATCAACGAAAGCTTGTTAGAAATGGAGAGTATCCGTTAGGGAGCTAGTGCAGCTGGTATAGCGCTTGCTTTGCAAGCATGAAGCCCTGTGTTCAATCTCCAGAACCTACACAGAAAAAAGGAGTCAGGCATAGTGGCGCATGTGTGTAATCACAGCACTGGCTGGGCAGAGCAAGGACTCTCAGCCAGTCAGCCTAGCCTACTTGGCTCATTTCCGGTCAGTGGAAGACCCTGTCTCCTCTTCCTCCTCTTCTTCTTCCTCCTCCTCCTCTAACTACTGCTGCAGCTACTTGTAAAATGAAATAAAAGCCAAAATCCCCCAAACAAACAACAAACCCAATGGAATAGAATCTCAGGAGCAATCTTGAAATAGATTCATGGCCTCTGCCTACACTTTGTGTATATGTGTACACACACACACACACACACACACACACACACACACACACACGCATGTGCACACATGCGCACACACACACACACAAGAAAGGACAGAATCTTGGGGTCTGTTCCAGAGCTTCAGAAGTGGGACCTATCATCTAGTAAATAGCCAAATATTTTATGAAGTTTCAGAAATGTTGTTCTGTTCTATAACGTGCAGGGCTACCTAGTGAGACTGTGTGTGTGTGTGTGTGTGTGTGTGTGTGTGTGTGTGAGAGAGAGAGAGAGAGAGAGAGAGAGAGAGAGAGAGAGAGAGAGAGAGAGAGAGATTACTTGGAGAATTGTGGAGAATTCTTTTTGTATTTGTTTGTAGACAGAGTTTCCTTATGTAGCCCTAGTGGTCTGGGAACTAGCTATATAGACCAGGCTGGCCTTGAACTCAACAGGAGATCAGCGTGCTTCTGCCTCCTGAGTGCTGGGATTAAAGGTGGGTGCCACCATCCCTGGCTCAACTTTCTGAAATTTAAAGCTAAATAAGCACCCATTCACAGAGAGACCCTGTCTCAAACCCCCCCCCCAAAAAAAATCACCCATTTTTTTTCCTGACAGCCATATTCACTCACACAGCCTTCTCCCCACAGTTAACAAAAATGAGTAAAAAGAAAGGGACATTAACTGGCCACAAGAATGTGCTGGTACCAGTGCTGGTTCTATTTTGGCCCAAGGAAAATCTAAGTGTCATGAAAGCTGATTATGGAAACGGCAGTTTCAAGCTCACTTTGAATTCTAGTCAAGCATTTCATGCTTGTGACTCCTTTTAATGAAGGGTGATTGTAAAGTGAGTTATGGTTCAAGTGTGTGTGTGTGTGTGTGTGTGTGTGTGTGTGTGTGTGTGTGTTGTTCTTTAAGTGCTGTTTTTGTTGTTTTGAGCCTGCATCTCCCCTTGGCCTGATCTCACCGAGTGCGCTAAGATGCTGGCCCGCAAACTCCGGGACTCTGTCTCCACCTTCCCAGTGTTGGAAACAGCAAGCCCCTCAGGCTTCTTTATAGGTGTACTGGGAACCTAATTCAGGTCCTCAGATTGGCAAGGCAAGCACTGTTATTGACTGAGCTATCTCTAGCCAGCCTTTTAAAAATACACATAAAAATCAGAAGCCCAGCACTCAGGAGGCAGAGGCAGGCAGATCTCTGTGAGTTCAAGGCCAGCTTGGTCACCAAGTGAGTCCTGGACAGCTAAGGCTACACAGAGAAACCCTGTTCCGAAAAATCAAAACCAAACCAACTAATCAATTGACCAATCAGATCAAAATGGCACAGAGAAGATTAGTGTGCCCCTGCATATAAAAGACATGCAAGTTCATGACGTTTTCCATGGTTTTTGTAGGTGCCACCCTCTCTCCTTGGTTTGTCAGGAGACCCAGGCTGAGGTTCTCCTTCTGGGGTCCCATTGACAGTTTCTCAAGATTTTAAAAGTCTGGAAAATAATAAACAAAATGTACTCATGAACTGCAACTAATTTTACGTTTTTGTTTTTGTTTTGTTTTGCTTTTCGAGACAGGGTTTCTCTGTGTATCCCTGGCTGTCCTGGACTCGCTTTATAAACCAGGCTGTCCTTGAACTCACAGTGATCCACTTGCCTCTGCCTCCCGAGTGCAGGGATTAAAGGCGTGCACCATCATGCCTGGCAAGAATTTTGATGTATAACATATTTATTTTACAGAATTATACTATGAACTAGTAAGTAAAGGAAATGATGGCAGTCACTTCTGACTTGAGTCTTGAGACTATTCGAATTTCATCATTTTCTCTTCCAGATGACCAGAGTTAGATTCCCAGCACCCACAAGGCAATTCACAGTGTATAAATCTAGTTCCAAGGGTTCAATGCACTCTTCTGGCTTCCAAGAGCACTGCACGCACATGTTGCATAGACACGTGCAGGCAAAAAGCAGTAAAAATAAATCTTAAAAAATAATAATGTTGCTACCTATGCTGAGGCATTTTAGAAAAAATGGCCAGCAAGCTGGGTACAGTGGCACACACCTTTAATCCCAGCACTCAGGAGGCAGAGGCAGGTGGATTACAGTGAGTTCAAGGCTAGCCTGGCCAACAAAGTGAGTCCAGGACAGCCAAGGCTACACAGAAAAACCCTGTCTCAAAAAAAAAAAAAGTGGCTTGCAATTCTCTGTGAAAGAAACAGATTATATGATCTATCAGTCAGATTAGAAATTCCATACCCAAGGGGGCTGGAGAGAGGGCTTAGTGGTTAAAAGGCACTTGCTGCTCTTGCAGAGGTCCCAGGTTTGTTCCTAGCATCAACCTTAGCTGTCCTGCAAACATGTGTGACAACTCCAGCTCCAGGGGATCTAATGCCTCTGGCCTCTGCACACACTGGCACTCATGTGTGCATACCCATACATGGATACAACCACACATAATTAAAAAAAATAAGGTCATAAAGGGGCTATCACATTAAAAATATAGAAAACTGCTAGAAAGCATATACCAATTGCATCGACTTAGAAGGTAGTTTAATTTGCTTTAATGTTTAGCCATCTAATTATTCCAATAGCTACATAGGATACTTGGGGTAGTTTCGGGAGTGACGTTCATTTTGTAACTTTGTGTGTGGTTGTGAGTCACCTCCCAAACACTTCAGCATCTTTTCATCAAGCCTTATCATAGTCTCTTGGCTGATAATAACATGTCCAGGGACTTTAAGAGAGATTACAGTTCCAAGAAGTAGAATATCCTTAGGGGCTGGGAAGTAACAGGGACTAAGCATGCGTACCTCCCCCTCCCCGGCCATCAGAAGTTTTGTAGCATGCTTATTGCCGCTGTTTAATTATTTGCAGGTGTCATCCTAGCTAGGCGAAGGATGCCTTTGCTCTCATAGAGACTGGAATTCAATTCCCAGCACCCATGACAAGCAGCTCAAAACCGTCTGCAACTCTAACTCCAGGGGGCATCTGATGCCTCTGGCCTCTAAAAGCACCTTCACTCTCATGCACACATATCCGCACACCTGCACATAATTTAAAAATACAGATATGTGTATAGTTTTTATTGTAAACTTTACTACTTACCAATCTCCATCCAGTTCAGCAATGTTTATGTGTGTCTTATCACTGCATACCCTTGGCATTTATCATTCTGTTTCCTATTTATTTAATTATTCATGCTATCATTTGTAGGGCTAGGGAATCCAACCCAAGGGGCTGTATATCCTAGTAAGTGCTGTCACACTAAACTATACCCCCATCATTATGTTTTAAACTTCTTAGTCTGTTTTGTTTTGTTTCATTTTTGTTTTTGTTTTTTCTTTCTTTCTTTTTTTTTTTTTTTGAGACAGGGTTTCTCTGTGAAGCCTTGAATGTCCTGGACTTGCTTTGTACACTAGGCTGGCCTTGAACTCACAGAGATCTGCCTGCCTCTGCCTCCTGAGATTAAAGGTGTGCGCCACCACACCTGGCTTAAAATTACTCTTTTAAGTTTTATTTTATTTTGTGTGTGTGTGTGTGTGTGTGTGTGTGTGTGTGTGTGTGTGTGTGTTATTTTATGTGCATGTGAGTGCCTTAAGAAAGCATTTGAGGGGCTGTAGAGATGGCTCAGTGGTTAAGAGCAGTGACTGCTCATCCAAAGGTCCTGAGTTCAATTCCAAGCAACGACATGGTGCCTCACAACCATCTATAATGTGATCTGATTCCCTCTTCTATCTGATGTTCTCTTCTGTCATGCAGGCATACATTCAATAGAGTGCTTATATACATAAATAAATAAATCTTAAAAAAAAAAAAAAAAGAAAGCGTTTGATCCCTTGGACCTAGAGTTACAGGCAGACTTGATGCACTCCATTTGGGTGCTGAGAACTGAACTCTGCTCCTCTGTAAGAATAACAAGTGGTCTTATCTGCTGAGCCACAGCTCCGGCCCTTTAAAAATACTCTAATTGTTGACATGTTTCTCATTTTACTTTTGTTTCTTCGATAGCTAAGTATGCATGTTAGCTATTTTCAGTTTTTTCCCATGAATATTCTGACATGTGCTTTGTCATTTGAACAGTCTTTCCACTGTGTGTAATTTTTTTCTATCTCTTTAATTAAGAGAGTAACCAAGGATCATGGGCCCATTTAGACATATTGAGTGAGTCACTTTTGAGAACATTGCAGTGCAGACAACCAGCTCTCACTTGAGGGTATCTTCCTCCTCACTCCTAGGTCCTTATGTCCTCCCTATAAGCTCATGCTAATCAGCCCAGTATTTCAAACAGTCCTTCTCTTTCTCTGTGAGTACCTGTCTATAAAGCAGTTCAGTTTTACAGAGGGAGCTAAAAGCAACACAGCTGATATTATTGATGGGCCAGCAACGTTCTTGCGCCCTGTCCTTCTGGGACCAGTGTTCTTTGAGATGGTCAGCACCGGAAGACTGATGTGTGGGGAAGAGGCCCCTGCTTCTCTGAGAGAAGTTAACAGATCCTTTGGGGATATGCATATGATTTTGATTTCTCATTAGCCTGGTGAGCTCCAATGAAGTGTGACTGACAGCTACATAAGTCAATACAAGAGTACTTTGGGAGAGCAAAGTTTCAGATTTTTTTTTTTTTCCTTATAGATTAGACTTCTATTCTTTCAGAACTCACTGGGAAAGTAAATCATAGCACTTTTGATTCAAGAAATGAATGTAATGAAGCTACATTTCTAGGAAAATTATCGTGGTTAAAAGGGAAATAAAATGCTAAGTTTATTGATCAAGTAAAGCATAACTGGTGGAACTGAAAGTACGTCCTAGACCCTTGTCAGTGCTTTCATGTTCACTTTATTTGTAGTTCTTGTTTTATCTAAAGACTAAATGCGACTTTAAAGATTTACAAAGCAAAGAGCACTTAAGACCAGGAAGCATTCTTCATGAAATGTTTGGAGATAAGGATATGGATCACCCCAGACAAAGAGAAGGCAGAGGAAGAGAGCAGCCAAAGACCCGGCAAGCAGTGAGCCAGCCCACCTCAGAGGAATGCAGAGCCTCTCAACAGGGAAGACTTCAGAGACTGGGGAGATGGCTAAGTCGGTCTTTGCCAAACAAGCAGGAGAACGCAAGTTTGAGTCCCAGGGTCCACAGGAAAAGCCAGGTGCGGTGGTGCAAGCCTGTAATCCCAGCATTCGGGAGGTGGTGACAGGCAGATTTCTGGGGCTCACAGGCTGGCTGACCTAGGTGAATCAGTGAACCCCAGATTCAGATGAGAGATGCTGCCACAGAGGAGGTGCATGGTGTGTAAAGAACAACAGCCAAGGTTGATCCCTGGCCTCCACACATGGGTGCACTAATGTGCCAAGCACTCAAATGATTATGCACATGCACCCACAAAATAAAATAACAAAATAAAATCTGAATTTATTGTGAAAGCCCTGTAAACATTCCATGGTATTTTTTTTAAATCATACTATTAAATATAGTTCAAAAGCTTAGGGTGATATATTAAAAGAATTGAGGCCATAAAAAGTCCTGTAGGTGTATAACACAGATGAAACTGGAAAAATTATTGTGAATGTTTGGATTTAGAGAAGAAAGAAGGATTTAGAGAAGGCACCAAAATTTCACGTGTAATCGCACCCAAACGCGGGTGTGGGGAATTAGAAAGGCAAGGAACAGTCCCAAGATGGAATATTTCTGAGGAATGTGAAGACACTTGTTCCCTGACTCTTCTGAAGGGAAAACAAGTTACTAAGTGCACTTTAGATCTCCTAGTTCACATCAATCAGGCCAGGTCAATTGACCCAAGGTACGAACTGCAAGAGAGAGTATTTGCATTGAAAATACAATTCTTATTTAATAGCAACCTTAATCTTAATCTAATTTAATAATGCTAAGGAGCTGTTGACATTAGAAAGGATATGTGGGTTTTTGTTTTTTGTTTTTCACTTGTTTTGAGACAAGGACTCACATTGTAGCCTTGGCTATCCTGGAATTCTCTGTGTAGGCCAGGCTCCCTTTAAACTCACAGAGCTCTGCAGAGGCCATCCATAGGCTGGGTTGAAGGTGTGTGCCATCATGCCTGGCAAGATGTCATTTTTTTCTGTTTTTTGTTTTTTGATTCTTGTGTTTCTTTGTGTAGCCTAGGCTGTCCTGGACTTACTTTGTAGACCAGGCCGGCCTTAAACTCACAGAGATCCACCTGCCTCAGCCTCCTTGAGTGCTAGGATTACAGGAGTGTGCCACCAAGTCTGTCTTAAAAAGTATTCTTAATTATGTATATTTATGCCACATTTGCATATGCATATGCGATACACACAGACACACAGGAATGCTGGTGCCTGAGAAGGCCAGAGGTGTGGGTTTCTCCTGGGGTTGGAGTTATGGGCCGATGTGAACCAGCCCCCCTTTTTTTCTAGTAGAAATAGCTGGCTTTTACTAGACGTTTGAAAATGGCTGATGCAAACGCGCTTGGGTTCCCGTCTGCACTGCAGGATCTTGTTAATGACTTATGCTGCTGATCCCCATCTACTTGAGTCCAGTTTCCTTATATTCTTCCTTGCAGTCTCATGGCTCCGGCTGTTAAGGCAGCTTCTCCAGCTATAGCTGGAATCTCAGGTGGAGCACTGCTGCAGACTCAGGTGGAGCACCACGCGCTGAGGATAGGCGGCAGCTCAAGAGCGTGCATGTCTAACTAGCTGCCAGGTGACAGGCATACTATGCGTCCATTTTTGACTTTTAGTCCTTTGTAATTTGCCCTCTTTTGGGTTCTCTTTGGAAGCCTGAAGGTCATTTTTCCAATTCAAGTATTAGTCAGGCACAATCTTGCTCAGCTTCCAAGATCATGCATGGTTCAGGGTGTAGAGTTGAAGATCTTTATTTTACTTTTTCTCTTGCTCAAATTTCTTTTTATTTTTCTTTCTTTCTTTCTTTCCTTCCTTCCTTCCTTCCTTCCTTTTTGAGACAGGGTTTCTGGAACTCACTCTGTTGACTAGGCTGGCCTTGAACTCACAGAGATCCATCTGTCTCTGCCTCCCGAGTGCTTGCTTTCTTTCTTTCTTTCTTTTTCTTTCTTCTGTATTTTCTATGGAATTTCCTTAACTTTCTTTTCCAATACCTCTAAATCCTATTCTGTACTATTTATAATCTTGCTTTCTTTTTTCCAAGGATTTTATTTTTATTTACTATGCGTCTCTGTGTGGATGCCACGTGTGTTTAGGTGCCAGTAGAGGCCAGCAGAGATCCCCTGGAGCTGGAGTTACAGATGGCTGTGAGCTGTCTAGTATAGGTCCCCGGGAACCAAACCTCAGTTCTCTGGAGACTCCATATTGTATGCTCAATACTCTTTACTTTCTTCTTTTCTTAAAAAACCAATTCTGGCTAATTTTGTTTCATCATTGCAACTGTCTTGAACACACACACACACACACACACACACACACACACACACACACATACACACACAGAGAGAGAGAAAGAGAGAGAGAGAGCTCTTTTTCCTTGTGGTGTCTATTTCTACCACTCTTTGTCACTTTATTTTCTGTGTCCCATGAGAAAGGCTTCCCTCAAAAGTCTGATAATCTTTGGGGATCTTCTCATTTTAAGAAAAAGATAGCACAGTGTTTATGGTTATCAGAAACTAAGTGGATAATCGTCCCTGTAGAGGGCTCCCTTAAGGGTTTGGAGGTGTGCTCAGTGGCAGAGCACTTGGCTTTCATATGTGTTTAATTTCCAAAACAGAAAGAAGGAGGTTAGAAATAAAATGTGTGATGGTGTGGTGGCTTGGCCTTGAGCTCATAGTCCCGGAGCTTTCTGTGCCCACATCTTGTTTGTTTATAGCTTAAGGACAATTTTATTAGTGTTTGAGAGAAAAAAAACGATGGGACAGGCAAGCTGTAAATCTTGGCAGCTGCTAGAGAGTCAGGAGATGGAGAGAGGGAAGAGAGAAAGTCATGCCTTTAAGAAAGTAGGCAGCGTCAGTAATGGTCAATAGGCAGCAGCAAAGGGGAGCTTCCAAGAGAAAGTGAGAAAGCAGAACGTGTCTAGAGAGCACTCCCAGGCTTTCGGCCAGTCCAGCGTCCGAAGAAGAGACAGAGAAGGAAAAGAGGCCGTTAAGGGACGTGGACAGGCTGCATTGCAGAGGCTCCATAAACAGGTGCCCGCAAAGTGAGTGTAGGTCTTTTTTTTGGGGGGGGCGTTGATTAGCATCCACAGCAAAGGATCTTCTAATCTTGAGAAAAATGAAAAGCTGGGGCAGGATTCTGGAAGCCAGATTGGTTGCTGGAAGCCTTAGCATGCAGCATGTCAATGTTGACTTAATAGACCTACTCCCATTGTCTGCCAGGAACCTGTCACCTTTGTGGAAATTACGTTTGCAGGCTTTTGCTTGAGTAGAAAGAGGCGTTTGCACGAGTGCATTAAGTAGGGACAGGAATATGGAAATCAAAGCCCAGGTCTTGTGCAAGAATGGTAAGGTCCCTGGACTGCTGAGCCATCCTTCCTGTCCTCACCACTCACCCATCAACAGTGCTCATTGGACCGAAATGTCTGGGTAGGTCTAAGAGAGCATTTGGTTTACTTTTCTTTTCTGATTTCTTGAATTCGTTTTGATTTTGATTCGAATAGATCTTTGTTTTGTTTTTCGAGATAGGGTCTCTCTGTGTAGTCCTGGCTGTCCTGGACTCGCTTTGTAGACCACACTGGCCTCGAACCCACAGCGCGATCTGCCTGCCTGTGCCTCACAACTGCTGGGATTAAGGGCGTGTGCCACCATGCCCGGTTGAACAGGTGTTTAATGAAATGTAGAAGAAAGAATCCTGTGAGAGTAAGAGGCATTGCGTAGAAGGTGGACTGTTGGGGACTAGCTCCTCAAATCTGGTGCTTGGTCTGGTGTGGGGACGCATGCAGCCATCCTAGCACTTGGGAGGCAAAGGCAAGTGGGATGAGAGGTTTAAGGCCAGTCTGTACTGTGTATCCATTCTCAAAAAACAAAACCAAGTAGGTTATTTTTTTCCTATTGACACAGGGTCTTTAGCTCAGGCTGACCTCCTCCAGCCTCAGTTTCCCATATATGGGGCTTCTACTCACCACCTGTCTTAGGATTTCTATTGCTGTGAAGAGACAGCATGACCACGGCAGGTTTTTGTTTGTTTGTTTGTTTTTTTTGAGACAGGGTTTTTCTGTGTAGCCTTGGTTGTCCAGGACTTGCTTTGTAGACCAGGCTGGCCTCGAACTCACAGAGATCTGTCTGCCTCTGCCTCCCCAAGGGCTGGGATTGCAGGCGTGTGCCACCACTGCCTGGGTGATCATAGCAACAGGAAATATTGGGGCTGGCTTACAGTTTCAGAGGTTTAGTCCATTATCATATGGCCAGAAGCACAGGGTCGTGCAGGCAGATGTGGTGCTGGTGAAGGAGCTGAGAGTTCTACAACTTGATCGGCAGGCAACGGGAAAGAAACTGTGTACCGCACTTGGTGTGGCTTGAGCATATGAGACCTCAAAGCCCATCCCCCACAGTGACACACTTCCTCCAGCAAAGCCACGCCTCCTAATAGTGCCACTCCCTATGGGCCAAGCATTCAAACACAAGAGTCTGTTGGGACCATTCCTGTTCATGCCATACCACCCAACCCACTTGCTCCTTAAGTCTGTAGTACATTAGTACAAGGCATCCAAATGGTTTAAGTAATGATTATATATATATTTATTATTATATATACATTGCTCTGCCCACATATATACCTGCACACCAGAAGAGGGCATCAGATCACATTATAGATGGTTGCGAGCCACCATGTGGTTGCTGGGGAATTGAACTCAGGACCTCTGGAAGAGCATCCAGTGCTCTTAACGTCTGAGCCATCTCTAAGTAATGATTATAAATGATCGTAGCAAGGAATAGACAACTCTTTCAACTTACTGGCATTCAGAGAGAAGATACATTGTTGATGACTAACTCCCAGGAAGGTGGGAGATTCTGACAGAAGACACTGACTGCACTGATGACGGTGGTGTGTATAATCCATATTGCAAGAGCTTGACCGAGCTTGGTTTTTAGTTGGCCCATGGTAGGAGGGCCATGAAGTGAAGGTATTACTTACTAAATTGTTACATGAAATTGTTTCTGTTTGTCCAAGGGGTCAGCTGCTCCCCCATGAAGCAGACACAAGAGTTCATGAGCATAAACCCTGCAGCTGAGTAACACTAGGAGGCCAGTCACTTTGTCCAGTGGCCACCTGTTATGCCCACTCCCAGCTTGACTTGAGCAGCTTTCTTCTCTTCTCCTCTGAGCTTTCTGGAGCAGTCATCTTCTAAAAAGGAGCCAAGGTCAAGTTAATCTCTCAAGGAAACAAGAAGCCCACTGCTTTAGCTGGGTTTAGTTGTTGTTTGTTTTTGACCATGAGTGTTTTTCAGGATACTCTGTTTATAAAGTGTTTATGTGTTTGTGTGCAGAGTGAAGATGGGACCAGAGCCATCCTGATGGAATTACAGTGTCTGCTCACGGCAGGTTACAGCAGCACATCAAATTTAAAAGCTGTTGAATTATAATCTTGTTTAGGACAGGGTGGATTTGGTTTTGGCTTCAAAAGCATTTAGCACCATGGCTTGACTGCAAGAAATGTGTATTACATATTTTTCAATATCTGTTTATTGATATTATCAGTACTATTGACTCACATGAAATCTGTGTTGCTAGTTCTCATATTCTTAATAGAATTCTAACTCTATTTGGTGTAGTAAATAAATATTGTAATAAGTGGTGTGAAATTCTAAGTAAATCTTTTTTTACATTTATTTACTGTGTGTGCATGAGCAACATACTATAGGGTATACACAGAGGTCAGAGGACAGCTTTGGGGGTTAGTTCTCTCTTTCCACCATGTGCTTCCTAGGGGAAGAACTCAGGTGGTCAAAAACAAACAAACAAACAAATGGACCAACCAACCAACCAACCAACCAACCACAAGACTCAGCTTATGCAACAAGAGTTTTACCTACCAAGCCATCTCCTCAACCCTAAAGCTCCACTTTTAATATTGAGTCTTCCCTATTTGTCAGGAATATCACTGGCCATTGATTGCTGGGAGTATTATTTCTTTATTTAAAAACACACATACAGAGACCATATAATTTCATCTTCTAATTTGAGAATTCCAGCTCTCCTTTAAGAAAAATTGAAGCCACACATACAGCAATACATTTACATAGTAAGGAACTACAGGAGAATGACTTGATAGTTTTAAGAAGAATAAATAAATCCAGGTTACCATTGAACCTACTATGTTTGGTACAATGTCAGGTGCTTGTCGATCCCAATCCTCAAGGAACTCATAGTCTAATGACAAAAACAACACACAAAATAAAATTGTATTTGCCATAACAGATATGAAAACCTTCCCCAGTCTTTTCAAAGAAGTGAGGGAGTTGGTTTTCTCCTTCCTGTGACTTCCTCTGAAATAGTTGTGTGAGAAGTGTAAGCTGGCTTTCCTTTCCCCTCAGAAACAGCATACATTTCACATGCTTCCATGCCATCCCTTCCCTCAAGATTTTTTTCTCTCCAGTTTTACTAGTCAATCTTACCACAGAAATATGGCTTTGCAAGTTACCTAATCATACTTCCTATTTGATGGTTAAGTCTTTGTTTTGTGGGCATGTGCATTTGTGATTGCTGCTTGTCTCACTTTGCACACACCAAATTACAAAAAAGACACCCAAACCCTGTTCACATAATGATGGTAATCCCGGCTCAGAACTATTTTAGATTGGAAACATCATCGAAGATCAGATCTCTCCTTGGGAAGGCTTTCTTCTTGTCTGTTTCATTTACTCTGGCTAGAACTTGCATCTAGAAGATTGCTTTTGTTTTGAGCATATGCAAAAAAACAAGTTCAAAAAGACCTCAGCGAATTGCCTCTTATTTTTATTCTAATAAACCAACCAGTTATTGTAGCAGGAAAAGGGAATGTGCTGATGTTTTAGGTGAAATTATGCAACCTTAAGATGGGAGCACACACTCCACAAAGTTGCCAGTGCATATATGGGCCCAAGGGGGTGGATTTGGGTGGGTGGGTGGAGGGTAGGCTACCAACAGTTCTGGAATGAAATCTAGATGCAAGTCCCTCATCTAAACTCCAGTCTCCTCTGGTTGTGTTAAGTACAGTAATGTCACACTTAACTTCTTTTCATGAAGTTCAGAGGACAATGGCTCCTTCTTACAGTCAGGATCCTCAAGAGTTGGCCTCTCTTTTCCATTTGTTCCTTTGGGTGCTTGTCTTCCAAGTTTCCTCTGCTTGGGCCCTGCTGGTCGTCTCTGTGCTCGCTGACCCCAACACAATCAAAAGCCTAGCTGCCCCTCAAGAAAACCTCACTCCCAAAGCTGCGTCTTTCCTTTCTTCTGTGGGGCTTCTTCAGGCCAAGTTGGGAACTTGCTCATCAAGACTTAACTTCCTGGGGCTGCGTCTGGTTACCCCGCGGGCCCGGGCGCAATGCTTTCCCAGAACTCGGTCCCCGTGCGGGGCTCAGGTGGGGCGGCGGGCTCAGGTGAGCGAGCTGATTTGCGCGGTGTGCGGGGCTCGGCGCGTGTCCCGCAGAGTCCGCCCACCACAGCTGCGGCTCCACAGCCGGCCTCGCCTGCCTCCCGCGTCGTCCGGCGTGGCGGATCTCGGGAATGGCTGCGGGTGGCGAATCCAGATGCTGCCCAGCTGCGTCCCCGTCGCCGCTCTTCGGGGCGCCGCGAGCGTGAGGAGACGCCCGCCGCCGGCCGCGGGCTTTGTCCGTCCGCGGTGCCGCTCCGCTCCGCCCCGCCCCGCGCCTCCCCGCCCCCTCCGCGGTCCCACTTCCTCGGCGCGGGAGGCGGGAGCGCGCCGGGCAGCGAGGGGTTAAGCCGACGCGCTGGAGGCGCGGAGGGATCCGGAGGCGAGCGGAGCTCGGTGCTGAGGCCGTCTCAGCGGAAAAAAAAATGTCCGCCTGAGGAGACCCACAAGTTCTATCGGGGGGACCGCCAGCCCGCCCGGGGAGCCACGGGCGGCCAAGCCCGAGAGCCGCCCGAGCCGCGCGGACACAAGCGCTCGCGCGGGCCGGAGGAGGCAGCCGAGCCGCCGGCGGCGCGAGAAGGGAAGCCCGAGCCCGCGCTCCCGGCCAAAGTGAACTTTAATCGGGGAGGTTGGATGCGGAGCCCGGGCGGCAGGTAACCGCGGGCGGCGGGCGGGACGCGCGGAACTCGGGTCCCTTTGTAGGGCGCGGAGCCCTGGGGCCGCGTCCAAGTTGCGGCGCGCGGCGGGGCGGAGGCGCGAGCCGCGGGGGTCCAGGCCCGGGCAGCGGCGCTCGGCCTGCGCGGCGCTCGGGGCTCGGCGCTCGGGGCCCGGGAGCCGCCGAGCCCGCCTCATTGTTCCGCGAGTCCCGGGCAGGGCGGCCCAAGTGGGAGGAGGAGGAGGTGGAGGCGGGAGTTTGCCGTGCGCGGACGCGCGTGGGGCGCTCACAGCCAACCCGGGGGACCCCCGCTGGGGACGTCCGGGCCGCAGACGCGGGCCTGCGAGCGGCGCGCTCCCCGCAACTTGTCAGCTCTATTGTTGCCGAGCGAGTGAGTCACTTGGTCTCCGGGTCGCCGCCGCTTTCCTGCTCCCTCGCTGGGCGCGGGCTCGCTCCGCACTCCGCCCCGGTGGCGGGGGCGGGGGGGGGGGACGACGACCCCCGAAGCCGAGCCACCTCGGAAACTTGCGGGAGCCGCCGAGCCACGCGTGGGTTCCCGCACCAGAGCGGCGCCCGGCTCGCCAGCCTCTGCCCTTCCCTCGGTGGGGATGCGTGGGGGTCTGCCCGGCGCCCCCCACCCGGAGCGCTGCCGCTCTCCGTCTCACGTCGGGCCTCCGGGTCCCCGCGGCTCAGCTCGTGTCTCCTCTGCCGTAGGACCTGCTAGAAGTGGCTGAAGATGAATCCCCAGCAGCAGCGCATGGCCGCGATAGGGACCGACAAGGAGCTGAGCGACCTGCTGGACTTCAGTGCGGTATGAGAGCTTTCGTCCGCATCTTGGGGTTCTGCTGAGGTTTCCCGAGATAGCAAGCGAGGGAGAAAAGGGGAAAAGCGACATGGCAGCGGCCAACTCCATCTGCTTTTCAGCGCTAGTTCTCAGGGCTGGAGTCCAGCTCCCCCAAGTTGGACACCTGAACTTTGATGTAATGTCTAGACTTGCAGATTTCAAACTTTAATGCCAGAGGGGTCATTTGATTTAACCAGTTGAAAGAACAATGTAATCATGAGCTTTGGTTGAGTCACCCCCTAGCCGTGATGATTATTAGGGATTTTAGACTTTATATCAAAGAAAGGTCTCCTTTTTCTTTCTTGAACACTTCTCAGCAGTTCTTAATGTGGCCTGTGGTACCTGAAAGATGTCAGCTTCAAAAAAGCCAAGGCAGCGTTAGAATTCCCAGCCTTCTGGGCTGAGTACTTTAAATGTACATATGCAGTATGCGTATGTAGTGTGGAAAATGATTTAAAAATAAAAGGTGAAGCCACAGAGCCGGGTTCCCTTATTTCTTACCAATGGGTTGAATTTCAGCGTTAACTGCTGCTGGAAGGCAGGACCAATACCTGCTGTATTAGAACTGTTATTATCTTTCCTGTATGTGGTAATTTCATCGGACATGATTCGGATTGCAAGTGCTTATTAAGTAATGTTAATGTAATGAGAATCACTTAGGGCCAAAGTGAAGATCGTGGGTAAAAATGTACTGTTTAAAGTTAATTGTCTTGAAATCTTGCCTCTGGCTGGGTTTTCATAGCAGATGTCACCAGCTCTCCCAAGCAGGATTAGTAAATAGTATCACTCGTTATTGCCATCCTTGGTCTGAATGTATCTTCCATTTTTATGTCAAATTCCCTATGAAAATCAGGAAACTCATTGGTGACACTTGGTGAACATTTCTTGGCAAGGAGTATAGAAGGGTTTTAAGATTAATAGGTACATTTGGGTTATTTTGCAGATGTTTTCTCCACCTGTTAATAGTGGGAAAACGAGACCAACGACACTGGGGAGCAGTCAGTTCAGCGGGTCAGGTAAGACGATGTTCAAAGTCAGAAATTTGATCTTAAGGCTCTGATACAGTTTAGTGGAAAGACATAAAGCATTTTAGTGTCTGCCATGCTATTCTTAGCTGTGCCATGTTAAAGTCATAAACTAAAAGGGCCTCAAACTTGGAGAATTGTCCTCAAGATTCCTTGATAAGTTTTAAAGGGTTTTCAACAATGGACTTAAAGCTGCTCTTCTTGTGAATGTTAAGACTGAAAATTGCCTTGAACATGATGGATGTGTCATGACCGTATTTAGAGAGTGCCCGAAGAAGGGGCTCTGTGGCTTACGGGGTTCTTCCTATGTATGCGGATGTTAAATATATTTTCAGCTCATTAGTGCGATTAAGTCCCAGGCTCTAAAATGGATAAAAGTATTGCTGAATCTCTGTGCATAAAAAGTAGAATTGAGTCAAACAATAATTTTTAAGTTGTGCTTATTTTTAAAAATGGCTCTTACATTGGAAACTTGTAGGAAATCAGTAATTTTGTGGACATTGACTTAAAATGTTAATTTTATGTAAGAGAGTTAATTAGATTTATTTTAAATCTGTTAGATGACCAAATTTATATCCTGTAATCAAATTATGTTAGGATATTTTTTTTAAAAAGTTATATTCCTAAGCCAATATTATTAATCTTAAACTTGTTTGCTTTTGGTATCCTATGTTTGTCAAATTCTAAACAGTACCCCAACTTTAAAAAAACTTAAAATTTAAAGTATTTCACAGCAAGCTATATTCTAGTGTACAGAAGCCGTAATTTTTATGTTTCATTTCAATTTATTGTTCAGTGTCCATAGAGCTGGGAAGAAAGGCAATGAGCACATCATCCTGAGAAAGCCGGCTGTTAGTGTCTTCCGGCAGAAGGAGCTCAGGCACTCTATTCTGTTTACCCTTGTAAAGTCATAGCTGGTTTCCAGAGCGCTGTGGCAGCACAATGCCTGGAAATTAGGGAAATTTTGTAACCCGTTTATGCTATTTTATTCTGTTTCTACTTCATTTTTAAGATCAAACATTAGGTCAGCCGAATTCATCTATAGTGATGACATTACAGCGTGTGAGGAAGCTGTAGGGTGCCTGCCATCTAAATGTCAGATAGGAAGATAGAAGCACCTTTGGATTTCATCTAACCTAAAGACTGCTGGTATTCTTGATTACAAAGATAAGAAAGAAGTGTCAGTCAGCTGCCTACTCCTCTCCCACCTCTTTGCCTTTTGCTAGTAATCACTGGAGCAAACCTGCTTTTTGGGATAGTGGAAGAAAATTATTCATGGAGAAGTGGCTGTATACTAGGCCTCTTGTACTGTTTAGAGGACATCTTAATTTTTACAACTAGGAGTTCATTGTTACAAACTTTCAGATTTGCTTTTTGTAAGACATGATAGGTGACTGGTGTGTTCTGTGAGTCCTGATTGCTATTTTACGCTGTGAGCTTCAACTCAAGTTGTGGAAAACATATTTACCTGGGTATTAATTAGGACAGGAGCATTAGAAACTTGTAATGAGTGTAATTTTATTTATTTTTAAAAATTGAGAGCAACTTCTGATATGAAATCGTCTGGTGGATTGCGGGCATGTCAGTGGCATTGCCAACACTGCAAACCGTGTTACACAAATATTTGAGCTAGAAGTCACACTTCTCTGGATTAAGATGTTTTTTGGACTTAAATATATATTTTGTGGACATAGCAATATTTAGCTCTGGGGTTTGTTTTAAAAGAATTATAAGTAAAATCTATGGCATTCGGTAGTTAGTAAGAAAATTTATACTTTGAGATGAGAAAATTGCACGAGGTTATTTACAACAGAATACTTGCTAGGTACAGCTTCTCTCTAACCTTCTTACCTCAAATGAATGTTTAAAAGGAACTGGCACAGTAATGTTCCATATATGTGCTGTGCGTGTATCTAACATGTTTGATTAACCTATGCAGATTTCAAAGGATATTTATAATGCACCCTAGTTTCTATTGATGTGCAATATATAGGATGTGAAGATCTCATGGTTCTTTTGTTTGTTTGTTTGTTTCTTTTTAGTGACATTTGTGACACTCGTCTTTTCTGAGAGCTGCAGTTTACAATGTTCAGTATTACATCCTCTTCATTATTTGTTCCTCCAGAGGATGCCTTAATTTTGTATTTGATTATTATTGAAATACAATCCAAGTTATGTGCAATTCTTTTATATTTTCCTTTTAGCTGAAAGTACGCAATATATTCTGTAAATGAGATGTTCCTTTATCTTGTTTCTGAAATAAAGCAGTAACTCGCATAGTAGTTGGAACTAGCAAATCAAGGAAAACATGAATGTGTATTTATTGCTTAAATCTGTACAATGTCATTTCTTCATCAAGATGTTATTTTCTTTGCATTATATAGTTAGACTGTAAATTGGTCTAGTTGGTGTGATAGGCTGTGTTTGGTGTGTTTTGTAGTGACCGTGTGATAAGTGTTTCTTTGGAATTGAAAGGTAGGGTACCACAGATTCATACATATAGTTACAGGAAATCATATATACATTTGAATGTAGTGGCTCACCCTTGTAATCTTAGTTCTTGGGAGGCAGAGGCAGGAGGAATAAGAATTGGAGGTCATCTTTGGGTGCATAGCGTAAGGCCAGTCTTGGCTATATGAGACTGTCAGAACAAAACAAAACAAAACAAAACACAAACAGCCAAAACAACAGCAAAAGGAAAGTATTCACAGATCCAGTGCTCTTTTCTCCATTTCCCGTCAGTCGTAATAATGTCTTGCTAAAGTGAGTACAGTGTTACACATAGGGTATTGACAGCGGTAAAGATGCTCCTACTGCCCTTCATAATTGCATATACTTTTCTAGTTATTAAAAAGTCCATAACATTAAGTGTGGTAAGATTATCAAATGTGGACCCATCCCGTAGCATTTCATATTACTATAGTGAAATTTGAATACATCTCGTGAAAAAGAAATGAAGACAGAAAACCAAGGTTTTACTGGTGTGGTTTGAAATTGAACTGTATTACAAACAGCAATGGTGAGTTTTAAATAAAAAGGAGACTAAGGTTTTTTCAGGTTATGAGTGAGTTGGGTGTGGTCTCAGTGTATACCAGTTAGTGTTGAGATTTAGAATAACTAAGTTTTAATAATATATGATAAGGCTTAAGGTAAGGTGTACTGATGAGTACTAACTGTGGAGTCAGCAGGTGTATGGGGTGCATGGAATATTTTAAGTTAAAATGGTTTACTAAGGTTAAAAGAAAAAGATAACTGGCAAAGAAGTCTTTCAGGAAAAACTTGTAAATGAAAGTACAAACTTGGAAAACAGAAAAATGAGACGGAAGATTGTAGCTGTGAGCTCTGTGTGCTCCTGAGAACAGTTTCTGCAGCGCCTCTTCATCAGATCACAGTGTTAGAGACTTGTTATTCTTAGTGAAATGTGCTTGGAATTGATTATTTTTGTCTTTTCATCAACAGCTTAAATATAGAATTATATTTCTGTCTTTTAACTGTCTTTTGGTGTGCTGTCTTCTCTGAGTTTCACAGTGGTTCTTTTGGGTAGGAAAATAAAAACATTCAACTTTAATTATAATCACAGTTGTTCCTACATTTTAATTTAACAAGACATAGAGAGTATACAGCTATTAAAGCCAGATAGGCTTTTCTGTTTTCAAACTATTGGTCATCAGGTTTGGACTTCACTGCCTGTTTTATGTTGTTCAAGGGAGTGAGGTTAGAGGAGGTGCTTACGTGGGTGCTGCTCGGTGGGAGCCGAAGAAGGCAGCAAAGCCCTGTTTCTAGACGTTGCATAAGTCAGCTACGCTAAAACAAAAAACAGAACAGCAGAAACAACACCACCGCCCCAAACAGTTATAAGATTGCTTTTGGCTGTCACCTGAATGCAAAATTGAGAATTTCGAAATTACAGATCTAATGTGTTGCTACTTAAGGACTAGTGAATGGTATCCCTGCGTGGTTAAATTAGTTGAGCCATATGCAGTCTCATTGTCAGTCAGATAGTCAAGTGTTAATCACTACTTTACTCAGCCTGGTCTTGTGCTAGGATTTGGGAAGATGGGAGCTAGAGAAAGTCATAGGCTGCATGTGGAGACATGTCACTGTTTACGATACAGTATAAAACTGTAAGGTAAACTTTGACACACATGTAATATCAGGAAGTGTAGTGTAACTTATGTTGAGTCCATAGGAGGGTTGTGCTGTGGAGTGAGTTAGTGTTGACTTGTAAAGGCAATATGCAAGACGATTCAGGGAGGAGGAGAACTCACCTCCCAGTAGTGGGGATAGTATCAAGTGGTCATTTGCTGTGCCCAAAGGGCCTGTACAATTTGAGAAAAGAGAAGTTGGCTTTAACTAATTACATTCTAAAATTCATACATAAGACTGTTATTTGGAGCTGAGTTAGTTGGGGTCAACTTTCAGGCATTATCACTTACTAGCTTGTTAGTCATGGGTGAATTAGCTAACCCCTGTGGACTGCTGTTGTTAATCTGTTAGGTAATAGCTGCTTGTAAGTTTGTTACGAGGTCAGAGGGACTAATAAACGAAAGCCCCCAAGAACAGCCCTTGGTATGCAGCACATTGTGGTAGAGTTGTTAGGAAGGCACTAGGATCAGGTGGTTGTACTGGTCTAGAGTTGATATTACAAAGGTTTGGATTTAGTCTGTGTGTGCGCGCGCGTGAGTGCGTGCGAGCGTGCGTGCGTGGGTGCGTATGTGAACTAGACATGGAGAGAGAGAGAGAGGAGTGTGTGTGTGTGTGTGTGTGTGTGTGTGTGTATGTGAACTAGACATGGAGTGTGTGTGAGTATGTTGTGAACTAGACAGAAAAACCATTCTGGGAGTAAAGGATTCACAGAATTCAAGGAGTCAGAGTTCTTTGAGTAAGAGACAACTCAGTGTGGCAATTTGGCTTGATAGGAGGGTGGTGGTTCTGAAATAATGAACATGAATTGCTTTGAGTCTTAAATTTGACACAGCCTTGCCGGGTGTGGTGGCACAGGCCTTTAATCTCAGCACTCGGGAGGCAGAAGCAGGTGGATCACTGTGAGTTCGAGGCCAGCCTGGTTTACAATGTGAGTCCAGGACAGTCAAGGCTATATAGAGAAACCCCGTCTTGAAAAACCAAAAAAAAAAAAAAAGGACAAAGCCTATTTGAGGGTGTAGGGGCATAGTTTAGTGGCAGAACAGTTACTTAACATGATAAACCATTAATTTGATTCCTCATGTCGTAAAAAAACAAAACCAAATGAAAAACCAGGAACACGTACACCCCAATAGCAAAAGACATATGCAGATTCAAATGACTGGAAACTCTTATGGCTAATTTGGAGAACTTTGAGAGAAAAGTGCTGGGAAATGTGTAAACGTGTTCACAACTCACCCTTACATCTGCCTATAAAATTAATGCATAGTTGTCAACTGTCAAGAAAATTGGAGAAAAGGAAAAATAATCACCACCCTTACTTCACCATGCAGAGGAAACTGTTAGGTTTTGATTTATTTCCTTTAGTCTTTTTTCCCCCCCCGCAGGAAGTGCTGTATTTGTATTTGCCAAGGTGAAATCTTAATGGCAGGCCCAGTGTATACCCACCCCTAAAAAGTTCACTCCGTGTTCTGTCATAAACATTTTTTCTTGTTATATGGTCTGTTCACTTGATTTAAAATAGTGGCGTCTTTTGCGTGGAGTAGATGCAGCAATGCTTCGGTTTTCTTCCTGCTTAAAAGTAGGGATTTTATTAATTTCCTTTTAATATGATAAGTAACGGGGGTAATGAAGCTTTTTAAAAAATACATATGTGTGTTTACCCACATACAGTTCTTTTGATTTTTTGGTAGGAGATAAGGTCTTATTTTGTACCTGTAAGTTATAATTAAGGAGTTAATGAATTCTGTAGGGAAATGAACCTCAGTGAGATAAATGATGAGGCTAAGGATTGATGCCAGTGGTGGGTTTAGATGTTTATAATCTGACTTTGTTGATTATCAAAGTAAAAGCACAGATGTGATGGGTGGTAGAGAGGAAGGGTTTCTGCAGTTCAGACTGGAGAGAGCTCCGTGCAGTCCTTGACCTGTGCTTATTGAGATGGAGAGGAACCAACTGGCTAGTGAGGAAGTCCTTGGATCATGGCTTTTCAGGAAAGGGGCAGAGGCATGTAGTGGGTGGAGTTGACCCTGAGAGCCACACACTTGGGCTGGAGCCAGTGCTTTCCGTGCATTAGCAGTGCAGCCCTAAGCACATCGTGTAAGTCCCCTGAGCATACTTTGTTATTTGTGTTAAGTAGATAATACCTATTTTCAGAACCCTAGTGAGAATCAGATGAAGCTATTTATTGTGTATTTTACATATCACAAAGGTAGCTCAAATGATTAGTATTACTACTGTGAAGTCCTTCCCCTTTTTCCTTTAACGTGAGTCTCACTTTGTAACCCATGCTGAACTAGAACACACTGTGTAGTCAGTACATAGCAGACTTGAGCTTACGGTGGTCCTCCTGCCTCAAGCCTCCAGAAAGCTGGCGTTACAGGCATAATGTACCATTCAGTGATGCAGTTTCTTCTTAACTAGGATTTATGGGTAACATTAACAATAATACTAATAATTATAATTAGTATTATAGCCAGCATTTATTAAATTGTTATGATATGGTAGGTATTGTGCTACATAGTTCACAGTCTTATGAGGGCAACCTATGAGGCTGCTTTTTTGATGTCATAAATTTAGATGTGTTTTTACGTGTTACATGTATAAGATGTAAGAAAACTTGAGAGTAGCTTTGAAAGATCATCTGGTTACTAAGGAATTTAACTCCTGTTTCCTTCTTTCTCTTTAGATGGTTTCTTCTTAATGCTGTTATTTTGTAGATGCGGTGCTGTAGGGTACAGGGTGGTGAGTGGAAGGGATATACTTTTTGCAAGCCTTCTATGCTTAGGTATTACCATTCCTTAGATGTAGGTAGTGTTTTCTCCATATTTCCTCTACCTTCTTGAAATTCTTAGTGGACTAAAAATTATATAGCCTGAGAGTATAATCTAGCTGGGAGACAGGCTGGAGAGACTGCAGAAGGCGTTGGGTTAGAGCAGTGCTTCTTTTTTTGGTTTTTTGAGATAGGGCCTCTGTGTAGCCCTGGCTGTCCTGAGCTCACTTTGTAGACCATGCTGCCTGGAACTCACAGCGATCCACCATCCACCTGCCTCTGTGCCCCACTCCACCCCTTTCTCCCCCGGAGCAGTGGTTCTTAACCCATGGGTTCCAATCCCTTTGGGATCTAATGACCCTTTCACAGGGGTCACCTAAGACCATCGGAAACACGGATACTGACGTTATGGCTAATAACAGTAGCAAAGTTACAGTCTTGAAGTAGCAATAAGATAATTCTGGAGCTGGAACACCACAACATGAGGAACTAACTATTGACGTGTCGCAGCGTTAGGGAGGTTGAGAACCACTGGTTAGAGCTTCGCCACTCTGCTCAGTGGTAGAGAGAGAATAAAGAGTGCACTGCAAGTTAGCAGAGGCAGTCTTATCTAACTTTCATGTGTTTTACTTCTCAGTGCCTAGTGCAAGCATGCTTGTTGTAAGAACAAGTGTGTGTTTATTAGTCTGAGTAAAACTGAGGCTCTGAAGTTACCATGCTTAGCACATTACTACATGCTCTTCTCTCTGTTTGGAGATAGGGCCAGGGATGGTTACTGCTGCCCTCAGCCAGGCCCATGGTAGAGCGCATTCCTCAGCTGTCCTTTTCTTGTTCTCTTGTTCTTTTTCCTCCTTCCTTCCTTCTTTCTTTTTTTTTCTTTTCTTTTTCTCTTTTTTTTTTTTTGAGGGGGGGGCAGGAGGCAGCATTTCTCTGTGTAGCCTTGGCTTCCCTGGACTCACTTTATAGACCAGGCTGGCCTCAAACTCCCAGAAGTCCACCTGTCCCTGCCTCCCTGAGTGTGTGACACTGCTCCCGACCGTGTTTCAAGCAAGAATAGCTTTGTAGGTAGAAAACTGTTAGTTCATAAGCGAAAGCTTAGGGTTGATAGTGTGACTGCTATTTGAACCTGTTCTCTGTTTCCAGTCAGGTTATTTTATAATTTAAAAAAATATTATTTTTATTTTATGTGTATGGATATTTTGCTTGCTTGAGCATGCCTGGTGCCCACGGAGGCCAGAAAAGGACATTGGATCCCCAGAACTAAAGTTATAGATAGTTGTGAGCCACTGTGTGGGTGCTGGGAGTTGAACCTGAGTCCTTTGTAAAAACAGCCAGTTCTTTTAACCACTGAGCCATCTCTCTAGCCCCCTGTAGTGGGACTTCTCCGACCTGCTAGTGGTATAAATAATTACATGAGACTTTTATTAATGTTTAAAGCTTAGGCCTTTTGCTGGGCAGACTCTCAGCCAGCTTATCTAATTTAACCTGCCTGTTTCAGGCCATGACCCACCATGTGGCTAATTCTTTACCTCTGTCTCAGCCCTGGTGCGTTGTCTGTGCACCTCTAAGTCTTGCTGCCGAATCTCCTGCTTCTATTTTATTCTTCTAGACACCCTTGCTCTGTGTGGAAATTCTGCCCTATACTTCCTGCCTAGCGATTGGTTGTCAGCTCTTTATTTTAGCCAATAGGTGAATGAGGAGGATGAATGTTTACAAGCTATGAGGCCAGTGATGGGCCATAAGAAAAGCAATACCCAGCTAATACTCTGCTTTCTTTCGGGTTAACGGTCAACAATTGCTTATGCAGAGACAATTTTCACACAGTGTACCTCAGAAGCCTCCCATCCAATAATTTTTAAATATACATTTGAAATAGGAATAAAAATATTTTTATAAAAATACCTTAATTTTTGTTCTATGTTTAAAATGTGCTGTTACATGTTGCATGTTGAAATTGTAGTCTTAGGGTGATGATGATGAGTCATCTAAGCTCTTCAAAGCTGCTTGGAGACTTAAAGATCACACAGAAATGAAAACAGATTAAGAATTGGTTACCAATCTTTATTCTAGCTGATCATGAGTCAGAGATGGAATCTTCAAAGTAATATAGTATGTTATAATACTATATTACAAACAATCTGAGATAACTCACAGGACAGGCTTCTTCTTTTTCTTAAACTTTGCTATCACATCTCAATGTAAGCATGGAGATAAATGGACATGGTGGTTTACATCTCTAATTACAGCATGTAGAAGGCTGGAGGATTGTGAATTTGAGGTGAGCCTGGGTCTTATGGTGAGATCCAGGTCAGCATAGTCTAAAGAATGCCAAACCAAAAGAATAACAAATTAGAGAAAGTTCGTCCAAGATGTGTTTTCGTCTGCTGCTTTGGGGTTAAGGGTTAAGTTGGGACTGGGAGGCCCTCAATATTGCAGTAATCAGATGAAACATCATCCTGGAAGCAGGTGGAAGTCTTGGTTCAGTTGTGTCCTTGCCTCTGGTGACCTAGCGTGAGCAGGATCACTTCATAGTTAGCAACTGTAACACCTTTCATTGGTGGCTGACAGTGCAGGCTGGACACAATGTGACTGGCTCTTCTACTCTGTAAACAGAGCTGTGAATATTTGTGGGACACAGCAGGATTGTGTTAAGAGCTATCACACGTCACTCCTGGAGGCAGATGTTTTATTGAGGTTGTTGGAGATAGATGAGGTTTGCTTGTGCTAGCCTCACTTGGAAGTTCCAGGAGAAACATGGTGAGCCCATATGTAGGTTCAGAGTGAGCCACTCGTGGAGCAGACTTCAAAACTCCAAGTTCTCCTGAGTTGTAAGTTTTTCTGAGGCTTTGTTTGGAAGCTCTGTCAAGTGAAGCTGTCCTGAGGTTGTGGTCAGAGGCTCATGTGCTTATCTGGTTGCCCTTGCCATCCTTAGGTTTTTGTAAGCTGTTTTGCGGTGTTGATTCCAGTTTGGAATTAAGCTTAAGATAATGTTTTTGTCTTTTGTTTTTTTCCATCTTGAATCCCTTGAGGCTGGCAAGATTGGTCATTGGTAAAGGTGCTTACTGCCAAGACTGATGACCTGGGTTTGATCCCTGGGACTTAACTGGTGGGAGGAGAGAGAACTGACTGTCACAAGCCATCTCCTGACCGCCACTTGTGCTCTGGGTTGTTTGCATGTCCCCCCCCCCCCCCCAAACAGGACCCACCCACCACCAAAAACAATCTAACCTCATATATTGGATCTCTTGGTGACAACACATGGACAACTTAGATGCATTAAAGCTTTCTAATTTGGCAGGTATCTGGAGCATTTCAAGACTCTCCCACATGTCTGAGTGTCAGCGACTGTTTTTATTCCAGGTTAAATGTGTTTTGCCTAACCCCACTTCTGAGTTACAGATGCATAGTCTTTCAGTTTAAATTTTAAAACCCAGAAAAGTCTAAAATTTTTACCTACAAATATAGCAGACTTGGAAATATGTGGTTTAATATGAAGGAGGCCATTGATAGCATTTGTGTCCCTAGCTTTTGTATGGTTATCAGGTGTTGGAGTAATTTGTAACATAGTTTTTATATACTGTTTTTTTTTCTTCCCTAAAATCTGAAAATCCCTATCTTCCTAACTTTTTTTTTTTCTCTCTAAGCTCACAAAAAAGAATTTCTTTATACAGAAAGTATAGCCTGGGAACTTTAAATACAGAAAAAATTGTGGTAAGTTAGTTCTGTAACAGGGATTCTGGGGCTCCAGGGTTTTCAGGCTGAGTGTTGTCCTTTGAGTGTCTTTTTTAATAGGCTGATTCAGGGACTTAGATTCTGCTGTCGTGATAAACTGTCTTGTCTTTGGGTCAAGGAATACTCACTTGTCTGTTCAGTTAACGCACACAGCAGAATATTCAGTGTTCTCTCAGAGCGGAATACTTTCTTTTCGTGCTCTGTATAACCAGCTTTAGAAGGGCTCCTTCTTTACTATGGCTCCTCTGCGTTTGCT
Source organism: Acomys minous (assembly GCF_964271855.1). NCBI lineage: Eukaryota > Metazoa > Chordata > Mammalia > Rodentia > Muridae > Acomys > Acomys minous. The sequence goes on from NC_140495.1 coordinate 48,286,829, forward strand.
GCTTTTCTGGTGGCAGATAGAGAAGAGTATCCTCCCGAGTGTCAGCCAGCTTCACGAAGAAAATGTGGGGACCTGATACTTACTTACAGGGGATAAACAAAGTCACTCTGTGATAAATACTGTTTTTATTTTTAAAAGCTTTCCAGATTAGTGGCATAGTGTTTATTCCTATGATATACTCAGTGAAGTCTTTTTCATTAAATAACAGTCATGATTTTATTGAGGGTGATCCTTAGAGCCCGTGATTGGCTCTGTCCGACTACTGTTAGTACACCTGTAGGTGTAATGAAAAGTGTAGTGAACTGTGCTTTTGTAGAATCTGCTCTGGCGTTTTCAGTTACTTTGCAGACCTTTTTGTTCTCCTGTTCCTAAAGTCAATTCTGTGAAGAACCATGATAGAGTATTGGATAATGAATTAGCTCAGCTGTTAACTGCACAGTAGGAACACAAAGCAGGGTGTGAGCAGGGCTTCTCTTGCCTTCTTAACTACTTAAGCCTGTCCTGTCTAGCCTAGAGCAGTGCTGCAGAGAGCGGACTCCACTGACATCAAGGTAGCTAGACTCTGGAGACTCACTCAACAAGTTGCAATAGCAACTGGGCTTGCCCAGTGACTGCTGGAGGGACAGAGTCTCGGTCATCGTAAAAATACTTCATAAATATTTACTTGTATCTTGTTTACTTCATGATTCTTTTAAGCAGTTAGTAACTGTTCATTTCACAGAGGAAGCAGAAATCAAGAGTGTGATGCATGTTTGGTGTGGTTTCTGACTGCCCCTCAAGCAGCCAGCAGATGAACTGGCGGTAGTCGCACCTGCACTGATACCAATCTGCATAGTTTGTCTTAAGGAGAAACTTACTGTCTCTAGAAATCGTCAGAATTTGTTGTTATAACAAGGAGTCTAATGTAGGGTTAGGTTGATATTCTTCAAAATAAAGTGCTTCAAGATTGTTTTTATTTAAAAGGAGACAGTGTAGTCATAAGTTTACGTAAAACAGGTAAGGATTTTAAAAAAGTATTTCAAGATGATAGTTGCAAACAGCTACAGTCTGAACCATCATTGGGAAAATGGGACTTATGCCCTATTGTTTGTTGTCTTTGTGGTTTTGGAAGAATAGGACATTTTATAGCTTCTATGTATTGGGATAGTCACACCTATTTTTAGTGAAGACCATAAAGAACATTACTTCCTGGACTGTAATACATTCCGCAGGTTTGTTATGAGGGAAGCGTAGAGCTGAGGACTGCACGGCCTGCGTGAGGGCTCTCCACACACCTCAGGAACACTTTATAGCGCTGCCATCTGCCTTTATCTATTCATTTGTTGTGACTGGTTGTCATTATTATTTAGATTAAAATTTTTGAAAACAAAAGTGGTGTTTTACATTTGGGATTCAGCAAAATATCCCTTTAAGGTTCACAAACACTTGATTTCGGTTTGGATATAGGTGGTAGTTTGGAAAGAGATTAAATACCTTAATGTCTGCTTTATTTCTCCCCTAGCATAGTCTACATGGTAAGGCTTAGAGAAAGCACTAAGCTTCTGAGGATTAGCTGGCTGGAGACTTGATGTGTGCCCAGTTTATTAGAGTGCTCTGCCCACCCTCTCGTTTCTTCTATAGAGCTCTTAGCCCATTCAGGACTCCACATTTAAGCATCAACGATGAGCAGGAAGTGGCCAAGCGGTAAAGCCATTGAGGTTTTAACATGAAGACAGCTGGCTCTGCAGAACCACAGCCCGCTCTGCTCTAAGAGCAATGAGAAGTGACACTTTGATAGTGGTGGTGATTGGGTGTGTGTGTGTGTGTGTGTGTGTGTGTGTGTGTGTGTGTGTGTGTGTGTGTGCCCTTTGCCCCGCCTTCCCTGCACAGTGTGCTGCGTGTGTTCTCAGTGATGCCAGGCTGTGGGGAGGACAGCTTGTTTGGCTCTTGGCTTAACTGGTCATAGGAACTCAGTTTTATGAGAACCATAGGAACCATTTTACTACCATCTGGAACTGGTAAATGCTCAGGCCAGAACTTTGAAAGTTAGACTTTTTCCTAAACAACTTTGATTTTGCCAGTTGGTTTGGGCTCATTGGCCTGGAAATGAGGTTGTATAGTTCATAGTAGGGTAGTTGTAGGCAAGTATTCTGAAGAGCAAAGACTTGGTGATAGAACTGTGAGTCTATTCCCTGCTTGATTTGTGCCAGCAAATGGGTATTTCACTTAGTATCCTGAGTGCCTTTGGTTAATTTTTTTTTAAATGAAACAAGGCTGGTTTTGTTGATTATAGAAATATATTGTTTGTATATGTTCATGTATATTTTTATTTTGTTCAGTACTGTGCTCCAGTTTAGGGCCTTATGTATACCACTGAGATAGACACCTAGTTTCCTGGGAGACTGTAGACATGGACATACCTTTAGCAAGCATTTCCTTCTGCTCTTTTTCCTCCTCCCTTCTTCTTTCTTTATTTACTTTTTTTAAAATGAAGAATTAGGTAAAATGTTACTAATGGGTGTATAAATTGGAAAAATACTCTTTACTTTTCTATTGCTATGATAAGGCAGCCTGACCAAGGCAATTTATAAATCATTTTCTTGGGGCTTACAGTGTCTGAGGGTTAGAGTCCTTAGCCCTCACCATGGCAGCAGCAGGCTCTGAGCAGCAGCTGCAAGCTATGAAGTAGAAAGAACTAATTGGGAATGGTTTTTGGAAAACCTCAAAACCTGTCTCCAGTGACACAGCTGCTTCAGCAAGGCCACACCTCCTAGTCCTTTTCAAACAGTTCTACCAACTGGAGACCAGGTATTCAACTATATGAGCCTAAGGGGGGCACTTTTACTCAAATCACCATACCGCAGCTAAAAGGTAAGTAGTTTATCAGGAGACTTCTTGGTTTATAAAAAAAAGTCTCATCTCTGTCATCTCTTTCACAATGTTTTCTTCTGGAGCAGTTCACAGATTTAAGACTACTCAATTTGAGTTATCAGCTGTTAGAATACTCACTACCACATCTCAATACTCACACAGCTTTCCTCTAAAACACTTTATATTTTCCTACATAACCTGATAAAGTAGATACTATTGTTAAAAAAAAAAAAAATCCCAGTGACTTCCCTTGCTTGTAAATCCTGCAGAATTCTGAGGCTACCACCTTGGTAGACTTAGTGTTGATCGATTTAGTTTCTGAAAAATGCCCATTTGCTCCCTGTGAAAAGAGCAGGTTTGTGTTTATTCAGTAGCTCTGAGATGAGATAATTGGAATTTTTATGATATAAATGGAGCCTTTGTGTTTTTGAATGGTGTGAAACAAAGCTGCATTTATAAACACATTTCAAAAATATAAATGACACTTTTTGGTGAAGATGTTCACTGAATAGCAAGAAAGTTCAGAAAAAGGAGCTTTGTTAACATTTAATAATAATCTAACTGTTTCTGTTGACTATCTCATTGATGTTTAAAGAGTACCTGCTTTTAGAAATTTCTGTTAAAAGTAATTTTCAGATGGGGCTACAGTAGAAACTACTTTATGAGATCAAATATTCCTTTTACACTTTTGTGTTTTAAAATTTTGTCTTGGTTTATAATATATTTCAAATATACTCACAGAAATCAATGAACGGAGTACTATGGCCCAGCTGATTTAATATAAATAAGCAATATTAAAGTATTCAGACAAAACCAAAGAATCTTTAGGTTCTGAAAACTGAAGTTGCTAATTTATATATTTCTTATCACTTCCTTTTTTCAAGATCTAAAACAAAAAGATTTTACATACTTTTATTTTACATGTATAAATATTTTACTTGCTTGAATATTATGCACCATGCATGTGCACAGTGCCCAAAGAGGCCAGAAGAGAGTGTTTGGTACCCTGGAATCAGGTTAAAGATGCAACTGAGCCAAAGTCCTCCCTAAGAACTAGTGCTTGTAACTGGTGAGCCATTTCTCCAGTCTCCCTTTCAGATGTTTGTAGGCTTTTAACAGTTGTAGAGAAAGTGCTAAAGTAGTGCTAGAACAATCTAATGTATGGAAAGGCAGATGCAGAAGTTGTCTCTTCCTCCTCTACTCCTCCCTGGGTACAGACTCCTGCTTGTTGAGCCTCTTACAGTTTTTTATGCATATGTGGATGATACATAGCTCTGGTTACTGGGAAACAGTAGTTCTGCAGCTTAGCTTCTGCAGTTAACAGGATACAGCCAAGGAGGGAGGAGTACTGTATAAAGGGCAATATTGAATCCATACTGAGTTTAGTGGGTTATTTGGTTTCCCCAATTACTTGTAATATTTGGCATATTGTAGAAGGCGATACAATTTCCCAGTACATAGGACTTAATGAAGTCCTTACTGGCCAAAAAGCTAAACCAAAACCTGAAAGCATTAGCAGTTCTTCCAAATATAAGTATTTCAGTTTCACCAAAAAGGCCTCATTAGTCAATTCTATTGTCCCACCTCCACTTAAATGTTTACAAATACTGTAAACTGCATCAGATTGCAGAGACTTGCAGCAAGGTTAGTAAGAACACTGCAGAATCACTATTAGGACATTGCCCAGTAAAATGTGGAGCCAGGAACCCTACCAAAGCATCATACTGAAAAACCGCAGGCATGAGATTCCAACCTGTGAAAGTTGCATGCATGAGCTGAGCCCAGCATGGCCACAGAGGAGGAGCTTCTTGAGTGCTTTCAGAGGGTAGACCATAGAGTCAAAATGCAGAATATTCTCTCCATTTTTAAGGGATCTGGCTCTTGCCTGATCACAAACCCTGGGTGTTTTTTTTAAGGGGGGGGATTTCATATTCCTAGACTCTATCCTTTGATATTCTGGATTTTTTTTTTTTTTTTTTAGGTTTTTCGAGAGAGGGTTTCCCTGTGTAGCCTTGGCTGTCCTGGACTCCCTTTGTAGACCAGGCTGGCCTCGAACTCACAGCGATCCGCTTGCTTCTGCCTCCTGAGTGCTGGGATTAAAGGCATGAGCCACCACGCCTGGCTTATCCTTTGATATTCTTCCTTTCCAGTTTATAATAAACACAAATTTATCTAGTTACTTTTAAGTCCAAAGTTTTTCTTTTCTTTTTTAAAAAGATTTATTTGTTTTATGTGTGAGTATGCTGTCTTCATGCACACCAGAAGAGGGCATTGGGTCATATTATAGATGGTTGTGAGCCACCATGTGGTTGCTGGGAATTGAACTCAGGACCTCTGGAAGAGCAGCCAGTGAGTGCTCTTAACCGCCGAGCCATCTCCCCAGCCCCACAATGCTGAGTGTATAGCAAAGGCCTTCCTGTGTCTTTACCAAAAGTGGTGGAAGGTGAGTGGCAAGTGCTTCTGGTCCGCCCATTTCCTATCCTCATGTGTAAAATACATTCACTGTTATGTTATATGTGCCCAGTATATAATTTTACGCTGTTCTCTCTGTTGAGTTTTGAACTTACTTGGGACCAGATACTTATGTTTTCTTGGCTATCTCTTCATATATGTCTGTCAGAATAAATGACAGAATAAAATGTCTGTCTTGTGTCTGCTCCACAATTATATACTGGACACATATAAGTTGTTTTGATTTCACAAGCTGACAGAGGGGACTATCTATCCCAGGATATTGAATAGATTTAAATGAGTGAATTTAAACTAAGACTTTAAGGTTGATTCTAGAAGGATTGAATGACTTTGGCGGCTGTTGGTATGAATTGAATGCATTTTACACATGGGGAAATATGGTCCCCAGCAAGTCTGCTTTCTTTTTTCATTAATCAATCAATCAATCAATCCATCAATCAATCAATTTATTTACTTTACATCCTGATGGGAGCTTCCTCTCCCTCCTTTCCTCCGGTAACTCCTGCTCACCTCACTCATGTCTGTTTTCTATGGATGGTGCCAGTATTTGAGATGCTTATATCTCTACACACTATAGGCCAGGCCATGTTTAGGCTCTCTTGAGGGGGTGTTGTACCAGGTAGCCTTGTTTCTTATTTCAGTCGGAAGCCCTGTCAGAATGGCCACATTTCTCCCAGCTTTCATTTCACAACCATTTATGGCATCTCAAAACAGGGTTAAGACATTTCTCTGTTGCCCTCTTCATCTTGTAGCTCTTTACCAGAATCACCTGTTACCAATGCTTTATTCAGTATTCACTTCAAAACCTGTTTGGCTTTTATTCAATCTCCAGGTCTAAAACTGCCCCTCATCTTCAGTTTATTGTTGCAAACACTTTGCTCTTAGGTACCAATTTCTTCTCCCATGGCTCTGCTGCTGCTGCTGGAGCTAAATACCTGAGACTATGAATAGAAACTTCTTATCCCATTGTTCTGGAGGCTGGGAAGTCAGCTGTCCGTGTACCAGCATGTGGCAAGAGCTTTCCTTCTACATCGTCAGGTGCCTGGATGTAAGGAGAGTGTGGGCAGGAGGTTAGACTTACGGCATCAACCCTTTTAGACATTAATCTTTTGACAGGAGTGGAGGAATCCTCACGACCTGAACGTTTCTCCATAGACCTCGCCTCCCAGAACTGTTGCATGAGCACATGTTCTAGATGCAGTCAGACCAGACAAGCTAAATAACAGAGCTGACTAGTGAGGCCTTCTGTGTTACGTGCCACCGCATGAGGTACTGGAATTTTAATCAGTTTCCTTCGTTTATCTACAGCTAGTCAGATTGTCTATTTTTTGGTACTGGGGTTAGAACATAGGCCTCTGCTCTGGTTAGGTAAGCACTCAGTACTGTGCTACACAGCAGCTCTGGTTCTGTGGTCGGCCATCCTGTATGGGAGTTTTTTCATTTAGTATCAGGAAGTTATTTATAATGCTGCATTACCTTTTTATTCGGTTTAAGATACATAGTCATGTTTTTCTCCCATTATTGGTAATTGTGTTTTGTCTGTGGTGGTTTTCTTTGTTTTGGGATCGGGTCTTGTGTAGCCCAGGGTGACTGGAAGCTCATCTTGCTGTTGCTAAGGTCGGCCTTGAGCTTCCCTGTGGCTGGTGCTGTCTCCCAGGTGCTGGGCTACGGCCTGCGCGGCCATGCTGTTAAGTTACAGCTCTCTGTGTCTTTCCACTTCTAACATGACTCATTCCTTGGTGTATATACATGCTTCCCTCATCTCATTTTCCTTTTATCTGAATTTACTTTTAATGTAGGTAGTATTTGTCTTTATTTCTATTGGTCTAAAAGTTTAACCTTTACATTTAAAGGGTAGTTTTGCTGTGTTTACAATTCTAGATTTTTTTTCTTTGTTAGCAGTTTATAGACTTCTAAAAACATTGTATTATAGCCTGTTGTTTCTCACAGTAAGTCAGTAGTGATTCTTTGTATATATAAATCCTCTATATGAGAACATATTTTCTTCCTATGGCTTCTGAAAGATTTCCTAGTTTTCTGTAAGTTGATTATGATGTTCTTGTGTATATTTGATGTATACACAATATCTCAAATCATTTGAAAGCATTTTGGTTTTGGTGTATTCTACCCCCAGCTCCTACCAAACTGGGTTTCTCTGTGTAGCCCTGGCTGTCCTGGAACTTGCTCTGCAGACCAGGATGGCTTTGAACTGCCTGCTTCTGCTTCCTGAGCGCTAGGATGAAAGGCGTGCTTCACGTCTCTGGAGGAGGGAGGTGTCTAAGTGTCTTCAAGCGCACCGACTCCCTGTCCTTTTTGCCAGCACATAGAGGTTAGTCCTGTGAAAATTGTTCTGAGGTAACAAAACTTTTTTCAATACTTTGCCCTACAATTCAGTTTTAGTATTTTCTAACATTGTATCTTTTGCTTTTATTTATTTTAAGACAAGCGCTCACTGTCAAGGTGAATGTTGTAGTTTCGTTTTAAAAAAAGATTTATTATTATTTATTTCAAAAGCCCACACCAGGCCTAACCTATTTCTCCTCATACCACCTCTGGACTGAGACTTACTGTGCAAATAGAACAGTGTCTCAGCTTGCAGCTATTTTCCTGCGCCTGTGTCCGGAGTGTCGAGCTCACATGTGTGTCAGGTGCTGCTGGGATTTCCTCTCACCTTTCTAATACAGGAAGTTTATATCTTAGATTACCTTATTTCATTTCTCGAAGCTCATTTTCTTTTGGTCATTTTAAAGTCCCTCCCATTTTTTCCTTTTGCCTTTCTTTAAGTGAGTGGTTTGTAATAGATGTTTTCAAATCTTTGTTTAGTAATCCCACCTTTTTATTCTGGGCTTTTATTTTGTTTTCGAGACAAGGTTTTCTCTGTGTAGCTCGGGCTGTCCTGCACTCACTCTGTAGACCAGGCTGACCCAAACTCACAGAGATCCACCTGCCTCTGCCTCCTGAGTGCTGGGATTAAAGGCGTGCGCAACCACGTCCAGCCTGGGCCTATTTTTTGTTGACAGGTTTGTTTTGTTTGTTTGTTTGTTTTTGTCTTGCTATAGGTCACATTTCCCTGTTAATGTACATGGCTGCCTTTGGATTTTTTTTTTTCTAATACTAAAAAAAAATTGCTTCATTATAAAGTATAGCTTTCAGACTGCTGGTGTACAACTTCAACCCTTACTTTTCTTCCTGCTTTTCTGTTCCATGATAAGGGAAGCCTGCCTAATCCTTTCACAGATACCTCCAGCGCACAGGGCACCACTGTAGACACTGCTGAGTCACTTGCTCCCTCTTCATTTTAGATAAGTTCATATGGTTGTCACGGTTCTTTCCAGGTCTACCTGGCCTCATGTCAAATGGCAATTGTGGTGCTTTCAGAGCTGTAACTATCTTGGTTTAAAGGAAAAAAAAATTCTATTAAAGCTGAAGGACAGCCTGTTTTTATTGGAGGCTGTATTGTAGGACTGGTATGTCTGAAAGCAAACCACTCTGAGCACCTCCAAGATGTCGTCCCCAGAAAGAGGAAGGACGGTGGACTTCAGATTCTTGCTGTTGTGAGTGTCTCACCCTTGAGTGTCTAGATTTTGTTCTTTGTTAAAAACTCTAGAGCAGGATTGGGGAGATGGCTCAGTGGCTAAGTCTCTGTCAGCTCTTTCAGAGGACACAGGTTCAATTTCCAGCACCCACATGGCAGCTCCCAACTGTCTGTAACTCCAGCCCTCACACAGGCATCCTTGCAGGCAAAACATCAAAGCACATAAAATAAAGTAAACAACATCAACACACACACAAAAAAACCTCTAGAGCTTTGTTCTGGTGGGACATTTAGTAATAAGAGATCATCTGTATTCCTGCATGGTTGTTTTAAAGCATTTCTCAGGGCAGTTCTAGGGCAGTGGTTCTCGACTTGTGGGTTATGACCCCCTTTGAGGGTCTAAGGACCCTTTCATAGGTATTGCCTGAAATCATTGGAAAATGTAGATATTATGATTCAAAGCAGTGGCAAAATTGCAGTTATGATGTAGCAATGAAAATAATTTTATAGTTCGGGTCACAACAACATGAGGAGCTGTATTAAAGGGTTGCAGCCTTAGGAAGATTGAGCACAACAGGTTTAAGGTAACTTCTGTGCTTAGAGTAGTTCAGCTGTATTAGTTACTTGGTTTAATGCTCCTCAGATTCTCTATAGAGTGCTTTGGTTTTTCAGCAATTATTCCATGTGTATGTTGCTTTAGATTTAAAACATCTCACAGTCCTTTTTGTCTTAGCCTGCGATTGTTGAATGTCACTATATTCTTGGAGGACCTACCATTAGTCACACACGTGTGGGTTAGCCTTGGAGCTCTCTAGAGATAACGTCCCTAAATAGCTCCCTCCTCCCAACCAGTGCCCTAGGCACTGCAGCTACGGCTGCCTCCCAGTTTCCTCAGGTCAGGGAGACCACCTGCGTACTGATCTACAGATTGTCTCCACACAGGAAATGAAGTGATGGTAGGGGTTCACATTGTTTCTCTTTTTTAGAGATTCCAGTTTTAGTTTGTTTTCCAGTGTTGGAAAGCAGGCATTGGATAGGTGTTTCCACTTTCCTAATAGCTTTGCAGGGAAAGGTTAATTTGGTGCCAATTACTGAAATTGGCTTACGTCAGAAATCCACTTTTCTTGTTATTAGAAAGGTAAGTATAGCTGAAAGAAAATAAGTAATAGGAAGAAAGGAATCATACTTGAATGTGGGCAGCACTGATGGAACCAGGGCGGCTGCGTCCATCTGGTTAGGTCGTACATTGCAGTGTAATCGTGCTCTTGGGGCCTGTGCTGAGAGCACACACACAGACACACACACACAGACTGCACAGAGCCTCTTTGGACTGATGTGATACAGTGAGGCAGAATGGCTCATCCAGGATGATGTCACAGTTTTTAATATGACTTACCATTTCAGTGGGGTTTAGTAAGTCCATTCATTAGGATTTGGTGAGGTCTGAAATGCGTGTGGAGGTGCTCTTGTGGTGACAGTGTAATCATGGCCCAAAGTGCTGTTTGCTGTAGGAATCCACATTCTTCAACTTGTGGTAACATTTCTAAAACTGTGATTTTTTGCCTGGTACCATCAGGACCTGCTAAGATACCATAACTCCAAAACACTGGAGTAAATATCTAGGAGAACCTTTCTTTCTATACTTTCTTTCTTTTTTTCTTTTTCTTTTTCTTTATTGGTGTTTTAAGACAGGGTCTCTCTGTGTAGCCTTGGCTGTCCTAGACTCACTTTGTAGACCAGGCTGACCTCGAACTCAAAGTGATCCACCTGTCTCTGCCTCCCTAGTGCTGGGATTAAAGGCGTGGGCCACCGCGCCCGGCCTTCTTTCTATACCTTCAAGAATAGAAAGCCTTAAAAAAAGAAAAGAAAGAAAGCTTGGTATGTGAGGGTTTCTTAGCTTCATTCCAGTCTTTGCGTAAGATTCATTAAAACAAATAAACAAAATACCAAACTATCCAGAGTCCTGAGCTGTCCAGATTACCAATGGCAGAGTGAGTACTTCAGTGTTCAGGGAAGTGGATCCATGTTTGCTATAGAATCGCCAGAAGTGGACAGCAGTAGAGATAACAACCGTTTTCAGGCCCCGGTAGAAATTCACCACATTTCATCACTGCTGTAACTAACATCCTTCATGTGTGCTGTCTCCTATAGTGTTACAGGGGAAAGCGTTCTTACCTTCGCCTCCCCACAGGGAAGCTGCAACCATAAGAAACAGACTAAAGAGTATAATTTTATGATCTCGGGTCTCATGCATCTCAGGCTGGCTTCAGACGTGCTGTGTAGCTGAGGAAGAGCTTGGATTCTGATGCTCCTGTACTAGCATTACAAGCTGGGCAGTAGTGCCCAAGCTCACACCCTCTACTCAGCAGAAGGCACTCCACCAGCTGAGTTAACATCCTCAGTTCCAGTCTTAGGATTCCCAAAAGAGAGCCTCTTTAGAGCACTCTGTAACAGTTGTTAACTTGGAGTCAGTGGTTTACCCGCTTGGACATCTCTCCAGCCTTAAAAGTGCCGCATTCAGGCAAGGATCTTCTGAATCATTTCAGTATCATGGACTGTTTCAGCACCAAGATAAGAAACCAGCACTCCAGAGGCAGAGGCAGGCGGATCGCAGTGAGTTTGAGGCCAGCCTGGTCAACAAAGTGAGCCCAGGACAGCCAAGGCTACACATAGAAACCCTGTCTGGAAATACCAAAAACAAACAAACAAACAAACAAACAACCCCCCCCCAAAAAACAAAAAACAAAACAAAACAACAACAACAAAAAAACCCAAAACAAAAGAAAACTATTTTATGGGAAAGTTTTGTAAGAATTGAGTTGTAGGCTTCATGCAGTCAGTGTTGATCACATGCTTTGTAATAGTGAAGTTCCTTCTTGTGCTAGTATATAAAGGTGACAGGGGCATAATTCTTTTGGAGAATTATTTTTAGGCAATATCAGGTAAATTTTTTTCTATCATAGGTGATGGTATAAAGTATATACAGTGGTGGATCATGACTAAAAAGAAAACAAAAAACCAAAAGTTTGCGAGCTACAGTTTTAGTTAATTTTAGCTGCTTTTAGTGTCAGTTTCTTTTTTGACCTTTGATGTGAAACCGAATGTGTACATCAGATTTGTAGTGGATTTAGTTACTGATAGTGCTGTTCACCATGGTTTAAACACTACTTGAAGTTTTCCCATATTAGATAAAAGGCCCATTTTACCTTTTTGTTGTTATTATTGCTTGTAGTCTTCAGTCTTCAGAGTCACTGGCCTTTAATTTTTATTAGATGGCCTCTTTTAAAGAAAGTAGCTTACTTGGGAATGGAGATAATTTATCTAACTTTCTAAACATACTAAGGAAAATAGTTCAGAAACACCAAGAAAAAAAAAGTTTTGGAGTGTTATTTTTGTCATAACTGTTCAGTTCAAATCACCGCTGTTCAAATAGAAGTACGTTCCGGTTTCTCCTGGCTGTGGTCTGATGCAGAGCTCAGATATCTTCCATTTCTTTCTTCCATGGGGTTTTAATGATTGTGCGGAATGGTAGTGTGAGTAGCTTGACTCCGGATTTGAGCTGCATGGACATTCCTGATGAAGTAGAAATTAACTGTGCAATGTATGTGTGTTTAAATAGCTGACAGTATCCTACATATCATTTTATGTTTTTTCTTTTTTTACAGGAGAATTAATTGTTCACAATTTGTATATTGTGAGAACATTTCTTAAAGGGAGGAAAATTTTTGCAGCAGATATAATGATTTATCATGGCCAAGTTTTTTATTTTTACTTTTTATACATCTATTGTTTGAAAATAAAGTGAATATTAATTACTAAAGATACTTTAGCATTTACATAACTTTTTGCTTTAGCTTTGGTTTTCTAGTTGCACTTGGGTTATAAAATAACTTTTCAGGTTCTTAAGTCATTTTTTAAAAAATTTATTTTAATGGCACTTGGTTTTTGGGTTTTATTGTCATGATACTTACTTTTAACTCCCCTTGCTTTGTTTCTGAATGTGGGATGGTGTATGTTGAATAGAGGAGAAAAGCAGTTTCCTTAGGTCGGCATATGCCAGTTGTCCACTTTTACTTCTTTGGTGCCTAGGGCCTTCTGCACTCCAGGCTAGTGTTTCCTGTTATTGTATTGCTGAGGTACAAGGTCTAGTCTCACCCTCCTCCCACTTCAGTTTTGTATTTGGAAATGGTCTTAAGTTATAAACTAGCCTTGATCTCAGTGTAGTCCAGGCAGGCCTTGACTTTGGGGTCCTTCTGTTTCAGCCTCCTATGGTTTATAGCTGGGTTATAGGCATGGACCATGAAGTCTTGCTCATTTATTCCCTTTATATTTTGTTCCCAAGAAAACTTTAGTTTTTGGTAGAATTTAGCTTTGTCGCTTTTGACTAGGCTGTTGAATCCTTAGTATGTTTTTTCAAGTGAAAATAAAAGAGTAGAGAGCATTTCAAATTAAGGGATAGTCTTTATTTTTATTTTGTAGGGAGAATATTTTGAGATGTGAAAAAGGAAAAAAAAATCTTAAGTTTGTTGAACTTAGTGTTTTATAACATTGGCCTTCATAGCTTAAAACATTGCTTTGTAGCATGAAAGATTTCTACCCACCGTCTTTCCTTACTCTTTCCGGATACAGCTGTTTATTTTTAAATAATCTTGGCTCTGAATTGTCAGATTTAATTTGTTATTATGTAGTATAGTAAGTAAAAATTGGTGTGCTTGTGGCAGGATATCCCTGTATCTCAGAGGAACTGGAGTTTGGACAGCCTTCATGGATGCTTATCATAGGGTGCTGCTGATGTGGTTCCCGGGAGAACATGAGATTGCCATGGCAACATAGGCTCTTTGAAGGTAGAAATCCTGGCAGAGTGGTTGGGGCTTTTGAAGTGCTGGGTGTGTTGATAGGAAAGGATCCAGACAGCAATAAGCACACAAGTGTAGGCCAACATTCAAGGAAAATAAGCATTTGGTTTTTAGCTTAACTCGAGGACAAGTACCTTTTAAGTTTCCTCTCAATTCTGGTGTTCCTTCAAAACAAATATTTATATGAGACTTTCCCTTGCACATGTATGCTGTTTCAAGAACAAGTTTCTAGGTATGTACCATGTATATAAAATTAGCGTGGTGGTGTACATTCTGGTATTGTTGGCTTCTAGTATTAAAAGATTTTTTAAAAATTTGCAAGTTACCTCTTCTTAGTATTGTTTAAAAACTAGTGATAAACAAAAACATCCTTGTACTAGTATAGTTGTAACTTTATTTTTCCACTTTGAATTTTAACTTTAATTTGCATTTTTGCTCTGTGGCTCCTCATGCCTGTTTTTGGGCCATTACTCAAATGAGCCTTCTGCTTACCATAGTTTTATTTTTAGTGTGTCTATAAATGCTGTTGGGCTTCATCTTTGTTACTAAGCTTTGCGTCAGGGCTATTTTCCTCATTTTTTTCTTCTTTTGTTTTGTTTTTTCAAGATAGGGTTTCTCTGTGTAGTCTTGGCTGTCCTGGAACTTAAGAGATCCACCTGCCTCCGCTTCTTAAGTGCTGGGACTAAAGGGGCCATCATTACCTGGCTCTTCCTCAGTTTTTTAAAAAGATCAATTTATTTTGTTTTATGTGTATTTTTGAGTGCCTACATGTGTCTGTGTGTACCTCATGATTGCTGATGTGTTGCCCTTTGAAGCTGGAAGAGGGTATTGGCTCCCTGAAACTGGAGTTACAGGTACTGCATGGTGTAGGTGCCGGGAACTGCACCTGGGCCCTCTGTGAGAGCAAGTTGTCTTAACCGCCAAGCCGTCTCTCCAGCTTTGATTGAAATATACATACTGAATCATTTAGAGCTTTGTAATATTGTATACTTTTTAAAAAAGTTGTATGTTGGTCTTAGTTAATTAGTAATAAGCCTTTATTCTATGGCCTTCAGCAGAGGACTACATGTAGTTAGTATGTATTAAAACTAGTTGAATAATGCCTCAGTTTTAAATGTGTTAATAAAAATCAAACAAACAATAGTAAGGTATGTAGGCAGTCTCCATGGTGAACTCAGTAAAGTGTGCTTTAACATTTAGTCCTAGAATTGATAACTTGTTTATAGTATCAGCTTCCTATCTAAACCTAAATTTAGCAAGTAATTTTAGATTGAATCAAGAAGAGTCATGCATAACTAGTCATGCATTCTAGGTGCTTACAGAAAAGTAAATTTAGTATACTAAGTGGAATTCATCAGGGAAGAGTAGCCAGTGGTTACTGCTTAGCTGCCATTATTGAGGATGAGCATCTTGTTAGTTCTTAGCTGTACTCAGTTAATATTTCAGTATGTGGGCTGACTCTTGATAACTTTTGTTATTATCCTTTAAAAGATTTTTTTTTGTCTTTTAAGAAAAAAATGTCTGGAAAATGATTTCTAAGATTTTCCCCTTAGTGTAAAAGAATAGATTTCATTATAACTTTTTTAAAAAAAGATTTATTTACTTTATTTATTGCATATGAATGCTTTACAGAAGAGGGCAGCAGATCTCATTATAGATGGTTGTGAGCTACCATGTGGTTGGTGGGAATTGAACTCAGGACCTCTGGAAGAGTAGGTGGTGCTCTTAACCTCTGAGCCATCTCTTTAGCCTCTTCATTATAACTTTTAATACAGATATATGCCATTACACATTACTCATATTACTTACTTCTACTCTTGTTTCCCAGTTTTCACTGGTCATCTTCCTTTCAACTATGCTCATGTTCTGTATGTAAACTTAGATTCTGCTTGAGAGAAAAGGTATTTCTCTTCCGTTCCCCAGAGAGGAAGCTAGGTCTCGCTCAGGACAGTGTTCATCCTATGGTGAGTTCAACTTGACCCTAGTGTGTGACCTCTGTTAGTGATTCAGTTTACTTTATGTTTTTGAAACTTTTTTGCATGTATGCTTCAAATTGCTCTGTAGTTTTTCTTTCATTTTTTTTCCCTAGATCATGTCCTTAGTGGTTGTATCAGGACAGTACTGTGTTATAACCATTCTATAGAATGGAGTATTCTTTCTTTTATTTTATGAAATAGTTTAGGGGTATTGAGGATATTTCTTTTTGTTGTTTTGTGACAGGGTTTCTCTGTGTTAGCCTTGGCTCTTCTGGACTCGCTTTGTAGACCAGGCTGGCCTCAAACTCACAGAGATCCACCTGCCTCTGCCTCCTGAGTGCTGGGATTAAAGGCATGTATAACCACACCTGGCTGAGATTATTTCTTTAAAAGTCTGGTATAATTTGGCAGCAAATCTACCTGGTTCTGTGCCTTTCTTTGTTGGACCACTATTAGTGCTATAATTTCATGTTCATTACAGATTTGTTTATGTTGTTTACATCCTTTAATTTGGTAAAGTTATATGTGTCTAGAAATTAATTTTTTCTAGATATTTTTTTTTGAGTGGAAGTTTGCAAAGTATTCCGAGTGATCTTCTGGATTTTATAACTACCTGTTGAAATATTTTTATTTATTTAAATGATTTATTTATTTTTATGTTATGTGCATTGATTGGTGTTTTGCTTACATGTATGTCTGTGTGAGGGTATTGTTCCCTGGAACTGGAATTACAGTTATAAGCTGCCATGTTGTTGCTGGAAATTGAATCTGGGTCCCCTGGAAGAGCAGCCAGTGCTCCTAACCACTGAACCATCTCTCCAGCCCCATCTGTCTTTTTTAAAAATTGTGTTCTCCTTTTGGTTCGTTTGGCTAAAGGCTTTTCAGTCTTGTCTGTTATTTCAAAGATCAATCTTTGTTTCATTGACTCTTTGTGCTCCTTTAGTCACCATTTCCTTCCTTCCTTCTCTGGTCTTCATTTATCTTTTTCTGTTTATTTACATGGTAGACTCTTTCTTGATATTCTAAGATCTTAAGGTACACCATTAAATAACTTGCTGAGATCTTCTCTCTTTTTTAAAGACAGAACTCATAACTTTTATAGAATTGTATCAGATTGATTCCAAAGGTCCTGAAAAATTGTTTTGTTTTTTATTTTATTTGTTATTCAAGATTATGTTGTTCAGCCTATGTGTGTTGGTATAGCGTCCTTGGCTTATCTTGCTGTTTCTAGATTTATTCCTTTATGGTCTGATAAAATATAAGAAATTAATATAGTTGTTTTTTAATATTCTGACATGCACTATGGTCTAAAAGTGATATACTCTAGAGAAAGTTTTATGGCTACTGAGAAAAATATGTATTTCAAAATTGTTAGATGTTGGTATCTGTTTAGTTTAACTCTGAGGTTATTTGTTGGTTTCTATTTGTTTATTTAGCCTAGATCTGTCTATGGATAAGGGTTGGGCATTCACACAGTCACTATTATTATAGCTGGACCTGTCTCCTTTGGAGTGTGGTAGTGTTATTTCATAACATTAGGTGCATCAATGTTTGTTGCCTGTATGTTTGTAATTGTTTCATTTTTTGATGGAATATTCACTTTATTAATGTATAGTGACTTTAGTTTTTCTAATTTTGTCCTGAAGTTTACCTTGTCATAGGATGAGAGCTACTATTGCTTGTTTTTTGCTTATTGTGTATTTTCATATATTGGGCCACTCTTTCACTTTTAGTTTGTGTCTTGTCAAGTATGATTCTTTTAGACAACAAAATAGTTGGATCTTGGTTTTTTGAATGCAATTAGCCTGTTTATATTTACTGAAGAGTTGAAGCCATTTACACTTAAGGATATTGTTGATAGTGATCTGCTGACTTAGGAATTTTGTTGGTTGTTTTTGTGGTTAATTCAATTGCTTGTTCTTTCCTTTTTTCCCTCTGCTTATATTAAAGGTTTACAGTTGGTTGATGGGTTCTTCACTAATTTATCTATTATTTTTCATCTATTATTCTAATTGCTCATCTAGTAATGAAAAATTTCAGTCTTGTGCTCTTATTGGCATAGTAGAGGCTTTGCTGTTTTGATTCAATAGAAATAATTGACAAAACAACTTTAAGCAAACTGCTGCAGGCATAGCAAAATTCAGTTCTCACTTTTTGAAACTATTTCACTTTAGAATTACGATTTTGTTTATTCCGTCTCCAATCTGTGTATAAAGAGAAAGATGAAAACCAGTGGTTGCAGCACAGATTAAAATTCTTCATCTTTTCTAAAAGGGTTATTTGTATATATTTTACTTATGGAAATGTCAAGCTTCATGTTTTAGATTTTAAAGTACTTCAGCTTGAAGAAGTATTTAAAATAAGTAAATTTAGATCTTTGGTTTGATTAGTTAGAAAGTATAAATTCCTGGTCTTTAGGGGACTTCCATCATCTTTATTTATTTGTTTTTGCTTTCGCTTTTTTGTTTGCTGTTTATTTTTTCTCGAGGGTTTCTCTGTGTAGCCTTGGCTGTCCTGGATTTGCTTTATAGACCAGACTGGCCTCAGACTCACAGCGATCCACCTGCCTCTGCCTCCTGAGTGCTGGGACGAAAGGCGTACGCCACTACACCTGGCATTTTTTGTTTTTTTTGGAAACAGGTCTTACTGCGTAGCTCTGGCTATCCTGGAACTCACCATGTAGACCAGGCTGGCCTTGAGCTCAGAGATCCCCCTGCCTCTGACTGCTGAGTGCTGGCATTAAAGGCATGCGCCACTGTGTCTAGCTGTATTGTTTGTTTCATTTTTATATTCACCATTTTAGATAAAATATTTCATATAACACACTTCCTATCCCTAACTCCTGAGTATTACAAGCATGTACCATTGTGTCCAGTATGTGGTGCTGGGGAGCAAACCCAGGTCCTTCTACAAGCTAAGCAAGTACTCTGCCACCTCAGTTCCACCCTTGGCCCCCATCTATTTCGTATGTTTGTTATTCAAGATAGGGTTTCTCTGTGCTGTCCTGGAACTTATTCTGTAGACCAGGCTGGCCTCAAACTCAGGTTTGTCTGCCTCTTCCTCCTGAGTGCTGTGATTAAAGACACCACTGCCTCATTTATTTTATTTTTCCTTAGTTTGTCAGTTTTTAGTAGTTCCCCTCCCCCTTTTAAAAAATTAATTTTGTGGTGTAAATAACCTTCTAAAAACACCTTATGGGCTGGTGTCCAGATATAAGTGAGTATATACCACTTGACTCTTTCTGCTTCTGGGTTAACTCACTCATGATAATTTCTAGTTCAATCCATTTATCTACAAATTTTGGGAATTACTTGTTTTTAATAGCTGAGTAGTATCTGACAAAGGTCTAATATCCAAAATATATAAAGAACTCAAGAAATTAAACATCACCAAACCAAATAACCCAATTGAGAAATGGGGCTCAGAACTAAACAGAGAATTCTCAACAGAGGAATATCAAATAGCTGAGAAGCACTTAAAGAAATGCTCAACGTCTTTAATCATCAGGGAAATGTAAATCAAGACAAGTTTGAGATTCCATCTTACACCCATCAGAATGGCTAAGATAAAAACCTCAAGTGACACCACATGCTGGCGAGGATGTGGAGAGAGAGGAACACTCCTTCGTTGCTGGTGGGAATGCAAACTAGTACAACCACTTTGGAAATCTATCTAGCACTATCTCAGAAAACTGGGAATAAGGCTTCCTCAAGACCCAGCTATTCCACTCCTTGGAATATACCCAGAAGATGCTCCAGTACACAACAAGAACATTTGCTCAACCATGTTCATAGCTGCCTTATTCATAATAGCCAGAACATGGAAATAGCCTAAATGTTGATCAGTAGAAGAATGGATAAAGAAACTGTGGTACATTTACACTATGGAATACTACTCAGCTATTAAAAACAAATTCCTGGGTTTTTAAGAGTTCCCTTTCTAAGTCATTTCTTTGTGCCTGGGTGTGAATGTCGCAGCTTTGTTTCTCTTTCAGGTGAATTCATATTTAAAAATTTTAAGCCTTTTAATTTATGTACTAGCAATATTTATTACTTGATACCCTATGAACATATACAGGGGGAGGTAATCCCCCTCAGGAACAGTCATAGGGGCGGAGAATAAGGGGAAAATGGGAGGGAGGGAAGAATGGGAGGATACAAGGGATGGGATAACCATTGAGATGTAACAAGAATAAATTAATAAAGGAGAAAAAAAAGAAAAAATATGAAAAGAAATAGTCTATTATTCTTGAGTATTAATGTCAATGAATGAGAACTAAAGGAATTTCAAGTAATTAAGTAACAGAAGTGTTTTATATAAAATGCATTAAGTTAGTTTTGATTAAAAATTGATAGTGATTATAAGATATTTAAATGAGCCAAGCACAGTGGTGCATACCTGTAATCCCAGCACTTAAGGAGGCAGAAACAGGCAGATTTCTGAGTTCGAGGCCAGCCTAGTCTACAAAGCAAGTCCAAGACAGTTCAAGGCTACACAGAAAAGTCCTGTCTTGAAAGAAAAACAAAAACAAAATACACACACACACACACACACACACACACACACACACACACACACACGAAAAAAAAAACACAAGCAAAACAACTGAATTTAACTTCATATACCCAGAATAATGAATATTATGTTGAATGTCTTCTAGGCCTTCGCTACTGTGAAAATATTGTGAAAATGCAAAGGGAATATTAAATTCTCCTGTTTGACTTTTGAGAGCAAGGGTAAGATTGGTCAGTGAAGAAATACCTGTGAAAATACCTTGGTAATGGACAGAACATGACTTTCTGATTTAATGATTTTCATGAAGTTCCTCAAATTCTTGGTTCTTGCTTGAGCTGTTTTAATTAGCTGCTTCTTATTCTGTTTGTAGTTTGTCTAGTTTATTGAATTACTTGGTGAGAGAAAGAGAGAGGGAGTGGGGAGGGGGAGTGCCAGCGAGCGGGCTGTGTGTACTAAGGACCAGATGTGCTGCTTTCTTAGCTGTGGTACTTTTACTTGGAACATGTGTTCCCCAGAAGCTCCGTTGTTCAAACACTTGGAAAGCAGGTGGTGCTCCTTCATTGCGCTTGTGGTGCATGTAAGAGCTAGAGGCTGACTGGCAGGAAATACATCACCAGCAGAGTGCCATCAAAGGTTATGCTTCCGGCCTGCAGTGTCTGCTTTCTGGGTCCTCTGCCACATGCTTCTGCTGTCACGGCCTGCCCTTTCCTGCTACTCGGCCTGAAGCCCAGGGACTTGTGCACACTCTTAGCTCAAACAGATACTCTGTTCTTTGCAGGGAACTTGAACTTCTCAACCACGATGGTTGAGAGAATTGCTGAATTGTCTAATTGGATATAATTTTGATCTGTTTCCTGTTTTGATTTTATTGGAAATAGTGAAAAAGCTCCTGTTACTTTCCTTTGGGTCCTTTTACATTTCCTTCCTCATAGCGCCATTTTGAAAGGAATAAAGTTGCTTTTCAGTCATTTTGGTACAGGAGGGAACTCTCTGGAAGGGCAGTGACATTTTCCTTGGTCCTGGGGGGAAAGGGTATGCACAGAGGGCGTTGCCCCAACTCTCAAGCTGGCCGTGAACTTCAAATGAGCTTCCTGCAGCTTCCTGAACTCTGGAATTATCATGTCTGGCAAGTTTTTCTTTTACTCTCAAGGAAATGGGAGGATCTGCTTATTTCTTGTGGTATCTGTGACTCCATGACTGAAGACTGGGAGACTTTGGGGAGATAGGGTTAGATTTTGGATATTGAAGTTAGTGTTGATGAGAATTTGGCCTCCACAGAAAAATATTGGTGTCAACATTACTTGAGAATGAGGAGAACTGAAGGAGGAGCAGTCTGCTGTGAGCTTTGGGAACTAAGATGTAGAGGACACACGCTTTGACTTGAGATTCAGCTGGAGATGGTTGCCAAGAGTTAGAGGACATGCATTTTATGTACATAAGTGCTCTATGTGCATGTACACCTGCATGCTAGAAGAGAGCAAGAAGGTTGTGAACCAACATTTGGGTGCTGGGACTTGAACCCAGGACCTCTGGATGAGTAGTCCTCTTTGCCACTTGGCCGTCTCTCCAGCCCCTTTGATGGCGTTACCCGAGGAAGCCGGGCGTGGTGGCGCACGCCTTTAATCCCAGCACTCGGGAGGCAGAGGCGGGCGGATTGCTGTGAGTTCGAGGCCAGCCTGGTCTACAAAGTAAGTCCAGGACAGCCAAGGCTACACAGAGAAACCTTGTCTCGAAAAACCAAAAAAAAAAAAAAAAAAAAAAAGAATCTAAGGACATAGCCATTTGGAAGCTATGTAAGAGTGTTTAGAATTTAAAGCCATGATTTGGATTGACTGTAGATGATGAAAAGGTTAAAAACTGTATGTCCTTCAACATTCTGTCCCTTACCTCAAATCAGGTGGCCATACTGTTGCCCTACTTTTTGAAGTCAACTTTTTAGTTTCTACATTTAAAAGCGAGTATGTGGTGCCTCTTCATATTTCACTGGATATACTGCCTTCTGATTCTGTTCATGTTGGTGCAGATCTGGGACTTGTATTTATTTTTTGTGACTGAATAATATTTTATTGTATATATAGGCTACATTTTAAAGTGATTAATATTTCCTTGTATAGGAAATATTTTACTAAACTTTTATTTGATGCTGGAGACATAGGTTGATTCAGTATCTTGATTGCTGTGACAGGTGTGGTGACAAACATTTTTAACTTTATGTACAAATTGAAAATAGTGTTTTTGTAGCTATCTTTTGTGGTTAATAGATTAAATCCATTTTGGCAGTTAAAGGATTTATGTAACAGTGTTCTGCTCTTGGCTAGCCATGATCTTAATCACAATGGTATCAGCTCATTTAAAATGATGGTAATCTAGATATTCTTATCTGTGGTTGACAAAATGTAGTCTACACCATGAAGTAAAGCTGTCTTTGCAGTGATTTGTTACTAAAGCTTACATTTAAAATGTTTAATAGTGGGGGCTGGCGAGATGGCTCAGAGGTTAGGAGCACTGGCTGCTCTTCCAAAGGTCATGAGTTCAATTCCCAGCAACCACATGGTGGCTCACAACCATCTATAATGAGATCTGGTGCCCTCTTCTGTCGTGCAGGCAGAATGCTGTATACATAATAAATAAATCTTTTAAAAAAATGTTTAATAGTATATATTTTGTATATACTGCATTCATGTTCTTTTGGGAAGAAAATATATGAGTTATGGGCATTTTTATCATTAGTAATTAATGGTTATATTTTCTTTTAGTGATTTCAAGTTACTAGACTTTTGAAGGTCTCACTCTGTGGCCCTGGCTGTCCTTTAGGTCACTGTGAGCATCAGACTGGGCCTCGAACTCACAGAGCTTCTCCTACCTTTGCCTCCCAAGCACTGAGATTAAATGTAGGACCACTGCTCCTGGTCAGAACTATCTTAAAAAGTTGAAATTGCTTCATAAAGTCTTTCTACCTTTATCTGTGTGAGAATGTTAACAAATAAAAATGTTCACAACTAAAAACTAGTCTGTTTCTTAAGATGAAGTACTTGTTAACATTTATATGACACAACTGATCAATAGTTAAATAAAGTTATAGTGATAACAAAGTTTCAAAATTTTTTTACAAAATTTTATTATAAAAATTGCAAATAAAAATTATACACCAAAACTAAAATTAAGTTAATTTTTTTTTTTTTACAATATCTGACTTGAAGTTTCTTTGTATTATTAGTTCTACGAACAGTCAGTGAAATTTAAGGAAGTAGGCAAAGAATGCAGAAAATAAATCTGAAGTCAGAGAACTCAGACTCCAAGTTTGGGCCAAAAATAAGACAACTTGAGAATCAAAAAAGATGACCTCTTCAGTGGTTTCAGATACTTGTGTTTAAATATGTGAGTTCATAGTGACTCAAAATGTCTGATGATACTGGTGGGGTTAATGCCTGTGAGATAATCATCATTTTTTATAGTGTTATTAGAAGATAAGAATTACGTGTCTTTCCAGACTCTTTTAAGAAGTGAACCATTGGGCAGCTGACTAATGGGTGGGGAGTGATTTGGGTTTTTACAAGTATTCAGCTATCACTTGGGAAAGGATGCTAGACTGTGATAATTTTGTATTTAAGCCCCAATAACTAATGAGTGTAGGTACTGAGCACCACAAATACAACTCTGTTGGAAGACAGCCAGACAGCTGTCTTTTGATGAAAGGCAATTTTACTCATGATAAATTCTCTCCCAACCCCCAGAAATTACAGAATGAGAAAGTGTTAAGTAACAGAAAGTTTTAATAAAAGAATCAGATTGGGAAGCGTGGCAGGATAAACAAGGAGGTCCTCCTTCGCCCACTCAGGATCTCAGTGGACAGACGTGAAGAGACATGCTCACAAGGAGAGTAGTCACTGGGCTGAGGGGCCAGCCGGTCCTAAGTCCAGGAAGATCTAAAATTGAGATCTTTGATTTGATTACATCTACAAAGACTCTATTTCCAAGTAAGGTCACGTGAGCAGATGAGTTGTAGATAAGCGCTGTTTGCAGCTGTCGTACAGTGCTAGTAGAGGTTCTTCAGGAGGCCATGGACAACAGCCCATCCAGACTGTAGTCTGTTTCTGTAAATGAGGTTTTACTGAATCATATGTGGCTTGTGGTTGGCTTTTGCAATACAAAGGCAAAGATACATAGTCATGGCACAAACACTTGGGTCGTGCAAACGACCTAAAATAACACTTCCTGGATCATTACAGAAAGTTCGCTTGCCCCTGGTACAGATGAAATATAGTATCATTAGTTGGCAGTAGTTGAAGCTATTTGCTTGTTATTTTTTTCCATAAAAAAGTTCAAACTAAACCTAAAGAAAAAGATGGACAGATTTTTTTCCTTATAAAGTTGTGTCACATCAGGAGCATTGTGTTTCCTACAAGTCAGATGCTAATAGTTTTTAAATCAGGGTAATGAGCAGAATGCTTGTAACTTTATAAAGCTAAGCTATATTGTGCTGCAAATCACTGCACACGTGGGAAAGCTTTGCAGTCTGACAGCACCATAAGAAACTTCTATAAATCATCAATAATGTACCTGTTAGAAAAATTTGAAAAGGACATTTAGTATTTGTCATAGAAAGCCAACTGGCTAAGGTGCACATAGGAAAAAATGGTTAAAAATTACTGCAGTTAAATGTGTTTAATTAAGAACTTGAATACTCTTGGATATACAGTTTAATGTTTTGTGTTACTTGGCTGCTATAGTAGTTCTTAAATAATTGAAAATGTAAAATTAAAAATAGAAAATAGTAGTTGGTAAATGTGAATGAAGTTTCTGCTGTGTGTGTGTTTATGCTCGTGCTTGCCAGCTGTTGGATGCGTGTATCGAGGCTCTCTCATTCTGAGAGCGGCAGGGCTACTTAGATGCTGCCGCATCCTATCACTAGGGGTTTTGAATCACGGAGTTTCAGATGAGGCAGAGAATTGACTGTGTTTCTTGATAAGTTTACCCATGATCTGTTGCAGTCTGGAAGGACACCACTCTGATAATCACTCCCTAGTAATTAGGACAAAGACAGAGTAAGTCCAGTGTACCCTGAGGACTGAGTTGTGTGTTTGATATGTAGAGGTACATATCATGGGTCACGATCACTTGTATGTGTATCTAAAGAAGACATTTGTTTTATAGAGACACATTGAGAAGCTTCAGTCTTGTGTTTGCTAACTGAACAATATTGATTCATAGTAACTCTGAATTAAAGTCGCCTCTTTGTATACTAGTCTATTTATAGATCAGAATAAACAGTGGTAATTGAAACTATAAAAACAGGCATGGAGCCGGTGGTGGTGGTGGCGGCGGCGGCGGCGCATGCCTTTAATCCCAGCACTTAGGAGGTAGAGGCAGGGGGATCTCTGAGTTCGAGGCCAGCCTGATGTACAAAGTGAGTCCAGGACAGCCAGGGCTGTTAACACAGAGAAACCCTGTCTCGAAAAACCTTAAATAAATAAATAAATAAATAAATAAATAAATAACATACTAGAACATAACATTAAAAAAAACCAGGTATGGAAAAAATTAGTTCTATTGACGTAGAATTGAATACATGAAACTAATTTTGGTAAAATCATGTTTAAAAGGCAAGTAATTAATGAATTTTAAGTTTAGTACTGTGGTTTAGGAATATTACACACCTTGCTTTGATCTGTCTGTCTGTCTGTCTGTCTGTCTGTCTGTCTGTCTATCTATCTATCTATCTATCTATCTATATCTATCTCTTTATTATTTTTTGGTTTTTCGAGATAGGGTTTCTCAGTGTAGCCATGGCTGTCCTGGAATTTGCCCTGTAGACTAGACTGGCCTCAAACTCACAGAGATCCGCCTGCCTCTGCCTCTGGAGTGCTGGGATTAAAGGTGTGACTCACCACTGCCTGGCACTCCTTGCTTGTTTAAGTAATCTTTTCTACTTAATACCCAATAATACTAATGAAATATTAAAAACAAAATACCTTGTCTATACCCATAAAGAATAGTGCTCTGTTAGGCTTCATTGGGCCTTCAGGAAACATAGGCCAGCAATGTTTGGTAGACTTTCTCTAGTGATGAAGAGCTGTTTTAAAATCTGTTCTGTCAAAAAATGTTACATGAAATGTCACTAATGTGGCTGAACTGAATTTTAATTATTTAAAATTTATAGAGGCACACTTGGCTGGAGGCCACCTCATTGGACAGCTAGGTAGCTTACAACATGACTTATCTCTTGGGTTGTTACTATATTAATACTTACTTAAAAATAAACTGTGTTTGGTTTGCTGATGTTTTTCGTAGGTCACTCAGGTTTTATTTTTGCTGGCTTTTTTTGAGACAGGGTTTCTCTGTGTCACCCTGGCTGTCGCTTTGTAGACCAGTCTGGCTTCCAGTTCACAGAAACCCACCTACCTGCCTCTGCCTCCCAAATGCTGTGATCAAAGGTGTGCAACACTATACCTGGTGGTCACTCAGTTTTGATTATTGTCTTGTTTGCTTTGACAAAAACTTTTGTTAGTGGTAGCATTTTAATTTACTTTCTTATGCTTTATATGCTAAAATATTTTTAGGATCAGCTTATGCCAGATTAAAGTTCATTGTTAAGAATGTTAGTAAAGTATTTATTTTAAACTTTTCATAAATATTTTGCATATCAATTTTTATTTCATTTCTGTTGAATTTTTAAAAAATAATTCTTCACTGACCTACATTTTTCTCTTTCCTTTTTCTTTCTTCCGTTTCTCCCTGCTCCTCACCCTTCCCCCACCCTGCCTTTTCTCCTGCCCTTTCCACCCCACCTCTCTCCTTCCCTCCTCTCCTCCTCTCCCTCCTCCTGTGCTCACCACTGAGTCAATCCTAGCCCTTTTAGCAATAAATTTATCCTCCTGCTCCAGATTCACGAGAAGGTGGGAATAGGTGTCTACCACTGTTGTTGACGTTTCTCAGCTTCCAAATTAGACTTAAAAAAAAAAATCATTTAGCTTTTATTTTGAGTCATTTAGTATTGCTTGCTTTGAGCGAGTCCGGAAAGTAACAGAGGAAACAAACAGACCCTGACTTACATGTTCACAAACTAGGAGAGGTAATCATGCTGTGGTGAGCATATTTGGAAGTGTTTTTAGGAGGTACAACATGCCTAAAAAACACAGTAGCTGTAGGAATGGGCGTAGGACAGTGTGTGAATAGAAAGGAACCAATCAGAAACATTTATGGATTTCTACTGTATATGATTTCTGGTTTGTGACATAACAGTTACAGAAGTTTACATTGAAATGTTGTTCCTGCTCTTATCTCAGTGTCAGTGGTTCTTGTTTCCTAGTTTGTGAGGCTCTTATATGTGCTAAACAAGAACTCTACTGCTGAACATGATCCCCAAAATAATGTTGTGAATTCTTAATGCATAGTGTAAATATGGCCCCTGAAAATCTAATACAGAATGAAGGAGCAAATATTCTGTGTAATATGACTGGGATTTTCTTATTAACAATAGATTTGTATCTGTACTGTGTATCTAAGTTTGAAAGTCTGGGTCCTTAATAAATGTAGCATGCATGAAAACATGGCATATTTCTATATACATAATTTATGCATATTGTTCATTAATGTTGACACTTTCATCATCAGTTCTATTTTTTTTTCTGTAGTGGACAACAACTGTGTTTATTTTTTTGTTTCTGTTTGTTTGGTTTTGGTTTTTTGAGATGAGTTTTTTCTGTGTATCCTTAGCTATACTGGAACTCACTCTGTAGACCACACGGGCCTCCAACTCACAGAGATCCACCTTCCTCTGCCTTCCAAGTCCTGGGATTAAAGGTGTGCGCCACCACCACCGAGCCACCACCAGCTTTTATGTTCTCAGTTTCTTGTGTAAAATGTTTTCTTTGCTATTCATGTATTCTGTGATTTTTTTTTTTATGGTTTTGTCTTTATCTACAATACATATTTTCATGAAACCATATGATTGTTCAAACATCCTTATCCTAATGACTCTTGTGTTTTGTGCTACAGGTGGTGGTAAATGAATTTGCAGCAAGACTTTAATATACTGATCTCTGATGCTGCAATCAGTTTTTTTTTTTTTTTTTTTTAAAAATTTAGGTCAGTGTGGTATTCCTATTTTCCAACTGTCTGAGGCTTATGGTGTAGTGCTTCATGCATCTTTAGAGGTCTAGCTTTGTGTACTTGTTGCTGGTAATTGAAGCTTCAAGTTTTTAGTTCTTCAGTGAACATGTGACAATAGTCAGAGACTCTGAAATCTTTATAGGAAAGGCTCCTTGATTGCAGTCAAATAAATGTAGTTTCAGGGAATTCAGTATGAAAATAAGTACAGTTAGGTTTTACAGAGTTCAATGGGTCTGTCTCTTAGTGTTCGTGTGGTCTCTTTGTGTTTGTATGTGTATGTGTGGCTTTTTTCGTGTGGTGTGTGCATGTGTGTACCCGGGTGTGTGTAAAGAACTGTTTTTTAAAATTGCTGTCATATATTTTTCCTTTTTTTTTGGTTGTTGTTTTGCTTTTTTGAGACAGGGTTTCTCTGTGTAGCCTTCTCTGGATTCTGTAGACCAGGTTAGCCTCAAGGTCACAGAGATCCTCTTGCCTCTGCCTCCCTGAGTGCTAGGATTACAGGTGTGCGCCACCACATCTGGCTTGCTGTCATATCTTTAAATAATAAAATACTTTTTGTATGTCTGTGGTTTTTGCTTGGTTGTATGTCTGTCTACCATATGCATGTCTGGGGCTAGCAGGGACCAAAAGAGGGCATTAGATTCCATGGGACTGGAGTTAACAGACTGTTGTGAGCCACCTTGTGGGTGCTAGGAGTCAAACCTGCGTCCTCTGAAGCTCAGCCAGTGCTAATTATTTTGAGGATCATGTTCAGTGGTAGAGTTCTTGTTTAGCACATATAAGAGCCCCACAAACTATGGAAGCAAGAACCATTGACACTGAGATAAGAGCAGTAACAACATTTCAATGTAAACCTCTGTAACTGTTACGTCGCAAACCAGAAATCATACATACACCGTAGAAATAGCCATCTCTTCAGTTCTCTATCTTAAGATAAGCCTCTCATTGACCCCTTCTCTCTAGCGAGGCTGGCTGCCTAATGAACTTCATGGCCCCATGCTCACCGTCCTCAAACTCCCCGCAAGCTGAGTTGACAGACGCACACCACCATGCCACCAGATTTTTATGTGGGTCTTGAGGCTCTGAATTGGTTCCTCATTTTGTGTAGCAGACACCTAGCCAGTCACCCCTCAAGTGCCAAGCTCCCATGGTCTCTTGATCAGGTACTTAGCTGATCCTTTTGTATTAGTTGTATTAGTTTGTCCAAATTCACAGACTCTCCAGCGTAAGGATCATTTCCAGGTTAGCTTTCTTACTGTAACGTTCAGGGCAGAGTGCATGTGGTGACTAATGACGGAATGAGCTGACTAGTCTGGGTTGACCACCTAAGCGTATCCCATCCAGCAGCTAGGGCTATGAAAAATGTTTATTTGTAACTGAAAGAAACATGACTCTTTAGGTGTGCTCATTCAACAGGACTGTCAGTGGCTTTTGTACCAAGAGGTATTCTTCAGAAATAACTAAATGGGTTCCTAATGCCATCGGTTTCAATTTCATTAAAGGCCATTTTTTGAGTACTTGTAAAAATAAGTATACATTGTTGCACAACAGTGCTTTGAAGGTGACTAGAAGCAGGCATATTATTGTCGCTAAGGAGTCATAGTCTGAGCCATCTAGCAGCAGCAATACATAATTCTAATACAAGCAAATGGCTATTAATAGTCACACTATTTAAGTGCTCAGAGCTGTATTTCTATCCTTGAGACATACTGCGTGGCTTTGATTCAGTTTTACAAAACAAATAAGAACCATTCTTTAAACGGAGAATGGCATGGAGCTTTATGGTATAATCTCAGGTAATGTCACAGTCGTGTCTGGAGTAAAAATGTGAATAAATAACAAAAAGGCTGCAGTTGTATTGGTTGATAATTCATTGGTGCTCTACTGTATAGCAAACAATCTTGTTTTTGCGTTCTACCACCTAAAATGATCATCTTTTCAAGACCTGACCTTTGTTTGCCTTTTTGTAGATGTGAGTTCTGTTTTCTTTTTCCTTTTGTGTGTGTGTGTGTGTGTGTGTGTGTGTGTGTGTGTGTGTGTGTGTGTGTGGTTTTGAGACAGGGTTTCTCTTGCTTTGTAGACCAGGCTGGCCTCGAACTCACAGCGATCCACCTGCCTCTGGCTCCCAAGTGCTGGGATTAAAGGCGTGCACCACCACGCCTGGCCTGGTTCTGTTTTCTGATGTAGTGTTTCTTTTTAATATTAGCTACTGCTCATTTAGTCCTTGTAGTAGAATCCTTGACATTTTATGTGATTCTTTCCTTGTATTCATTCATTTTTCTGTATTTCAGCCATTCCTTGAATTTAATTACAGTTGGATTTTGCTTCAGATATTTGAAGCAAGAATTTTATCTGTACATTCCTTACATACATTATTTGTACAGATGATTGGGTTTATTTTAAAGTCGTGTTTTGTTGAAAAATCTGTACTAATACAGCTTTATATCAATAAGTGATTAACCTGGAGAATAAGTATCTGTAACTTGTGAACATGAACAAAAACATTTTAAACTTTTTCAACTATATATTTTGTATAGAAGTTACTTTACTTCCTTGAAGTTAAATT
Organism: Acomys minous; assembly: GCF_964271855.1. Lineage (NCBI taxonomy): Eukaryota > Metazoa > Chordata > Mammalia > Rodentia > Muridae > Acomys > Acomys minous. The sequence goes on from NC_140495.1 coordinate 48,317,711, forward strand.
TGTTGGTACATTGAAAATAATGATTATTTTGTTTCCTAATTGAAGCAGGCCATGTTTTTGGCTAGGAGTTGTCATATTAAGCGTTCAGTCACATTAGCATGTCAGGGTGAGTGAGTGCCCACTTAGATTTTTTATTGACACTTTCCTCAAGATAGCCATCACGTAAGGCAGCTCTTCAGAAAGGCAGCTTGACTAGTGCATACTAATGTGGATCTAGTGTAGTTAAAGATTGGTGTTCATGTGGTATTTGGAAACAGCATTTGGATTTTCAGATTTTATTTTCACTATTATAAAAACAATATAATCATGCCAACAGACACAGGAACAAACATACATATACCCCAAATTAGAAAATATCAAAAATAAGATGAGCCACTGTGTTCCTGTTTCTTTTAAGATGGTAGGAACTTTAGTGTATATCTTTTCAAATGTACATGTATGTATACTTGTGTTTATTTACCAGAATTATGATATACTATTATGTGTACTTAGTATCTGCTTTCTTGGTGTTTGAAGACAGAATCTCCCTATGTCCTGGCGGGCCTGTGACTCACAGAGACCCACATGCCTCTACCTCCCAGGTGCTGGGATTAAAGGTGTGCACCACCCCACTGTTTCACCTTGTTTGTTTTTTTTTAAGCTATCAATTTCTGTTCTTCTATGCCAACAGATTTTCATCTTATATAATACCCCTGCCAAACTTACACATTGTATTAGTCATGTTTCTCAGCATTGTGACAAAAATTCATAAGAGAAGCAAAGTAAGAGAGGGGAATTTATTTTAGCTCAGTTGGGCATGTCCACTCCACAAAGTTAGAGGTGGGGCCGTCGTGTCTCTGCAGACCAGGAAGCTGCGAGCCAGCCAAGGCCTGCCTCCTCAGGCTCTACAGCCCTCTCCAAGTGGTGCCACCAGCCATAGAGCGAACAGCTAGCTGTTCAGACTCATGTGAGTATGAGCGAGTAGTTGAGTTTATTCCTCCAGTTTCCTGAGATGTGCATTTGCAGATGTTCGGTTTAAGCTAGTCCATTCTAGGATGACGCCTAACATTTAGTAATATTACTCTTGTATCTAACCTGCCCATGACATTGATTTTTATTTTTTGTGTTTTGCTGCATATGCCTGTATTTTGGGGGTGCTGGTGGAGGCAGGGTTGTTTAATTGCTTCCCATTGGTGCTATTTAGCTCATTCTTGTATGTCTTAAATGTTCAATAAGCAGTTAAAATGTATATTCTCCCTGCTGTAGTAACCTCTCAACCTAACAGTGAGATGACTATAAATGTTAAATGATTTTAACCTGCATATTCCTGTATAAAGATGGAAGAGAGGTAAAAGAGCAAGTGTGTGTGTGTGTGTGTGTGTGTGTGTGTGTGTGTGTGTGTGTCCACGTTTGTGTGGAGGTCAGAGGGCAACCTTGAGTGTCATTTCATTCCTCAGGTGTTTTCCTTTTGAGCACAATCTCTCATTGACCTGGAGTTTACCAAGTAGGCTAGGCAGGATGATTAGCACTAAAAGCTTGTGACCTTGTATGTGTGTGGATTGAACTCATAACTTTACATTAGTCTTTTTTTTTTTTTTTTATTGAGACAGGGTCTCTCTGTGTAGCCTTGGCTGTCCTGGACTCACTTTGTAGACCAGACTGGCCTCAAACTCACAGTGATCCGCCTGCCTCTGCCTCCCGAGTGCTGGGATTAAAGGCGTGCGCCACCACGCCCGGCTTTACATTAGTCTTTGAAGAGATAAAATGATACATCTAGGTATAATGGATTTATATATCTGATTGTACATCAACATAATTGTATTGGTTAAGTATGAACTTTGTGGATCATGGTTTGAAATTCACATCATCATGTGTTTCAGTTCTGAAAAACTCGTGGTTGGTAGTAAAATATTTTAGTAATTAATCAGAGGTGAATTTGGATTTTTTTCTATTAATATTTTCTACTTAAATGTTTTATTTTTGTAATTGGGAATATAGTTCTAGTCAGTGTCACACAAATTTTTTAAGTGCAAGCAATCTACAAACTACCAAACTGTAGAAATGTGAGTGTATGTATCTAAAAACGTATAAAGTATTACATAAACTTTAATTTTATGTTTGTAACAATCTTATTGGGGAATTAGAATTTGTAATTTGAGTTTGTAGGGAAAAAATGAGTCAACTGGAATAGTTTAGTTAAAGTGAAATAGTAAAGAAATTTCCAAGCAGGGGAGCTAGGGAGATGGTTCGGTGGTTAAGAGTATTCACTGCTCTTGTATTTTGATTACCAGGACCTACATAGTAGCTTACAGCTACTTGTATCTCAGTCCCAGGGCATCTGACACCTGCTTCTGACCTCTCAGGTCACTTCGTACACATGGTACACGGAATACATCCATGCAGGGATTAGTATAGTACCAAACAAATCTAAAAATTTGAAAACAGCAGATTTCTAAACAGATGTCATTGAACCCCAACATCCAAACAACTATTCCGTTATTTTATAAAGTGAGGGGAAGAAAGAGCAGCTTGTTGGCAGATTGCTTTGTCTGCTGATGCTTCTTGGAAGTGCAGAGTTTTACTCTGTAGACCAGATTAGCTTCAGACTTATAATTTCGTGTCTCAGCCTTCCATCCAGATACCGGTTTTACAGGCATGTACTACCATGATCGGCATAAAATTCTCTGTAATACACATCTAAAAGCCAAAATAATCAATAGAAAACTTCCAATTTCTATAATAGCATGGATGAACCCAGAAGGTATTATATTAGATGAAATATACTGGACATTGACAGATAAATGCCATATTGTCTCATATATAGACACATAAAACTTGAATTCACAGACTCAAGTAGAATGGTTCTTATTAGTAAAGGGAGTAGTTATTGGGGAAAATTTTGGTCAAAGGTTAAAAATTTTATGTTCTGTAACATTTGTATGTTAAAAACAATAAATACAATTAGTTATATTTAAAAATTGACCGTCATGTAGTTTTCAGCCATAAAAAGTTAAATAGGTAATGTAAAGTCTGTTAATTAGCTCTATTTGATCTTGTACTGTATACATATTTTAAAAAGCACACTGTTGATAAATGCCTGTGATCTTACCACATGGGAGGTAGAGACAGCTGGGCTAGGACTTCATGACACTCTTCCTTAAAAATCCCACCCCAGCCGGTGGTACATTTTTAATCCCACCAGAGGCATTTGGATCTCTGTGAGTTTAAGGCTAGCCTGGTGTACAAAGTGAGTGCCAGGACAGCCAGACCTACATAGAGAAACTCTGTCTTGAAAAACCAAAAAGGAGGGAAGGAAAGAAGGAAAGAGCTCCCAAAATCAAAACAGACTAAACCATGTTGTTGGTAATAACTACACATAATTTTTATTGGTCATTGTTAATGAATGGAGTTTTCTTTTTCCATAGGCTGTCTTTTTTCCAGAATGTTTTTACTGTGAAACTTTGTTGATTGTTTTTCTTTAATATCCTGTCTTTTAAATTCTATCTTTAAGTATTTTAAATTTTAAAAAAAGTAATGAAAGTTTATTAAAACCACTAGTTAGGCAATTTTTAAGAAAATCTGTTTCTAAAACCAGACTATATATGACATACAATAAAACACTTTTTGTATGTGCTGTATGCATATAGGGTATGCGTGTGTGTGTGCACCGACATTTATGTGAAGACACTGGCTGTCGTCTTCAATCGCTCTGCACTTTGTTTTGAGACAGGACTTCTCACTGGGCTTGGAGCCTGCTTTGGCTAGCCTGGCTGGCCATCGGGCTCCAGGAATTCACCTGTCTCCTAATCTCCAGTGCTGGAGTTAGAGATATGTGCCACAGAACCCGGCCTTTTTCATGGGTGCTGTGGGCCAGGCTCAGGTCCTGTTTATGTGGCAGCCACTTTACCTACCAAGCCATCTTCCTAGCCTTAACATCAGTTTAACAAATAAATAAGGTTATTTACTTCCTCTGGTTCGGAAATACTCTTCATTTATTACTTTTCAAATTTATAGTAGTTTTTTCCACTGTTCCACGAAAATGCTCTAGTATAATCCTTGTCTGGTACCCAGTGTTCTGAGCGTAACCATCTCAGAGTTACACATTCAGCATTCATTTGTAGTACGAGTTCTATTTATTCCTGATGTTCACCAAAAGTTTTTTCCTTAAGATTTTAAAAATTGATCATTATCAAAATGTCTAAATGCATTTTAGATTTGAGTTACACTTACTTTACTTACTTCTTCAATATTTGTGAAATATCTTCTTTTAAACAAATTTAAATCTTAGATTTTCCTTAATTTTATAATAGTTATCAGCATTGTGAAGTCTAAACATGCCTAAACTTTAGATTGGCATGGCTTTGTTGACAATGCTGCCTCACCGGATAACAGTGGCTTCAGTGGATGAGCTAGTTGATGGACACTTAGAAGTGTCTTTGACGGAGATAAGTTATACGCAAACCCAGTGCCGAATACGCTGGCAAAGTGTAAATCAGAAAATCTTGAAAGAGCAGTTCTTATTATGCATTCTCTCTGTCCATCTGTTTGCCTCTCTTTCTCTGCTACTCTCTCCCCACTCATTTTAATTAAATGTGATCCACTAGGATGAAAACCTGTAAAGCTTCTTTCTGTTTGTCATATTTTAAGGTAACACCCGTGCTAACAAGGTAAGAACCCAGAGTCCAGTGAGCACTTAGTTAATACTTATTCAGTTGAAAGTTTTCTCGGTCTATGCGGTTTTCAGAGAGCACTGAGTTGAGAGTTTTTGCCCTTAAGGAAACAGTGTTCTTCTATCAGAGGATAAAATTAATAGTTATGGGGTAATAAAATAAGATCAGGAGTTTTAGAATGGCTGACAGATGATTAAAGAAGTGGTAAAGGAGAGGTAAACATTTATCTTTCCTTAATATGTAGTTTTGAATTTAAGCTTTAAGGGAAGTGACACAAGATTTGTTCCAATTATTTTTGGTTAAATTAAGGCAGATTAAAGTACTTTTAAAAGAGTATTTGTACATTTAAGCTGGTTCTAGAAATTAGATTCCCAAGAGTATAAAATTATTTTAGGAAACTATTGTTAATGTTTTAGGGAAAAGAAACATCTCAAAAATAGCTTGATAAAATTTCATTAGAAAATTTGGCTGCTGGAAGTGTAGCTCAGAGAAGCAGCATTTGCCTAGAGTCTATGTTCTGGGTTCAAGCCATAGTGTTTTTGTTCTTGTTCTGTTGCTGTGAAGAGACACCATGACCACGGCAACTCTTAAAAAAGAAAGCATTTAATTGGTCCTGCCTTACACTTTCAGAGGTTTAATCTGTTATTGGCATGACAGGAAGCATGGAGGTCCATAGGCAACTGTGGCTGAGAGGTAGCTGCAGTTCTGCATTGGGATCTACAGGCAGCAGGAAGGAAGAACGACACCAGGACTGGCTTGTGCTTTTGAAAACCCAAAAATCTTTTCCAGTGACATACTTCCTCCAACAAGGCCACACCTCCTAATCTTTCTCAAGTAGTGGCACTCCCAGGTGACCAAGGTTCAAATACATGAACCTGTGTGTGCCTTGCCTACTCAAACCACCACACATGGTATTATAAAAACAAACCAAAATAGATTTGTAGCTTTACCTTTTGCATGTACATATACATGTGTATGCAGACATGAGTTTACACACACACACCCACACACACGCATATTTACACACACATACAAACATACACTATGGCTTCAATTCGTTTGAAATCTAATTGCCATCAAAAAATAAGGTGAGAGGATGATTTTAAGCATTTGCAAGGGTTAATGTCATTCTAAGAGGGCATTTCCCTCCCTTTTGCCTCTTCCCCTTCGTCCTTTTGTCATATTGGGTCCAGACAGTGTAAAGTACTATCTTGGAAAAGAGAGTGAAGTTTCACCAGAAGGGAACCTGTAGTGTATTGCCTTTAACACTTCCCACCCTGCAGAAATGTGAGCAAGAGTTTCCATTTATGAGTATCTAGTCTGATACTCTGTAACGGAAGTACAGCACTAGCTAGGGTATGTTTTGCATTCTGTGCCTGCTACCCCCGCGTCTCCCCGACATCTTAGAGTTAGCATTCCCTCAACTCCCATGTCCAGCTGCCACCACTATTAGAAGCTGATGGAATTCTCAGTGGAGTTGGTCTCCATGTTCATGTTTTATTCACTGTTGGTTGTTGACTAATGTCACTATCCTTTCATATTTATGTTCCTCCTCCTCCTCTTCCTCCTCTGCTTCTTCCTCCTCCCCCCTCTTCCCTTTCCCCCACTCTTCCTTTGCCTCCTCCATTTCCTCCTTGTCCTCCTTCTTTGACAGGGTTCTCTGTGTAGACTAGGATGGCCTCGAACTCAGAGATCTGCCTCCCTCTGCCTCACGAGTGCTGGGATTAAAGGTGTGTGCCCCCACCCTGGCTCACATTTATGCTTTTCTTGAAGATGGATCTATTTATTTTATTTTCACATGCATATATGTAAACACATCATTTCATGTTAGACATATAGTAGCTAGTTGGTGGGTAAATTATTTAATTACCTAAATTTTCATACTTAGGAATAAAACTGTTTTTGACATTTGTGAAATGTTAAGTTCTTATTTTGAAATATTTGTCTAGATTTGGTACAACAGTTACTTTTCTATATTTCCAGCAATAAATATAGACCCAATGACTACTTAGAACATGAATTGATAAGGACAGGAGTGTAGTTTGTTTGGTAGAGTCCCTGTGTTGCATGTCATCCCCAGACAGCAGAAGCTGGGCATGCTGTGGTGGGACTCTGTCTGATTTAAACAAACAGGAGAACACACCCAGAAGAGCCACTGGCTGTGACAGAGTTTATGGAAGAATGATAAAGCACAGAGGTCACTTAGGCATCCTGGGTAGCAGCATTTTGTTGCTTATTCCAAGATGGTGTTTTTCTTCTGTGCCCTTTGGAGATGGAGGTGAGCAGCACCGTGGCCTAACACAGGACAGGAAGAGAGTGAGCCCACCCTGCAGGCCTCCGTGTGCAGTGACTGCACTCCATTCCAGGCGCTAGGAAAGTTTCACAACCTAATAGCTTCTATTTTGGCTTTACTTTCTAACCTTTTGCTTGGAGGATTAAGCTTCAGCAAGAGTTTTGGAGGGTACAAAACGATGCAAACTGTAGCACTTTATATATACATGGGTTTGATTCTATATTTAGATGGGATATTTAACTTTATGTTACAGATTCTTGTTGAGTATCTTATTAGCTGAGGGACTGAAGTAGGCTTGGAAGATACATAGATGAGCAAAACACATTAGCACATGAACTGTTGATTGAAAAGGTTACAGTGAATATGCTGAATAATAAGAAAAAGTATTCAGTTGATAAAACAATTTATCAGACACTTTAATTTTATGTCTAATGTAGTTTTATTGTTTAAAAACAAGGTTTAGAATGCTTCTGCTGTAAAAATTGATGTAGGTAGATTCAGACTTCTGTTGATTTTGTAAGTACAGAAGAGTTCATAAAATCAGCATTTCATTGAGCTGGAGCTGAGTTACCAGTCAGTGAGTTTGTAGCTCTCTGCTATCTGCTTTACTCACTGTGAGAATGAAGTAGATATTCATTCAGCTTTGATGTAGAGTGCAAAATTCATCTCAGCAAATATTAAACATGTACATGCTTTACTTATGTGCATTGAGATTATATAGAGCATGCCTATTTGAAGAATGAGTAAATTTAAATGGACTCTTGACTGGTGGTTTAAATTGGCTTAATTTAAAATCATGTTTTATATCTATCTGTAGGGAAGAGTTTCTCATCAAATTAAAAAAGCAACTGCAATTAAAGAGTAGATAAACATTGTCAGTTACTTTTCAGGTAGCTATTGGCATCTACATGGGGTAGATTTAGAGTGGTTCTGTGTACCAAGCTAAAGGAGTATAGTGTATAAAGGGCAGATGACCTGTTTTAAAGAACAGTGGGGAAAATACCCATGGTTGTTACTAGAAGTAGTAGCAGTAGCATTTGTAATGTGGAAGAACTCATAGGGTTCAAGACTGCTGGCTTGAGTATTCTTTGGACCTGGATGTATTTTGAGCCCTGTTCTGTTACCTCTGTGCAGATTAAACGTCCTTTAAAGAAGAGAGATTAAGAAGCTTTAGAGAAGCTACAGGCGTGAACCTCATTTGTGAGTCTTTGTTTTATGATTGAAAGATACATTAGGAGAGTGTAGAGGCAAAAAGAGGTGTAGCTCGATTCAAACCTTGGTATTGAGTTTGTCCTAAAATGTGTTTTTTATTCTAGAAAGCTGCATTAGTGGTATATACTATGTTGTATATAGCGTTCCCTAGAGCTCTCAATGACAAAACCTTAAAATCAAGGACATCAATACTTATGTATTAAAACAATATTTACACTCATTGGGATAAATGAGGACTATAGTTATTCTCATTTCAGTTGAGATCAGATTTTACTACCAAATATGTTAAGTAAAACTTTTATTTTATTTTATTTTATTTAGAACTTCTAGTCCCGTTTCCTCCCCCCCCCCAACCCCAAAGAAGATTTAGTTATGTAATCAAGTTTGGATTTGAACTCCCGATCCTCCTGTTTTAATTTCTAAGGTACGGGATTACAAGTGTGCAGCACACTAGCCTTCCCTTTTTAAATTGACCTAAAGATGAATAGAAACTACTTCTGTGAAAAGAGGAAACTGCTGCTCTGCTTGGATCCTTAGGAGCCACGTGTCTGGAGTAGAAACATATGAACACATTTATAACTTACACACACAGATTGACACACATATGTAAATATATACAAATTGAGGAAAGGGATGCATGGTGTTCATATTGAGAATACAGACAGAAGTGGTGGGCCTGTTGGCAGCGTCCTTGTGCTAGTTCAGGTTTGGCTTAACCTAGTACTTCATGTTTGACAGCTGTGTTAGCACTTGAGCTGACCACTGGCACGTGCGCTTGACACTTACATAACTTGGACCTTCTAGGACTATTTCAAATCATAAACAGGATATTCTATATGTCAGAAAGAGTAATGCTAAGGCATTCTAAACAAGCACAGTAGGATATAATTTAAACTACTACTGTATTAATCCTAACAGTCAGAAGTGCTGACTGTGTTATGAAGGCACCCAAAGAAGCCATTTCCTCTTGCCTGCTTAATAATTAGCACACAGATTGTGCTTTGAGATAGGAAATGGAAAAGTCTCTGAGACCATTGAAAAGGCAGTAGGAATTTGGAGGAGAAGCTGACGATCCATGTTGGGAAAAGGCCAGCCACAGGGAGCTAACACCTTGATATTATGAAGAGTCCCACAGGATCTCAGGTGACCTCAAGAGACTTGCACTTTTGTTTGCTAAGAGCCTCTGTGAGACTCAGCTTTGACACTGAAAAACACTGGGGCAGTAGTACTGTTTATCTCCACGTGTGCCAGTAAATGTCACAGAAGTTACTGGCCAAAATTTTTACTTGATCACAGCAACATTTAGTCAAGGCCTTAAATCAGTCAAATGACATGAGCCTTGTGTATTAGAATAGATATATTTTAAAAATACATTTATTTTGTACAACCATACGGCAGTGTATGTATATATATGTGTGTCTATATACATACATATGTATGTGTGTGTGTATGTATGTTTGTGTGTGTGTGTAGGTTAAAGAACTATTTGGTGGAGTCACTTCTCTGCTTCAACCCTGTGGATGCTGGGGATTGGTTTCAGGTGGGCAGGCTTGGCAGTGAGTGTCTCACTAGCTGAACCATCGCCCTGGCTCCTATTTCTGTTTAAACAGAAAAAAGCTGAGGCTTTTTGAGTTTAAAGTTTTAGATATGGGGAAACGTGTGAGAATGAATAGTCCCCTGCCCCTCCTTGCCCCCCAGCAGTTTACAACGCTTTTCTTCAGCCTTCTGTTCTTTGCTGGAAACAGCAAGTGCCTGTGCTCTGTGAGGTCATCTGTTAAGTGCTGACTCTTGCAAGGAGAAAACTTAGCAAGCGAGTGCAGACGTTGTCAAGAGGAAGCACAAGGAATGGGACAGCTGAGTGAGCACTGCAAGGTGCTTTCAAAGTGCAGCGCAAAGCCAGCCTGTGGCTGCCTGCAGGTTCCCAAGTCTTTAGTGATAACATGGGTCATTTTACTCACTCGGTTTATTTATTAAGATATAGAAGGGAATATTTTGGCATTATCACACTATCTCCTTTTTCCTTAACACAGGTAAATAAATATGTCTATAGTGAATTTAAGACACACTGTTAAAGGGTAGACTGGATGATAGTAGTGAGAAAATATGGTCCTTATCGTTATCCCAGGAGACCTACTTGGTGAAATCTACTTTTAATGAGTTTTTGTCTTTTAGAGACAAGTGCTTGTAAATTTTACTACGATAACCCGATTAATTCAGAGAAAACGTCTTTATTTTCCTACTTAAATGAAGAGGTTAGAAACAGAAACAGTATTTGGGAATTACATACGGTAAAGCCAGTGGGAGCAAGCATGAGGCTGGGAATATATCATTGGTAAGATTTGTTTTTATTAACACTCCATGTGTTTTTGAGGAGAAGACAGGAAGAAAAGATGATTTTACAGTCATGTCCAATGCTTTAAAATAGATCTTTGTTCTTTTGAGATGTGATGATAACCATAGTCTTAAACAGTGTGCACTGGGTGCGTCAGACTGGGGATGTCCTTTGTAGAAATGGCTTAAAATACACAGCAGAAGAACATTCTGTAGGATTTAAAATGAGAGTAGGGCTTTCTTTACTATTATTAACAAATGCTCTACATTGCTGCTAGGGTGTCTGTGTGTGTGTGTGTGTTTTCTGTTAATGTTCACAAACACTAACTGCATATGGTTGAAGACCAGGAAAAGAAAAAGTTTGTGTTGCTAATAAAATTAAGTGCTAACTTTAAAAAATAAAACCTTACCCTACAAACTGTTCTGTATGATCTGTTTCCACAAGGAAATGTTGATTAAGTAGTTTCCATTTTGCTATTACAGTATGTCCTGTTGTAACTTGCTGAGTATGTAAAAATCTGTTAAGTCAAAAAAGCAGCTCCAGCTTTAACCTCTACTGTTTATTATGGTAGAGACCAGAAATAGAAATCTACTAAGAGTTTTATAGTGTATTGAATTCCTGCATATCTCCTAGAGTAAGTAAAATTTTTCTAAAAAACCTAAGCCTTTAGAACCAAGTCAGTTACTTTATATGTTAACACATAATGTCTTTTTTTGCTTCTTTCTTTCTTTCTTTCTTTCTTTCTTTCTTTCTTTCTTTCTTTCTTTCTTTCTTTCTTTCAGACAGGGTTTCTATGTGTAGCCTAGGCTGTTGTGGACTTGCTTTGTAGACCAGGCTGGCCTTGAACTCACATCAATCCACCTGCCTCTGCCTCCTGAGTGCTGGGATTAAAGGTGTGCACCACCATGCCCGGCTAGCATGATTTTCTTAAATACATGTTTGACATTTAAAAATATGTGTTGTGTTTGAGCCATGGTATTGCTGTGTAGCCCAGCTGGTTTAGAAGTCACTTGCCACCTCTTCCCTGCTTTTAGATGTGTGATATACATAGCTCGTATAATGGACGTGTTAAGGAAAAAACTGTTCATATGAAACACTAAAGAAATGGGTTTTCTGATTTATTCTACTATATTATTTTGATTTATTCAAGAAACTTGATTATCCAGTTTTTTAAAAAAAGGACATGACCAATACTGATATCTGGTAAAATGTAGTAAATAAATACTATATGAGATTAATTCTTAACCTTTAAATGTTGCTAATAAGGTATATTGACTGTAATCTCTGAACAAATGTTTATTTCTATCACTATGTCCTCCTATCAGGGATGAGAAGGAAACTCAGATTTACTGCACTTTCTATGAACTTGTTTTCTAGTCAGTATAGTCTCCGTCCTCCCGTCCTCCAGGTTTCCTGTCTGATCCCCCTTCCTCCGTCTCCATGTGTGATATGTCCCACCACACCTGGTTTGTGTGGCGCTGAGGATTAAACACAGGGACTGTGCTCTCTCAGCGGGGCTATTTCTACAGCCCTGTGGTCAGCGTTAACTAGCTATAGAGTCTTTATTGTAGTTTGGCTTGTGGCAAGGTCAAAGCTGTGTGTGTGTGTGTGTAAGTTTTGCAATATAATGAGGTTAAATTGTCTACCACTTAACATTGCACTATAGGGAACAGAAATAGTGACACAGAAAGAAAAACTGTAATTATAGTCTTATGTGTGGTATTCTGTTTTAAATTTGTGATTTGAGATAATTTAATTTGGATTGTTTGTTTTCTTGCTTGCATTTTAAGACAGGGTCTCATATGTAGCGTTGGCTATCCTGGAACTCGCTCTGTAGACCAGGCTGGCCTTGAACTCAGGAATCCACCTCCCTCTGCCTCCCAAATGCTAGAATTAAAAGTGTGTGCCATTAAGCTAGTTTGGATTTTAACGCCATCCACAACTAGGTTTAAATTTACTTCAGTAGACTCTGGAAACAAACTGCAAAGCAAGGGCTGTTTTCCCTAGACCACAGTAAAGAGTGACATCGTTTGATGATCGGTTTGACAGGGTCTCAGTTAGCCCAAGCTGGCCGTGTATGCATCCACTTCCTGAGTGCTAGGCTTGCAGGTGTGCAGCACTGCTGCAAACAACCACAATTCTTTAATTATACTTTAGTTTCATCAGAATACCTTGTATAAAAGTATTTTCAGACAACCTTGTATAAAAGTCTTATGTAAAAAGTACTTTTTGGGGGCGGGGTTTGGAAATTTCTTTGAACAAGAAATTGCTGTTCAATATGACTCTAAATGTTCATTTCTCTAGCCATAGAGTATGTGGACTATTTAAGGTTTGGCCACAGTGTTCTTTGAAAGAAACATTGACATAAACATGAATATCACGAGCAGTTGCTTTATTAATTTAACTTTAAATTGAAAAGGTATTTTATAGTGTTTGAACTGCTAATTCCAAAATAATCCAGATCAATAACTTTCTGAAGGCATTTAAAGTAGAGGATTGTCTCTTTTTCATGTGTTGTAAAAATACTGTTTTAATCGTATGTGTGTTATATGCATATGAGTGTGCACAGGTGTGCACATACATAGCTCACAGGAGGATGTTCTTTTATTGCTCACTATCACATTCCCTTTAGACAGGCTCTTTCACTGAACCAGAAGCCAGCATTTCTATGAGGTTGGGTGCCCAGCAGATGCCAGTGATCTGTGTGCTGGTGTGTCCCACTGTTGGTGTTACAGCCACACGCTGCCGTATCCAGCTTTCTTTTTACACAGATGTTGGAGGATCATACTCAGATCCTCATTTTGCTTATTAAATGCTCTTAGCCATTTCACATTCTCCTAGGCCAAAATTTAATTCTTAACACTATGAATCAAATGTAGTGGTGAATAGTAATGTTGACTGAACGTGTGTGCAAGTAACCATGCGTTTAAATTCACGTGGTTAACATTTCTGCTCTATCTTTTTCTGTAAAGGTTTTTATAGTGGTTTTAAATTTTATAGTTACTATAACAAGGTTACCCATTTTAGAAATTTTATAACATACAGAAAAATTATAGCAGAAATAGTCTTATCAGGAATTATAGCTGGTTATTGACATTTTCATTTTTATTTTCTGTAATTTTATGTGTGTCTATTACATTTAGTGTGGGATCATACTGTTTATCCGCAATGAGGTTAGATGCCAACAGTCAAAGAATTATAATCATATTTACATTATAGCTAGAATTTTTATGGAGCAAGATACTTGTGTTAGAGTTCAAAAACTTTTGTCTGAAAGGTTCATATGGTACTTTATTTTCATATATTCAGATCTACAGACAAAATTGTAGATTTTCCTACTTAAACTACATTTAAAAATAAAAAGGTTTTATTATTGTGTGTGCATGGGTGGTGTGCTTGCATATGTGTTTGTTCATCACATAGTGTCTAGAACTCTTGGAGGCCAGAAGAAGGGATACTGTAGGACTGGAGTTAAAGATGGTGCAAGTCTCTTTGTAGGTGGTGGAGCTTGAACCCAGGTTCTCTGCAAGAGCAGCCAGGGCTCTTAACTACTGAGCCGTCTGTCCAGCCCCTAAACTATAACCATTTAAACATGTGAAAGCACTCAGGTTGTTCACTTCCTAAAACAAAAGCAAAACCAAAGTAGGCAGCTGGCTAGATTTGGCCCATGGGCTTATTTGTCAGCTCCTGCTTTGGAAGATAATTTGCCTGTATTTTATTTATATTTCAATGTGTATGTGTGCATGCTCATGTGTCATAATCTTTAATGTTTCTTGACATGATTTCCTCAAGGGTAAGGAGACAGTCTGACCCTGACTGACTGCAGCCTCATTACTGCAGGAATCAGCCAGCTCCTCAGAGGGAGGACTGACCTTGACTAGTAAGGCAGGATGCTTCAAACTCCCTGGTAGAAGTACTGAGCTTGGCAGTGAGCTTCACTCGGCCTTTGTAGGAAGCTGGAAGGGAAAGGAACAGTGTGGAGTGTGGGACCTTCCTGTGAGTGTTAGGGCTCTCAAAAGCGCCATTTTCCTTGGCTTCGCTGCTGTACTTTTAGAGTCCATTTTTCTAACTTTACAGATGAACTTAAATAACAAATATATATGTTAGTGTAGAAACATAACGATTAATAATAGAGAAGCAATAAAGTAGCCAAAAATAACTGTTAGGAAGCTCCTTTCTTGTTTTAGAGTGAAAACTCTGCCTCAAACTGTATTTATTGTAGAAATGCAGCCATAGATTTGGCATTGCTATGATTCTGTGTGTTTTGGATCATAGGTTATTCTTTTTTGGATGTTTGTATAAATGCTGTCATTTTTATTTTCTACTTAAATTTAAAGCTTTGTAGCTGAACTTTAAAGTGTGTGTGTGGCAGTAGTAGAGAGTAAAATAAGAATATCTGCTCTGACTTCCTGTCATTGCCTCCAATGATATATACAGAGTTTAAAGTGTTGGACTTTGATTTACAAACTCACTTACAGATTTGTAGTTACTGGACAAATAGCCAGAGCTCTCTTCAGATGGACCTCCTTCAGAGTGCTGTGTACTATAACATTTAAAAGGAACACAGTATCTGTATTTGCCTTTCATCGTACAATCAGCAGTTAAACACAGTGGACTCAAGTGTTTGAGAGGTAAATTCTAGATTGTCTTAGTGTGTGTTCTGGTTCAGACAAAGTAAAGAATGAAGGAGTGGCAATGAGGTTTTAGGTTTTAAAATTGAATTTGTTTGTATGTACATTATGGCCCAACTAGAAGGTCAGAGAACAACTTGTAAGGAGTCAGTTCTCTTCTACCATGTGGGTCCAGGGATCAAACTCAGGATCAAACAGCTCATGTTTCTTTACCTACTGAGGCATCTGTCCAGCCCTGTAGACCAGGCTGGCCTTGAACTCACAGCGATCAACCCTTTCTATGTGCTGGGATTAAAGGCGTACTGCACCCTCCCACCCTTGGAGGAGGTTTTCTGTGGCTAATGTTGCTCTGTCTCTTGGTGTAGTATCATCTTTCCCTTGGTACTTGGATAAGGGTTAGAGTTTCCTGGTGGTATCCCTGGAATATTGTTCTGAAATGCTTTAAAAACTCTTAAAACTTCCTTAGTGGCTTTACCAGAATATATAAATTAAATGTCTTATAAATTCGCCAGTTTTTTAACCTAGTCTGAGATACTTGCTTTTATTTCCTGGGTTTTTCAAGACTTAGTCCTTGACTGAGTTTTCCTACTAATACGAAAGGATTTGCTTTGATTGTTCTTCTATCGTTTTCTGGTTCCTTTACCTTCTTCCTCACTCTTCTTTAGTATCCCATAGTTGACAGGAAAAAGTAGTTTACTAGGTCTAGGCATAGGGAAAAAACTGAAAAGTGAACTTTGTACAGAAGAGTTAAATTAGTGGCTTTATTTTGTCTTCTATGTAGTTCTCCTAATTGATGTCTTCTTGATGTCTTCACACCCTCTGTTCAGATTTTTAATTGGTTAGCCATTTTTGGGCCATCAAGTAAGTCTGAAAGATATCTGTGCAGAATGGAAAAGACTTGTTTTCAAAAACATTTAATTTTTGTATGTGTGTGTTTGTGTACCTGGGGTGTGTTACCATGTGTGTTCTGTGGCCCTTGAAGGTCAGGAGAGTTGGATCCCTGGAACTCAAGTTACAGACTATTGTGAGGTGCCGTGTAGGTGCTGGGGACTCGCTCCTGGTCCTGCAAGGGCAGCCAGTGCTCTTAGCTGCTGAGCCATCTTTCTGGCCCCTGGAAAACAGGTTTTACAGTGAGTATAGAGACAGATGTGCCTCCTGCTTAAATGAAGACACTCTCTAAGGTTTTAAACACATTTACACTTAAGTCATGTTTTTATTGGTAGAATATTTACCAGTTTATAAAGAATTAAAATCTAGCTACTAATTTTGGGTATCTTAATTCCTTTGAAATACTCCTTTGTCAGAGCTACGAAGTTAATCTCATTTGAACACAAAAGTGATTATAATGTCAGTGAATTTTTAAGTTTCTTACAGTGACAAGCATTGTATGATTCCTTAAAATCAACTTGTTTTGTTTTGTTTTTTGAGACAGGATTTCTTTTCAGTAGCTCTGGCTGTCCTGGACTCTCTTCAAAGATCCACCAGCCTCTGCCTTCCCAAACGCTTAGATTATAGGTGAGCTCCACTGCACCTGGTTCCTTAGCATCAGCCTAATTAAAATTTCATTGCAGGGGCCAGGGAGATGGCTCAGCAATTAAGAGCACTGGCTGCTCTTCCAGAGGGTCAGAGGTCAGTCCCCAGCACCTATATAACGGCTCACAACTGTCGGTAGCTCCAGTTTTAGGTGATCCAGCAGTCTCACAGGGATAAACATGCAGACAAAAAAAAATCAGTGCACATGAAATAAAAATAGTTAAACAACAACAAAAATTTCGTTACGTATTTATTTTGTGTGTGTACATGTATAGAGGTCAGAGAGCAGCTGGTGGTAGTCGCTTCTTTCCCTCCACCGTGCGGCTCTCAGAGCTCAGATTGAAATTGTCAGACTTAGTAGCAAGTGCCTTTACCTGTTGAACCATTTTGTTGTTCTGAAATGATCTTAATTTTTAAACTTGTTCTCAAATCATTCTCTTAATTATTTTTGTTTGCATCTTCTTCCTTTCTTTCTCTTCTTCCTCATGATTAATTTTTGTATTGGGAATGGAACCCAGGGCCTAGCATCCTTTTACACTGAGCTAGATCCTTAGGTCTTCTGCTTTTGACTTTGTTTTTATTGTTAACACGAAATTTAACACATTTTATTTCTAAAGTCAGAGTTTGAACTAGATCCAGGACTGATCTTCTGAAATAAATAATGTCATTAATAATCAAAGCCAATTTTTAAAGATCTATTTATTTTATAGGTATGAGTATTTTACCTGCATGTGTGTATATGTGGTAGGGGCATGCCTGGCGCCCACAGAGTTCAGGAGAGGCATTGGATTTCCGAGAACTGAAATTAAAATAGTTGTTAGACACCGTGTTGCTACTGGGAACCTCTGCAAGAGCAACCAGTTTTCCTAACCACTCTCCAGCCCCGTCCTTCACAGTTGTAATTTGAGTCTATCAGTTACCATTGACATTATATTGAATGATAATTCTGAGTTGCCTGTAAAAGGACCATCAAAATAAATACCCACTGATGTCCTGTAATTTTTGGTGTCACTGTAATTTCAATAAAGGCTGAAGAGTATGAAAAGAGAGCCTTTCCTGGTAGCACCTTAAAGAATGTTGAGGCCTTTGGAATAGCAGCTTGTAATCAATCATACAGCCTTCTTAAGCAAAACATGCTCTGATTCTTTTGTTCATAGTATGATTGATACCTGTCTTTCTGTTAGTTATGCATGAACCTGTGCTCTTCTGAAACTGGAGACTTTTTCAGTGTTGGGTTACTAACATCTGTTCATAAGAATCTTTGCAGATGTGCCAGTGGGAATTGAATAACTGAAAGAAGTTAGAGGTTAGCTCCATTCTAAGTAGTTATTAGACACACATACTTCTTTTGTCTCCCACCGAATACATCTATAAAAACAGGGCAAAATGGATGAAGGAGCTCTTTGAGAACTCTACAGAATGAATAAATGACAGGTGGACTGAGAAAGAAGATGGAATTCAAAGTACCATTGGACTGGCTATGAGTTTACCATTTCTTTTTCTTCCAGTATCCCTGGACATGAATTTAACACAATCTAAAACCTAGACAGAAAGCTCTAAAAGAAGCCTGCTAGTATTGCTCAAGAAGCCACAGAGATAATGCCTAAGCTCAGCGTCCTTCCCCCCACCCCCCATGGCATTGTCAGCAGAAGCTACAATGGCCGCTTGCAGCCTGAACTACGAGGATGGAAAGAAACTTTCCTCTGTAGTTGACAGACAACCATTGCGTCTCCCCACGCTTCCCCTCTTCCACTTGACCAAGGCGGATACTGTGTCAGGTGTAACCCTTTAGGGAATGGAAGCACCAGCATTCTGGCCGGAGAAGTGAGAAGAGAATAGCTCAGAGAGTAGGTACTAATGAGGGCACATGTAGGGAGAAGCTCGAAGAGCAGTGCTGTCCCCTCACTGATTGTCAGCATGATGCAAACAGCGGACATGGACTTTATGTTGCCTGTTATATACAGCTCTGGCAGGCGGTTGTGGATGTCATGGAAAGCTTGAGTAGAGAAATAGATGATAAAGAAAGGTATGGGGGATATAGAACTGAAAAAGTACTAAGTGGACAACTTAGCAGCCGAATGTGAAGAAAAATCAGAAAAGGTCTGTCTGGACAGTAGAGAATACATATTAAAATTGAACAACTATGAAACATTGGACATGTTGAGAGTAAATGCATAGTGAGGAAATACTTGAAGAATCAGGTAGTGGATAGCCATGTTCAGGGGCAACCATGAAGACACAGATTTAGGGAACCCACAGCAGGACAACTCTGAAGTCTCCCATGACCTCACATATCTGGAAGTATCACACAAGGAAAAAAGAACTTGGAAACAGCCAGAGAAAAGTGATGCCCTGGCTTTCACATCAGAATCCATGGACATGAGAAGAGAGAAGCAAAAGAAATGTTCAGACTATTCAAAGAAAAGCAGCACTATGTGCAACCAGAAAAATGAATTTTAGATATGAACAAGGCTGCTGATTTTTAGCAGGTGATGTAACAATCCAAGTGAAGACAGGCGTTGGCCTGCAGACCTGCTCTACAGGAGAGCTAAGTGTGTTCTTTAGAGGGGAAGATGATATTGAAAAAAGATTTGCATGTTAGGGAAGGTAAAAACTGTCACAGACCTCTGTGAGTTCTTTAAAATATGTTTAGCAGTAGAAAGCAAATTGTGAATAGATTCACTGTTATGTGTAACATCTATGCTCCATTTGACATGGTAAAATACTGATCCTAAACAGATTGTGAAAAGTTAAATGTATTTTATAATCCATAGAGCCACTATTTAAAAAAAACTAAAAGGTGTTAGGGCAACAACACATAAATGAAGACGAAACGCTCACCTTGAAAGAAGTCAAGATATAGGAAACAAGCAAGCAAAAGAAAGAATAAAATAGCAAGTATAATTCTTACATAGCAGTAATTAAAGTTTTAAATGGCATAAACACACTATTTGTTAATTATTAGAAGCATAAAGTATTGTAATATTAAAAATGATAATAAAAAGATAAAAGATAAAATGTACACACACTAATGGAAAGAAAAGCTAGAGTAACTATTGGTAATAGCAAAGCAAATACTTCAAGATACAGTGGAACATTGCCAGGCAACAGACAAAATTTGAGAGGACCTAAAGGAGAAATAAGGAATTCACTAGGGTTGTTGATACTAGCATTTCCTTAGGGACAGGTAGAACCAGGAGACACAGACCGTCAGGTGTATAGAACTCATGAGCGACACTGTCAACCAGCTGGATCTATTTAACATTTGTAGACTACTTTACCCAACATGAGCAGAATATATATTCTGAGATACGTGGAATGCTTTCGATAAATTATAAATTTGCTTTCAGCATAAACCTTAACAAATTGAACCTCACACAAACCTTAAAGTAATTGAACCTCACACAAAATATTTTCTATTAGACCATAACAGAGATAAACTAGTTATTAGGAAACTAAGTATTTGTAGGTTAAACAGTTGACTTCTAAATAAGCAATTGGTCACAGACTAAGGCTAATGGGAAAATAAAATATATTTTGAGTTAATATTACACAGTGTAATCAAGACCTAAAAAGAAATTGGTAATAGTGCAGATAATAGAATTATAAAAAGGACCTTAAATTCCTTTCCATTTCAAGAAACTGAACCAAGGAAGGCAAAGTTAATCCAAAAATAAAAGAAAAAATCATCATTTCAAAGCAGAAACACTGTAGTCCAAATCAGTGAAAGCTTAGTTTTCTTTTTTATAGATCAATAAAATTGCTAAGTTGTAGAAGTATGATAGAAAAGGAAAAACAAATAGAGCTGTATTACCAATCAAAGAAACTCTAGAAATCCAAAGGGCAGCAAGGAATACAAAACCAAAAACATTTGTACATGAAATAGACACCTCAGTTCTTTAGAAAACAAAAAAAGAGGCATAACTAGAAGATGCTGTGACACACTACCCAGTTTCCTTTGGAGTCCTAGGGCCCACTGTGCCAGCTTCCCCCAATGCCTTGACAGCTTTAACAGGATGATGCCCTCCCAGAAAGGCTGGCATCCAGTAACAGATCCATAAAGAGCTAAGTCTAAGTCAGAACAACAGTGAAGAGCTATTTTCACTACTGAAAGGTTAGAGAGAAGGAATTTATATTTTAACTGAAGGAATTTGTAAATTTTTAAAATAATTTCTTTATTTTATTTTTTTCTTTTCTGTTTTGGGACAGGGTCTCTCTGTGTAGCCTTGGCTGTTATGGACTCATTTTGTGGACCAGGCTAACGTTGAACTCACAGAGATCCACCTACCTCTGACTCCTGAGTGCTGAGATTTCACACATGTGCCACTGCACCCTGCTGAATTTGTACATTTTTAATTTGCATATAAACTTAAAAATTATGCATACCAATAATAATAAAGCATATAGTTTACATATTTGATACTGACACTTAAAAGTAAAATTGCTGTTTTAAAATGCCCCCTGTAAAAACACTGCAGTAATAATTTGATTCCTGCCATCATCCCTTTAAAAGAACAGCTGTAAGATGCTGGTGTTGTGAGGCACTCAATGTTTCTGATACAGAGGACTTGCAGTGTTTCTCAGGCTCCTGTTGAAATCGGCTCTTCTGCCTTGTGTTGCTGAAGATCACTTTACACAGGCTGTCGTTGCTGCCCATTTCTGTCAGGACCTGTCACTCCCTCTTGAAGTTGTCACCAGTGACTCGGTTACAGTTTTGCCCTAGTTCTGCTAGCAAGTACCGTCCACACCATTGTGACCTTTGAAACTACTTGTGTCAGTTTGTAGGACCCTTTGCGTCATGATCCTTTAATTGCAAAAGCCACTCCACATACAGAAGGTGTGTGCTAGACCTTCCAAACTCTCTACTGTCATGACTCCACAATTGCACTTTGGAACAGTCACAGAATTAAGTGATAATCCTAACAACAAGATCAAGAAACCATCCCACCCCTCCAATTCTGTCCTTACTTCTTCCTGATTAGTAGTTAAGTATTCTCATTTGCTTCCTGGGTCATAATCAGAGCAAAAGGCTCAGGAAGCAACAGACAACCTTAAAAACCCTGAACATGCCCTCTTTCTCTGCTCCATATCCTTCCCCACTTCTTAGACTCTTCTCTCCCTCTCCCTTTCCTCTTTTGTTCATTTGGCATCTGCCTTGTTCCTTCCAGGTGTTGGTCTATATAAGAGGCAGGCATTCCTTAACTCTTCACGTCTCCTGGGACCAGGTCCTGATTTGTGTCCCTCCTACGTAAAGCACCTGTTGACAGCTCCAGATGTCTTTCCCTTCCCCATTCCTGTAGCCACTGCTCAGTCATCCCTGACCTGGCTGTGTGTGGACAAACAGGACAAGTTGGGCTTTCTCCTTTAAAAAAATACGGATCTGTTTCTTGATCTTAACTGGTAATCCCAAGGCATTTGTTCCCTGAGTCCTGCCCTTTTTCTGTTCCTCATTGGAGTACATAGGTTGTTAACAGTACTTTCTTTACAGTGTGCCTGCCACTGACTCTGTTGATTGTTTAGTGACTTGCACTGCAAAGGTGCTCAAAGACACCTCTATGTATTTGAGGAACTGCCAGGTTGTTTTCTGACAATTGCAGAGCTGGATAATTTGCATGGAACTTTGTCAAGGATTCACCGCTCCATTATTTATTTGTGTTCCAGATTGTCATCTCTAGAGTAGATTCATATAATTAGCATAAGTCTGATGATTGATTGTACTACTTGGTCCTTAGAGGTATTCTGATTCATCAGTTTGCTGGAATTCTCTTAGACTTCTTTATGGGCCAGGCACATTATAAAGTGGATTCTGTGTAATTACTAAAAAAAAAGTTCTGCAATACTTGGATTATTTTGTTTGTTCTACATGAACATAGAAATATAAGGAGAAAGCCACTTAGGTTTCTAAGGTAGGCCCTAAGGGTTAGCGTTTGTGCTGATGTGGTTTAGGACCCTAGGTGACCTGGTGAAGTTGGCACTGCAGATGGAGTCCCGCATGTGCTAGGCTTCATCACAAAGTAAGCAAGCTTCATCCTTTCTTTTGTCAGTCACGCTACTCAGCATTGTTGATAGAAGTCAGCTCAGTCTTTTTTAAGAATCCACTTGGCTGAGTGTGTCAGACTTAAAGAAAAGTTCACCAGGTACCCAAGAAAGTGTAGAATCATGGGCTGCATGTATGTTGGAGGTGATTTTCCAAGAGCCTTTGCATTGCCTGCCACTTGGCTACAAGAAGAGGCCTGATTATTTTGTCTTAGATTATTAGCCTTTCAAGGATGCTTGTATAGTAAACAGCTTTGGCAAACAGATACATGATCTGAACAAAGGGTAGATCTGTTTACTATTAATTGTCTCTTACAGAGCAAAAGCCCTACATGTTTACTGTATTTTCTAGAAGACTTCCTAAACTCAGGCTTCGTGTCCTGAGAACCCTCTGTGTGTCCAGACATCTTTTATTAGTTGCCGTGTGGATTGGAGAGCTGATATATGCTGATATTCATATTGCAGTGCCACTACTAAGCTATCAGACCCTTTGCCTTCATCTGTGAGAGAGTAGCAGCCTACTTTTGTTAGTTTACAAGGTGGGACAAATCTCAGGCTTTCCCTAAATCTTGACACTGAGATAGGTGCTCTTTTCTAGGCGTTCCTTACCTCTGTGTTGAAAAAATTGTTTGAGGAACATCAATAAAAGTTCCAGGGTAAGCCAGGTGGTACTGGCGCACACCTTTAACCTTAGCGTTCTGGTTGTCAGGCAGATTTCTGAGTTTGAGTTGGTATAGAGAGAGTTTCAGCTGCAGTGCCTGGCTGACAAAACTTTTAAATTTAGGTCCCTATAAAAAAGGAAAGTAGTTAATAGCCTGTTGGGAATTGAGTTTTGACAGTCCATCTAAGGAGGAACAAAGCAGTTCCAGTGCTGTGATAGCCACTGCTGACCAAAATGCAGCTTTTGAGAGAAACATTGGCGGTACTTCAGAATTGTTTTACGCACTGCCTCTAGAGTGGTGGTATTTTGTGCACATATTCTTGCAACATAAATGTAGTGGCCAATGTGTTTGGAACAACAAATTTAATTACTTTTTTTGTACTTTTTCTCCCCATTACAAAGTTCTGCCACATATTTAAAAAAAAAAAAACCCAGTCAGATTTAAGTATCTGTTTGACAACATCATCCATGTATATAAGAGGAAAATTTAGGGCCTGTGCGCAGTATATAATGAGTACATTAACCTATGTGTTTAGGAGATAGGAGCTTGATGTTAGGAACTGCAGCAGATATGCTCCTCTTCTAGAGAATTCGGTGTTGTCCTGTCCCTGTATGTAGTTCAGTTAGCGTTATTGGTTAGAATACCTTTTTAAAAGGATACATTATTTTCTCTATGGAAAATATTCTGAAATAGTAAGTTTCCTTGTTTTTGTTTGTTTGTTTCTTTGTTTTTAAATTTGTTGCTTAATTTCCAAGTATAGTTTAATTTCTTCAGATGTTCAGGCTGCTTGCAATAGACAACAATATGAAGAGCCATTATGTCCTCCCCAAAGTGAATACGCGCAGCTACATGTATAATATCACATGGAAAATGTGTTGAATTAAATAAATACATTGTTTAAGTGACTTATTTTTCTACATGAGCAATTAGGCAAGAATGTTATTTCAGGTGGAAGGCTATGTAGGTGGAACAATGTTAAGCTTGCTTTTGTTAGTAGGGAAGACTTCATGGAAGAAGATGAGTAAGTGGGTAGGAAGCTGAGGGTGGTATAGTTTATCTTTATAAATAAATAGAGCAACGAACCTGTATTTGAAACCAAGGGTAGGAAGTAAATGGAGGGGCAGAACATTACCTTTACTTTGCAGAGTTGATGTGTGCTAGTTTCATGCTTATGTCTCTTTAAATTTTAATGAAATAAACACTTTGGGAAAATTTTCTTTGCTGTGTTGTATATAATGAAACAATGAAACTAAGTTAAAAGAAAAATACTACAATTTCAAATATGAGAGGAACAATAAGATTTTTGTTAGCTATTAGGGTGAATAAGTGTCAAGAGAGGGCTTGGAACCAAAAAGTATGAGGGACTTTGATTGTAGTAGCCTTGAGGGCCAAGCTGCGGTAAAGTTAGGATAAGTTGCTGAGGCCCACAGGGGATGAGTGGTGTAGGACTTCAACAGCGCTTCAGCTCCAGGCTTGAGCCCTGGCGTTCCCCAGTTACTAGGAAGCAATTTGGTGATTCTGCTTAGAATGAGCTGCTTCCCTTAGACTCTCATATGGGAAAAGGCTCCTCTCAGGTTGAAACAGGGATAGAAAGCTTGTTCTTTGCCAAGCCTGACTTTGGTTGTGATAGAAACCTAGAAGATAGGAGCTCATCTGAATGAACTGTGTTCACTTCATGATTTTTTTCCTGCAGAGATTGGGACTGTCATGTTGAATACTTAGAGATTCCTTTTATTCTTTAGCAATTGTAGTGATCGATGTGTCTTAGGTCAGTGGTTCTCAACCTGAGTGTTGTGACTCATTTGGGGTTGCATAGCAGATTCATAACAGTAGCAAATTACAGTTACAAAGTAGCAATGAAATAGTGTTACAGTTGGGGAGGGTCACTACAAAATGAGGAGCTGTATTAAAGGGTCGCAGCATTAGGAAGGTTGACAAGCGCGGTCTTAGGTCTTTTCTTGTCAGACCACATGGTTTGTAGAAGAAAATGCAGCATCCTGGTTTAGTGGTTCCTGAAGTGAACAGAGAACAGGTTGCCGCGTCTGCACAAGTGGGAGTGGAATGAGGAGCTGGTGGGCTCTCACCTGTTTTGGGGTATCGAGGCGTTAAATGTCACACGATGTTGAATATTAAAACTTCCTGGTTTAGGTTGCCATACGTGAAATAATCTCAAGTAGTACTCCTACTTTGCACTTCAAGGAGATTGTTTGAGTAATATCCACTGGTTCTTACAGAGGTACTGTGTAGGTGCCTGATTTGGTTCCCTTTAGTGCTAACTCTAGAATATCTATTGAGCACCTGATTTGTGCAAGATCTTTCCCTATATAGTTCATTTAATCTTGTGCAGTCTAAGGTCATTGAGTGTTCACCAGCCATACTAATCATTTCTCCTTGAGAAATAGTTATTGATCATTCTGACTTGTTGGTCACTGGTACTTTAATACATATATCCATATTTTGGCTCCAACAATGTGAGTTGTCCTGTTACTGAGAGCCAGTGTTTTGTTTTTTGTTATTATTGTTGTTCTGTTTTGTTTGTTTTCAAATCTGTTTTTTGGAGGCAGGGTATCACTGTATAGCTCTGCCTGGCCTGGAATTCACTGTGTAGACCAGGCTGGTCTTGAACTCAAAGAGATTGTCTCTGCCTCCTAAGTGCTGGTAATAAAGGTGTGGGCCACCACACCCAGTGAGACAGCGCCTCCTGGGGAATCTGCAGCTCACTAATTGGCTAGACTGGTTATCACTGAGCTCTAGGGATCTTCTGCCTCTGCTCTGCAGTGCTAAGTTACTGACTGTGCTGCCATGCTTTGCTTTACTAGCCTGTTGACGTGTGCTTGTACAGCAGGCTCTTTACTGATTGAACATCTCTCCTGCAGCCTCTTTTCAGATACCTTACCTGTGCACCTGAGTTATCCCCTTGCAACTTAAGGCTTGTTTCAATCACCAAAATTATTTCAAGCAACATAATGGGATGGAATTATAGTTCAGAATAAGGAATGAAAAAGATAATTAGCACCTCAGAGCTTTTAATACTTGGAATGCATGTACATACACTTAAAAGTAAAGTTCCATGTGAAAAAGGATCACCAATGTCAAGAGCATTTAACGAAACCTTAAGCTGCATTGATGGAAATGTGATAGCATAGAGGCTAATGTTCCTATCATCATCTTAGGTGGAGTGATACATTCATGTTCAAACTCTTCAGATGACTTATCAACGATAGTATCTACTGGGTATAAAGAACAAGTGGAAAGAATATTAAGCTGCTTTAATGCTGTTACTTAAGAGATAATATAGGCTTCTCTCTTGTTCGTTTGGACACAGGATAGGAGAGGGATGGGGCGGAGGCCAGCTAAACACTTGTGGGCTGGTACTACAACCATTGATCCCCGCCAGTGTGTAATGCCAGCAAGGAATGGGTCAATGCATACAGCTTTATTGCCACATAATCTTAGTGGTGAGTGTGTGCAGGAGGCAGGAGTCAGCCTCTACTGTGGAGGAGCACGTTTATCTCAGCCAAGAACAAGAAAAGATGCGTTTCATTAGGAAAAGGTTGTCTAGAAAGGCCCACTTCTCCTGTCACTGAATCCATGTAGACATTCACCCACCTGCTGTTAGTAGACTGGAAATGGTAAGTAATAAAACGTCTGCCAACTTTTTCCTACAAAATTTTCCATGCTTCTCTGTAATAGCAACCTTTCTCATTACTGTAATCTCAAATACCTAACAAGAAGTGACCTAGGATGGACCCAGTGGCGCACACCTTTAATCTCAGCGCTGGTGAGGCAGAGGCAGGGGATTCTCGGACTTCGAGGCCAGCCTGGTCTACCAAGCAAGTCCAGGGCTACACAGAGAAACCCTGTGTCAAAGAAAACAAAACAAAAACTTAAAAGAGGAGGTGTTTATTTTGGCTTACAGTTTGAGAAAGTGTAGTTCACCTCTTTGGGGCAGGCATGATGGCAGTAGTGAGTCTGGGTCATCCTGCAACCACAGTCAGGAAGTAGAGCCTGGGCAGGAAATGAGGCTGCACGGAGAAGCCTCAAGGCCTGCCTCTAGTGAGTCACTTCCTTCAGCTAAGTTCTACTTTAAGACCTAACCCTCCGTGGGAATAGTGTTCACATCCCTGAGCTTTGTGGGGGAATGCACATTTAAGCTACAACATTCCTTAATTGATAAAGTTATAAAAGAGCCATTTGGATATAGCTTACTGGAACAAAGAGTTAATACAGAAAATAAAAAATGTTTTAAAAAAATATACATTTATTTATTTATTTTACAATGTTCTGCCCACCAGAAGAGGGCACCAGATCTCATCATTGATGGTTATGGCCCCCCCCCCCCAATGTGGTTGCTGGGAATTGAACCCAGGACCTCTGAAAGAGCAGCCAGTGCTCTTAACCTCTGAGCCATCATCTGTCCAGCCCTCATATGTTCAACTTTGTACAAGTTTGCTGAATTTTAAGTCTTTTGGAATTCATCCAGTATTTCATAGTAGTTTCCTTGTATGTTTGCATTTCCCTTTATGTAATTAATAAAGCATTGTTTTTGTCTCTGTAAATATATATATAATTTTCATATATTTGATAAAATATGCACCTGAAGTGTATTTGTTCAGTCTTTTTTTTTTTTTTTTTGGAGACAGGGTTTCTCTGTGTAGCCTTGGCTGTTCTGGACTCGCATTGTAGACCAGGCCAGCCTTGAACTCACAGAGATCCACCTGCCTCTGCCTCCTGAGTGCTGGGATTAAAGGCATGTGCCACCACCGCCCGGCTGTATTTGTTCAGTGTTTTAAGGCCTATTTTTTAGAGCAGTCTCTCTTGAAGCCACTCTTCTCATATCTATCGCTGGAAATTAGTTTAGCTTGTCGGAGATGTGATTTCATGGTAATGGAGTTGTACGGTGTAGTCTCTGGGTTTTTTTGGCTTACTGACTTTGGAGAGCCATCCAGCCTTTTGCATATGTCTGAAGTGCTTGACTTTTAGTTCTAAATCACAGCTTCTGTATACTTGTTCTTATCCATTTATTTCTTGATGTATATTTGTATTTCTTATGTTTTTTTCTATTCTGAGTAAACTAGTGTACAATTTCTGTATAAGTGGGTTTTGGTTTTTGTTTGTTTGTTTTGAGACAGAGTTTCTCTGTAACAGCTCTGAGTCTGTAGACCTTGAGCTCAGGAGATCCACCTGCCTCTGCCTCCCGAGTGTCAGGATGAAGGTTGAGCCACTACTGTCCGGCTGTGTAACTATTTTTAGTTCTTTGAAATTAGGACTAAAATTGTTTGGTTATAGTATAAGCATTTGGCCGATGTCGTCAGAAAAGGAAACCTACTGTTCCCTGTGTGGTATGTGTAAGGTGTTGCTTGGCATTGTCTGTAACACTTGGCGCTGCCAGTCTCCCACAAACTCCCCTGCCCCTGTGTATTCATACCTCATTGTGGCTGTATTCACATTTCTCTGGGAATCGATGATGTTGACCACCTTTCCCTGTACTCATTTATTCATACATTCGTTTTTTTGTGTGTGTGCCTATTTTTAAATTGACTTGAGAACATTGTACTTTAAAGCTTTTTATAATTTTGGCCATAAAATCCTTATTAGTTATTATTCTTCCAGTCTGTGTCTTGCCCTTTCATTATCCTAACAGTCCTTTGAAGGTTTTAGTTTTGATGAAATAATATTATTAAATATTGGCTTTTCTGGGCAATGGCTCAGGAGTTAAGAGCACTGGGAGCTCTTCCAGAGGACCTGGGTTCAATTCCCAGCATCCATATGGCAGTTCATAACTGTCTGCACCTCCAGTTTGAGGGAAGCCAACACCCTTACATAGACATAGACAGAGAAAACACCAATGCATATAAAATAAATAAAACATTCTAAACAAATATTCCTTTTTGTGACGAAAGCATCTTCAGATCTCCAAAAACATCTTTGCCTACTTTAAAAATATCAGCTTTACTGTGTTGAGATTTTGTGTTTTTAGATTTTTTTTTTTTAACTTCTTGAAATACTAGTTGAAAATCTTCTTTAAAATGTTTTCTATAAAATACTCAGCAGCACTGGGAATATAGGTCAGTGGTAGAGCATTTGCATAGCATGTGTAAGACCCTTAGTCCAATTCCCAGCACACACAAAAGCTGTCCACCTGCTCTAGTGCTGTCAATTAGTTACTGACTTAGTTGAAAATCATTTGACCACTTTTGATTATGGTTTTGTTGTTGTTGCTTGTGTCTCTTAAATTTTTCCTATTTGATTATGTTTTAGTTATTCCAAGTTTATGTCTTGAAATTAGGTTCTGTAAGTCAGCAATTTTCCTTAAGAAAATACTTTGCCTAATCTAGGTGTTTGCATTTTCACGTGCCTGTTAATTTTGCTCATTCATTCTTACTTCAAAGCACTTTTGTAGAGTTTCAGTTGACTCTTGTTTTATTGTATTTTGTTAAAAAAAAACATTTTTCTCATTAAGGAAAATGTATTTTATAACACCTATAGATTGTCTTATGAAATTATTTTTGTTTTGATTTTAGAATTGACATCTGGTAAAATTGTTTCCTTTTTAGCTTACAACATTGTAATATCTGTGTTACTTTTACCATACTCAAGATACCTAGAGTTCTTGTCCTAAATATACCTGTCGGTTCTATGACGCTGTAATCTTCTCTCTGGGAAGTTGCGCTTACATGGAATAACGGAGTGAGTGCTCGCTCTCCCTAGGCATATTGCCTTTGAGGTTTTCTTCAATGATGTATTATTATAGTATGTGTATTACTAGTTCTTCTGGTTATTTGGTCAGTAGCATTATGTAATACATTTGTATTCTTTGTACTTGTTGGAAAATAATGACTAGGATGGTTATAAATAATTTTTTGTGTTTTCTGTAGGGTAAATTACTGAGGAGTGTACCCTCCTCTAGTCATGCTGCGTGGCCCATGTTGTCCCTCCTCCTCCTTGCTGGGATTACATGCATGCAAACATAATGAGCAATGTTTTATTTCTTTTCTCCCAGTGATAAAGATTCATCCCAGGTAGTCACTCTTTCTGGTCAAGCAGCCTTCTAGTGAGTTACATCCCTGGCCTTTCCTATTTTTAAAAAGAAATGATACTTGCTTTTAAAATAATGATATTCATTAGAGTAAATTTAGAGTATGTAGGCAGAAAGAAAAAAATAGGGAAGCCCGGCTGTTTTTGTTGAAACCAAATTCTGAGGATCTTAGTGCTTCTCCTCACCCTTGCTAGTGTTGTCGTCTCTTCCTCTCATCTTCTACTTCCTTCTCCTCCATTTCTATCAGTAGTACTCATCTTAAAAGAATAGCTGATACCGAGCTTTCTTTTTGCTTGTTAATTGAAAATGTGAATACGTGTCTTGCACGTGTCTGTGTACCACATGTACCTGGTACCTGCATGTGGCAGAAGAAGGCATTGAGTCCTGACCCTGGAGCACCTGTGGGTCCTTTGAAGAATAGCTAGTGCTCTTATTCACTGAGCCGTCTCTCAGCCCCAGAACAGTAATTTCTAATTAACATATGGCACAGTATTTGCCAAGCATGCGCAATTCCTTCCCTCCCTCCCTCCCTCCCTCCCTCCCTCCCTCCCTCCCTCCCTCCATCTATCATTATGGAGATAGGTTGTTTTGGTGGATCTTAGGAACTGTGATCTGTTACTCTCTTGTTTGTACCGACAAACTTATTCATTGAGTCCAGCCAGTTGCTTAACTTCCTGGGGCTATGTTGTTCATTGTAGCTGCTGGCTTGCTTAGTCTAGTAAGACCTCTAGGTAGCTGCTTATTTGCCTTTTTAAAAATGTGATTATCTTTGAAGTCTAATCGTCTTACTTTTAGACTTAAGTACACTACTGTTACTTGTATTTATGAAACATCAATGATTTATTTCATAAAGTCTTAGAAATTAGCTGCTGGTCTCATTTCTTTTTCTTTTTTTTAAATTTTGTTTTTAAATACTTGGCTATTTCTGCCAGATGATAGGTGAGGTATTGATGTCATCTTGGGGAACTTGGGTAAACTGTTGTGTGGAGAGAAGAGCCAGCCAAAGTACTTGTCAACAGTGTTTCTGTCATGTTTGGGATAGGAGATGCTTGGCTAAAAGAATTGTTTGGCTTGAATTTTGGATGATTGAACCAGTTTTCCAGGCTTTTCTGACCTGACTTCTCACGATAGCTGGAGTTTACAACTTGATAATGGTTTCTAACTCAGGAGTTACAAATGAGGAAATGGAGCTTCCTTGTATTCTTAGCTTCTGGATAGTAAACCGTAAGCAATAACCATTCCTTTTTTACAAGTGAATATTACTATAACCATCGACAGAAGGTTATAGTCAGTAGCAGGCAAACTGGAAGTCATCAGATTTCCAAATACTACAATACTCCAGAATCCCTCAGGTGACCCTCGAGCAGCCAGAAACCTAGATGTGAACATACTGGCCTAGGCATAGCAAGGCCCATGCCTTGTAGTTCTAGTTAGTGACATGAGGAAGGATGAAAGGTACGGAGCTGAGGTGATTGCTTGCGTTGTCCCTTCCCAGTCCCTGCTTACAACTGTGCCATAAGAAATGGCTGAACTAGCCTGGTGAGGACAGCAGCTGGCAGTGTCTTTATGTAGAGCCCAGACTTCTCTGATTGAGCTGCTTCCAAAAGGCAGAGCCAACCCCTATTGCTCTTCTTTTATTCTTGTCTTGTTTTTTAAAATTCCATCTTTTAAGTGTTTGGCACCATGTAAAGACAGTTATAGAAGTGGACTGTGCACAGAAACGATATCCCTAGGAAACTAGAAGAGGGAAGGGCCTATGAAAGAGATTCAGTGGATTTTTACACAGCCCCAGGCCTGCCTGCATGTAGCATTAATTATTGTGTCAAAGACTTTGAAAACTGGATTATGGGACAGAACAGGCAGATTGCAGGCTGGCCAGTGGGAGAGAGTCAGTCATCTAGATAGCAAAGACATAGTGATCCACATTTTAATAATCCTAAGCAAAGGTTTCGAAACTGAATTGGCATTGGAGCTAAAAGCTAAAGAAGGCCCATTGGCACTCACTCTCAACCTAACCAGGTTGCCTGTTTGCATCAATAAAAATGTGAGTTGACTATTCAGAGTGTAAGAAGATCCCATGTTTCAGAATGTTGTCAAATATACTAGTGGAGGATACAAAAATTTCTTGATAGGCACAGAGTCACAAACAAGCCACATTAGGAAATCCAGTAGTAGATAAGGTGACATAGATCTGTAAAGTTATCTACCTAAAACTTTAAAATCATCCAAATAAAAATATTTAAACAAGCAGTTGGAAACATCTTTGCCATAATATGAGACGAAAACCACCAGCAAAGTAGTAAAAGATAAAGAAGAAATAAATGGAGTCATGGAACTGTAAATACAAATATAATAACCTCATTTTGACGGGGTAATTGGATGGAAATGCAGGAAGAGGCGGTTAACTTAAAGCTAATGCGCAATGGAAAGCTGGGAGCAGAAGCTTGGAAGAACCATGGCCCAATAGCCAACAGCGCTCTGAAGTGGTGATAGTTGAGAACTGTGACAGTTGAAATTCATGGTACGCACGGCACTGTGTGTTAGGAGTCATTCTCACTGTATCAAGGCATAATAAAATACTTAAAAGAGTGAAAGAAATTATTTCATTGTAGTAACTCTAAGGACTCTTCTGGTCTCGGGCACTACCGTTTTAGTCTTTACCACGTTATTATCTCAGCCAAGTTATTACTTTGATCTGAAAAGCAGTGGCAAGATAATTGTCTTTTTTAAAAAGACCAGAAAGAACGGTTCTTGTTGTGTGCAGTAGTTTGGCTTGTTATGTATCTCTTGCTTTCCATCCAAATGCATGTTTTTTCCCTACGTGGAATTGCTGGGCCATGAGCAGCCCTGAGAAAGCAGGTTGCCGTTTTTCTTAAAGAATAGTAAGATACACTAAGAAAGAGGGACACTGCTTATTTAATCCTCCTAATGCATCATTAAGTAAAGACCCCAACTTTGCTAGTTTGTAGGGATGGGGAGGCTTCAAAAAGAAGGTAGATACTAGAGTCTATAAGGAGGGGAGCATGGTGAAGCTGTGGGTTGGCATGAAGGGCTTTCATGTGCTTGCGATTTAGTCTAGAAAATAATGTTTCCCTGGGCCCTGTGTCCTGCAGTGTTTAGGCTAACGTATACAGTGCTGGAATTCAGGAATATGCAGTTGACATTTCAATTTCCTGAGCTACTCTGAATCCCTGGCCAGCATTATGGTTTTGGTATTCTGGGTTAGGCTTTAGGTGTACGTTAGCAGTCCTTAAAGCACACGATTGCTCTTTCCTTGGGGTGTTTGGGTAATGTACATGATGCGTATTAATATTGATCACAGTGTTAGACTTTACTGGTGTTTCTGAGGACTTTTTTTCCTGTTGGGGTTAACACCGTGAAGAAAAGACTTTGCTCCTCTCATGAGTTGATGGCCTATTTTTCTTTCTTTGTCTTACTTTCTGCTGCCACAGTTAACTGCTGCTTTGTTTGGTGAGAATTCCCTCTGTGGAGCTGAGTTGAAACTGGTATATGTTGCCACCTGTGAAAGGGACTGTTATGTGGAGAAGTAACCCAGTGCCTGTGGCTTGAGACCAGGCACGTGCCCTCATGTTTCAGCCTGCATTCTGTGCTTGTTCACAGGTTCGTAGACTGTGCTAACTAATTTAACATTGAATAAGAACACATCTTTACAGGGGTTTATAAGAATATGTATGTATTTCACAGGGCATTTTCTCATATGCGCTTTCCAATTAAAATTACAACACAGTAGATTTGGTAATTTTAGTAGCTCTGTTTTGTTGAGCTTACATGACGTGTCTTAAACCATGCAGTTAATGATAGAGTGGTGACTTGAGTCTAGAAGCAGAGCCTGAGGCCCCGGTCTGTGTCACTTGTATGATGTACGTGGGATCTCAGGGTTTTGATCGGCACTCTCTGATGGGTAAGAGAGATCCAAGCAACTTGTATGCATTTAATGCCCATCTGAGATCTTCTTTGGAGGGTGGTCTGTTTAGACCATTAACTTAAATTTAGTTCTGTTGAGTTGTGATAGTACCTTTGTAGTATTGGAGACTGAAACTAGGATTTTGTGCATGCTAGACTAAGCTGCATCTTCAGTTCAAAGGAATTGATTGTCATAATTTTAATAAAATATTCATGCATCAGTCCTTTATGTGGTTCTGTGAATTGTCTTTGAGTTTCTTCATTTCATAATGTCCACTCTGTCCATTGCCTGCACTTTATGCTTATGTTTTTATTGTATCTCAGAGAGAACGTTAGGTGAAACTGAGGAGGAAGAAATAAGCCACCCCATGTTGTCTCCTCTGTGCAGGAGGACTTTGAAATTTTTCTTACAGTGAACCATAGGGTTGGGACAGCTGCATGTCCCCAACATCTGGAGTGTGATCAGATTTTTAAGAGGAGAATCAATTGTTTTTCCGTGGACAAAGGGATACTGAGCACCATTTTCTTAAACTTGTCAGGTTGTAGGGTGTAATGCAGCAAACCAGAAAAGTTTGGAAAATGAAGTCCTCTGCAAATATAAAAAATTAGCATAAACTAGCCAGCTGTGGTGGTGTAGGCCACCTAGAAGCCTGGCACCGTAGGTCACAAGCTTGGTGTGGAGCAGCAGGGCACTAGAAGAATGTGACGATCCAGTGAGGGTGGGTAGAGGAAAGCCAGGCCAGACTCTCATTTTCTTATGATACATGGAGTCTTGTTAGCAGTTTGGCTTCTGTGGACAATTGTTAGGTGACCATGAACCATTTCTTTGACTCTGATGCAGTGAAAAGCACTCTTACACACGCACACACGGTATTTTGTAGATAGGGCAGAAAGCCAGGATTTGTCATTGAGGCTGGATTTCACTTCTAGTGCTACAGATAAATAGATTAATGTTGAGGTAAATTGTATAAGCTATTAACAGTTACTACTATAATTGAGATGAAATAAGCCATCCTTAAGATATATTGATGGGCTGGGTGTGGTGGTGCACACCTTTAATCCTAGCACTCAGGGAGGTAGAGGCAGGGGGATAGCTGTGAGTTCAAGGCCAGCCTGGTCTACCAAGTGAGTCCAGGACAGCCAGGGCTACCCAGAGAAACCCTGTCTCGAAAAACAAACAAAACAAAACAAAAAAGCTTGATGGATTTCTAGGGGAAAAGCTTTAGTTACAAAGTGAAATCATCTTTAAAATAAAATAATATAACAGTTAAGGAAAAACCATAGTTTCCTGTTCTAACTTTATTAGAAAGATTATGAGCTATAAACTCATGACTCCTATTAGGAAGCTGGGATGGGATCTGTCAGTAATAGATGTGTGCCTGGGTCATTTTGTCCTGTCACAGGTCTGTTTTTCAGGATCGTTTGCTTTAGACTTCTCAAGATAAATTACCTGATGGAAAAAATCTGCTGTTTATCTTTTTATTCTGGCCAAGGCATGTCCTTCCTCTAATTAGGAGAAGACAGTAAAATAGGATTTTATGGAAAAAAAGAAAAGAGACAAGTAGCGGTTTATCTTTTTTTAAAGTATATTTTTGTTATTTAAAAAATATTTTTTTACCTTTGTTAGGAGACTGTTAATTTGGGAACAGAGAAGAGGAAGATTGTGGAGCTCTGTATTTTTCTTTAGTCCTTGTTCAGACGCATTAGTAGACATGGAAGTAAATTTTCTCAATGACTTCTCTAAGTCATGTACCGGAGACGTGTGGCCTGGCATCCGTCTGTCTGTCTGTCTGTCTATCTATCTCTCTATCGGTACCCACTGACCAAAGTGAAATAAGTTGTTCTTTAGATGCTGTGGTTTCTGCAAGGAGTACCTTAACAAAGTTTCAGATGTCAGTTGACTCTCTTCCCTTAAATTTCTGTATTATAACACAGAACCAGTGCTTGACAGATTTTCAAGCTTTCGGTGACACTCTGTCACAAAGACCTAAAGTTTTTTTTTTGTATACTTGTTTACTCTTTGTTTAAATGAATATGATTTCTAGGGTGCATTGATGGCTGTCATCTACACCTAGTGTACTGAACTTGAGTTAGCATTGCTATATTCATTCCCCCTCTGTAAGTGATGAGTTAATTAACTACCTACTGTGTAAATACTGTGTAAATGCTGTTTCCCAGTGTTTGTGAATAAATACATAGGAACAAGCATACAGAAGAAATTCATGGAATGAATTCTGTACTTTTCACATTCACAAGGAACTAATTATTTAAAACCAAGAACTTATAAAATAGTATCTGTTCTTATGTAGGGTGAGCAATTCAAGGCTTTGAGCAGACCCAGCCTTACAGACATGGTTACAAGCAGCCTCTGCACATAAGTGAGGACTGCAGAACAGAAAGATATCTTTATATACGTGCTGACAGCTCAGTACCTGTGGAGAAACAGAAATGATGTGTAGTTGTTAACCCACATTGTGTTAGGTACAAGACAGTGTCTGTATAAAGCCTACCATCTTTGAAAAGGACCAGGTGGATCATTGTAACAGCTAGTGCTGACAAAGGGTCTCTCTCCCACCCTTTTCTGGAAGAGAGGAACCTAAGGCTGAGGAAATGTAATAGTTTGTCCCTGCAACTAAACACTCTAGAGCAACATTAAATAAATTGGGGAATTTTATGAGGTTTCATGCTGTGGAGCAGGTGCCCTCTGTAAGAGTCAGTATTCTTTTTAGTCTTACTTTCATCCTGTAAATACTAAAAGGAATTCCTCAAATTCTATGCCCGCTTTGTCCCAAATGAACCAGATAAAATTTAAGACACTCTTTTTAAAAAATTTATCACATCCGTTATTTTAAGACAATCTTATATCTTTCTGTCCCTCTCTATGCCTGAAGATTTATTAACATATTCATTCTGAGTAAGCTGTTGCTTCTGCTGCGTAAACAGAGATGAGTTGATGCTTCTGATACTTCTTCCTAGTCAGGATCAATGTGTGTCCTTTTCCCTTCACGTGCAAGCCTGAGTCCACACACCCTTCCTGTATTTAAGGATCTCCCTATGAAATAAGCCTACACCTTTCATCTCACAGAGAAGTCCTCGTTGTTTCAACAAGCCCATCTTGTTTTGGGAAAAAAAAATAATAGTTCTGACTCTGCTTCTGCTCTTACACCTATGACCTTCACTGTGGCCATCGGGCATCTTTGAAAACTATAATGATGTGAAGCTATAGGAAGGACAGCTCCTCTGACCATTTCCTCAGGCGTGTCGGTGCCCTCAGTACTTCTTCCTCTTCCTGACCTTTATGTTTGGAGAGTTTATAGAAAAGGTCTCCTTTCTTGTTTCAGAGGCACTTTAAATATGTCCCAAACTGAAGTTAGAATCTTCTTTTTATTCACAGTGCAACGAGGATGCCTCACATCCTTGCCGCCTTCCTCAGAGATCATCTCAGTTCCTTACACTCACTTCTTGAGGTTTCCACATTAAGGAATTCTTTAGATAGCCTTTGTGGTGATGACCACTGCTCTTCTGTCATGGCTGACCTCAGGTTCTGACCAAGGTCCTTGGAGATCAGTTCTTGAAGAGCTTTATTGCCCAGTTTTAGCATGTCATTCCAGGACCCAGAATCTGTTATTTTATATGATGAAGCGTTCTGCTAAACTTAAAGCAGAAGTCATTGTTTGCTTTGAAGCCAGCTAATTTTGATCCTTTGTTGATATTTCATCACTGTCTACTCTGGAAAACAGGCCTGAGCCTGGTTTGGTGGCACATGGCTTTAATCCCAGCACTTGGGAGACAGAGGCAGGCAGATCTCTATGAGTTCAAGGATAGCCTGGTCTATGTAGTAAAAAGAGAAAACAGTGCTGTGCTACCTAACTCCTCAGGAGGGCCCAGGCACAAGACATCACCAGATGCAAACACCACAGCTTACCGTGCCCCAGCAGCATTTGTGGCCACTTTCCCCGAAGACTCAGGCCTTCCCTTGGCTCTGCTGCTGCTTCCCTCACTTTAGCTGCTTAGCTTATGATAGAATGAATTTTAATGTAACAAACTAGCAAAGAATCCTACTATATTAATTTGTGTTCAGTCTAGATTACTGATTTGTTTATAACATAGGCTGTGTGCTTGACTGTAGAGTATTGATATTATGCATGATAGCTTTTTATTCTTTAAGCTAACATTCTTTGGTTTAGCAATGTGTAAACTGATTTTTTTAAAAATTCCATTTGTTTTCACCAGTGGATTCTGAATCCAAAGAAAGCTCCTGGCAAGTGTATAACTGACAGAAATGTCAGGGAACAGATGGAATGGAGTTCCTCAAGAACTGGCTGAAAAGTTGGAGTTTGGCTTTCTGAAAAATCGTGCTAGTGTCTTTTCTCTTCCCTGGAAGTGATTTGAGGAAGAGTTCAAACTCCAGATGAGGAAACATCTGCTTTTAGGTTGATACTTGATAGCAGATAAATACCTTTTAAATAAGGTATGAATGATTGTATGAATGAGTTAGGACCTATGATTTCTCAGAACATTAATAATATTTTATAAGCAAATATAAATATAATATAGATCCAGGCTAATATGAATAGTTATTTTGAGTTTTCCTAATGAACTGTGCCTTTGGTTAGGTTTAAAAAAAAAAAAAAAGGAAATTAAGATAATTAACCTACAGTATGAGAGTTAGAAGAGTTGAGTTTATTCTTGATTCTCCAGCTATACTCTGACAATTCCTATAGTTATACCCTTTGCTATGTGCAGTGGGCTTTTCATATATCTTAACATGCCACTATAGGGAGCTGAAGATCCAATTTACAAATTTGTTTTCATTATTGACCATTTGCATGATCATCTGTGCAAACCTATAATGAACCTGGGACATGAACATAGTGAGCTTGTAACTTTAAAAGAACACAGGAGATTAAAGACAGGACAGCCTCCCTGACATCAGGCGTTTCTGTATTAGCAAAACTGAAAATGCACTAGGAGCCAGATTCGATATACGGGGAAATAGAAAAGTACAATAAAGACTAAAAGAAAGATAGTATTTTTGGTAGCCAGAAAAATAAAATGACTGCTAGGATTCTCTGATTTCTAGTTACTCAGCTCTTTATATTAAAATTGCATGTAATCTTCTTGAGGAATCTGTTGTGTGCACTTACTGAGCTGATACAGTCCAGCCACTGCTGGTCTTTTAATGACTTTAGTAGAAAAGTCAGATATTAATTTGTCTTAGTGTTTTGTCCTTTTTGATCACCTTAGTATAGTTCACAGGCTTTCAGCACATTGAAGATTAACTTGTGGAAGCTAAAGTGTTGCTTCATGCTGATTTTATAATGTGTATATGCTGCATTTTGACAAGGAGCAAGTTAAGCAAAGATCTAGAGGTGCTGCCAAACATAAAAACAACAACGGCACACAGAAGAAAACAGAGTGCAGGGTCCAAAGCCAACATAACCCAAAATAAATTTGCTATTTGACATGTATCACATGTAAATGGGCTTATTTTGGCAGCTTTTGGAGTTAAAAATACAAAAGACATCACTTATACAAAAGCAAAAGTAATTGACGTGTGAGTGTGTGGGGCTGGGGAGAGGAAGCAGTCTCTAAAAATTTATAGTAGCTGTTTGATTTGTATGATGAATGCTGCCTTCAGCTTTGTTTCATTTATTGTTTACATAATTCTATTACTAGTGTGCTGTCTTTCTTCACATTCATGGAAGTTATTTTGGGTAACAGTAGAAGATGCAACCATTCCATCCAAAGTTCATCAGATACATTTTCCCTGAGTCTTGTATTGGGCTCTCTAGGTAGAACCATTTCTGGGTATGTTTGCAGCTTGTTCATATGTTTGATGTAATCACCATTTCTCAGCCTTTTTCTATATTAACTAAGTGACTCCTTACATACTTATATGTCTGGTATATTTTTAGATCATCTGATTGCTGTAGGTAAAGAAAACAAAGACCTTTTAGAAGATGGAGGATGAGGAAAAAAAAAAAAAAGCAGTGTACAAAACCAAAAAGACCTCGGTAAAAGACATGGCATCTCTGTGTGGATGGATGTACATTCAAGACAGAAATTCCCAGCCTCCATCAGATGACCTTGTGTACATATGAGTATTCTTTTTTTTTCTTTTATTGCTTTTATTTACAGCAGGAATGCTGTTATGTTTTATTGAAGCTTTTCACATGCTTCTGTCTCTACTCTTTTTGGGTTTGGTTGTTTGGTTTTTTGAGACAGGGTTTCTCTGTGTAGCCTTGGCTGTCCTGGACTCGCTTGGCTGGCCTTGAACTCACAGTGATCTGCTTGCCTCTGCCTCCCAAGTGCTGGGATTATAGGTGTGTGCCACCATGCCTGGCTGTAAGACACAAATTTTAAGGAAGGGGGAAATATCAAAACTGCTCCACCACACCCAGCTCATTTGAATATTTACTTGTGAATTCGTAATTGTACTTTTTTATTGCAGTAAAAGTAACACAACACAAGATCTACCTAGTTGACAGTGTAGTATTATTGGGTACAATTGTTGTACAGTAGATCTTTGGAACCATCTCATCTTGCACAGCTGATTGTGGTAGTCATTGGACAGTGCCTCCCCAACATAACTTCTTCCTAGTCCCTGACAAGTTCTATATTTCACTTGCTGTTCCTGTGAGTTTAGCTACTTAGTTGCCTTAGAAATAAGGATTTGTCATCTGTAACTGCCTTGTTTTACTTAGTACAGTGACCTCCAGGTCCGTCAGTGTTGCAAATGACAGAATTCCTCTGTTTTTTTAACCTGAATAATATGCCATTGTACTGTCTGCATTACATTTTCCATATCCATTCATCATCCAGATATTTAGGTTGTTTCCATATCTCCACTCTTGTGATAATGCTACCGTGCACATGGAAGTGTGGTTTCATTGCTTTGGTATTTTGACTTCATTTATTTTGGGTGGCTGTTCAGACAGATTTGTTGGATTATATGGTACTTCTAATGTTTGGTTTTGGTGTGTGTGTGTGTGTGTGTTCATGTGCATGTGGGTATTGTTACCTGTATGTACTCCTGTAGGCCAGAGGAAGATGTCTGCTGCTCTGTCCTGTCGCTCTCCGCCTTATTCCCTTGACACGCAGTCTCCCACTGCCAGCAGTCTCTGAAATCTAAGCTCCTCGACATTGTTAAATTTGCTCTCTCGCGCGCGCGCACACATAACACACACACACACACACACACACACACACACACACACACACACACTATCAGGTCTCACCATTGTGCAGTAAGCATTCTTAGACAGTGGGGCTAACTTCTCATCCTTAGTAGTTTTAATTTTAATTGTTAAAGGGAACTTTGTAGTGTTTTCGATAAGGGTAGTACCAGCATGCTTCTTTCAGTAGTACAGAAGGATTTTAAGGATGTATTTTTAGTCAGGCATAGTGGCACATGCCTTCAGTCACAGCACTTGGGAGATAGAGACAGGTAGAGCTCTGAGAGTTTCAGGCCAGCCTGGTCTACACAGAGAGTTCCCAGCTAGGCAGGGCTACATAAAGAGACCGTGACTCAAAAAAGATGTATATATGTGTGGGTGCACATATAGGTTTGAATCCCTGCAAAGGCCAGAAAAGAGCATCAGCTCCTAGAGGCAGAGTTACAGATGGTTTTGAGATGCCCGCCCAGTGTAGGTGCTTGGGATTAAATTCTGGTCTTCTGCAAGAGTGCCAGAGTGCAAGCCCTCCTAACCATGAGCCATCTCTAGACTGTAGAAGAGTTTTACTTTTTCTTCATCTAGTTAGCACTTACTTTGTTATTTTTTAGTGTATGGTGTATACATGTGTATATGTTTATGTGCGTGTCATGTATGCCCATGTGTGCAGGTGTGGAAGCCAGCAGTGGACTATAGTATCTTCTATCTCGTCTCTTCACTGAACTGGGAGGTAGCCATATCTCTCCACCTGCTGTGCTGGAATCACAGACACTGAATTGATTTTACCATTTTCTATACTCCTGTCCACTGTGCAAGAACATAGCTGCTCTATATTCTTGTTACTATGCAGTCTTGCACTTACTAAATTTTACTATGCTAATATAAGACTAAGAATCAAGAAGAGTATTCCACATATACGTCCACATTCTGTCATAAACATGTCATAAAGGCCTTCTGTGCAAATTCAGATTTTTTTCCCATTGTTTTCCTTCAGCCTAAAACCTTCAATAGTAGCTTGTATTTGTGCTCTGTGAGTCCAGGACGATGGTTGTTTCTCACCCTTTCTTGTAGGATGTCGTCCACTGTCTTTTGGACTCACTGCTTCTTGTGAGAAGTTGGTGTTTCCTTGAATCATTTTCTCTTTATGTAATACTTTATTTTTTTCTGCCTGAACTAAAGTTTTCTACTTTGCATTTTGACTGTCATAGGCATGAGTATGGTTGGTTTATAGTTTTGCACAGAGATTGTTGAACTTGCTGGGTTTGTAAGTTGGTATCTTTCACTGATTTGGAGAAAATACTACCAGCCACTTCCCACCTCCTTTGATCTACTTTCATGCGTTTTAGACCTGTTAGTATTACTAGACTTGAATTATTGCATTTTCTCTTTTAATTCTATTTATGTTTGATTTCACTTTACCACTTCTGCTGTTCTAGTTATTATTAAGCTTATCCAGTGCAGATTTTTTCAAATAACATTATTAAATTCCTAAATTCCATTATAGATTATTCTTCCTTCAAAAAATATGTCCATTTATTGTCACTATTTTTCCTTAAAAAGTGAACATGTATAGCAGCTTCTTTAAAATTCCATTATGCTATTCAGATAGTGGTACGGGCACTTCTATCCTCAATTCATGCTACATTCTCATTTCTCTACATAGGTCACATTTTTTTTTCATGCCTTTATGGAAGATGTTGATAATAAGTTGTAGAGATTTTTGTTTTCTTCAGTTTCTGTAGTTCTGTTTTGCTCTGGTAAGTAGTTGCTTTATAGGTTGACCATCTTAAGGCTAAAGCTTACGCTGTATTAGAGCCTAAATCATGTCCCAGCTCCCTTTAATTAGCATCTTCGTAGTTCCCAGGAGCTGAAATCTGTGCGGTGCAGTTTAGTTTTCCAGCTGGTGCTCTCCGTTGGCCTCTTCAGTGTGTCTCCATGTTGAGCTCTTCAGTGATTAGCCAACGATTTGAGGAGCAAACAAATTAAGTTTTTGGATCCTCTGTTTACTTTGTACTTTGTATTGATCTCAATTTTTAGCCATACTGTATCTTCCAGTTTTCCTTTTTTTGTCCTGTAAGCCAAGAAAATAAGTGAAATAAAAAAAAAAAAAAACCCTCAGTAGATAAAACCTATAGGTTAGGATCTCACATTTGACTGACTCTGTTTCTTGATTCTTCTGACTTTTTTAAAAAAATCCCATCCATAAGATCCTTTCCAGTGTCTAGGTTTTTTTTTTAACCCTTTGTCTTTAAATAGTTCTCCCCCCGAATTATTTATAATTGCTATTTTCAAGAAAATTGCTCCAATATGAGTTAGTGTGCTATTATGTAAAAGTAGAAGCCATGCTTTTTTTTTTTCTTTCTTTTCTTTTCTTTTCTTTCTTTCTTTTTTTTTTTTTTTTTTGGTGGTGGCTTTTAAATCAGTTCTCCTCACTCTGGTTTAATGTATGCCTCAATATATCTTTTTAATGGGTTTCTCAGTTTCATGGATTTGCAGATTGATGACTTCTTAAATGAGTAAACTAGATGCTAATAAGCTAGTTTATTTGTAGTCTTATTATAGTTCTCTAGATAGATGGAAACTGAAAGGGACTTTCTGTAGCTTTACCTTTTTGTGTTACATTTTTATGTTTCAGACGGTAATATGGTTTTTAAAAATTGTAAGAACATTTTATCATTTATCATGATTTACCTTAAGTTTTGAAATGTACATCACAGTAGTGTATTTGCCACTGTAATTGGCCACATGAGCCTGGGAGAGCAGGACCAAAAATGAGACGGACTAAAGTCTCATTCTCAATAGGCAGGCAACTTTGTTCAAAGCACCAATTTACACTCTGAAGAGTCACACTGAGTAGAGTCTACAGTCTTTAGGACAAACCATGTGTGGCAAAAACATACTTTTCCATAGAGGGTTATGAACGACAGCAGCTGAACCGGACTCACTGCTGTGCACCACACCTGGGAGGAGCACAAAAACATTTCAAGAGCAATTCTGTGTTTTGAAGAAACTGAGGTCACAAGATTCTCATTTTCTTGGAGTGTTCTCACAAGCGCTCAGAATTGTCCCACGGTTCCATTCTCGGACTGTGTCTGGCAGTAGTGTACTGTCTCGTTCCATTTATCGTACATAAAAGTTCTTCTTTCTCATTTCTCTTAGCCCTTAGCTTCTACTTGTGCTTCTATGAGTTTGACTCTTTCAGACACTTCAAACAAGCAATCTCATGATCTGTTTGTGTTTGGTGGTGGGCTTATCTCACTTAGCATCGTGTCCTCTAGGTTTATCCCTCTTGTCTTCTGTGACAGAATTCCTTTCTTGTCAACAATCTAGATCCAAGTGGCCTCTCGTGTGATTTAAATTTAAATATTTATTTGCATATTAATAG
Source organism: Acomys minous (assembly GCF_964271855.1). Classification (NCBI taxonomy): domain Eukaryota; kingdom Metazoa; phylum Chordata; class Mammalia; order Rodentia; family Muridae; genus Acomys; species Acomys minous. Next base: position 48,362,582 of record NC_140495.1, read on the forward strand.
GTGCGTTATTTTTACCTCCCCAATCCACAAGTGCTGGGATTAAACCCAGAGGTCCACCTGCCTCTGCCTGATGAGTGCTGGAATTATAGACATGCACCTCTGCGCCCAGCTGTAGTGTCCTTTCTTAATGTGTTTTCTTACTGATGGTCTCTGGATTGCTGCCGGTTTTAGCTATTCTAGTAAAGCTTCTCTTTGCACTTCTTTGTGTAGAGGACTTCTTTAGGGTATATTTTTGTCTTTTTATTTAAGGTAGAATTATGTTTAGGATATATGAATATCTTTTAAGAAAGTGCCAGTTTCCCAGAGTGTATCCGTTTACACCTCTCTTATTATTAAGGCAATACTTAGAATTTGAGTTGCAGATCATAGTTTTGTCATAAATTATGCTAATATAAGTGAATTTAACAGAATGTCCTCAGTGTGGTTAACTTTGCTCTGGTCTGGTCATCAGTTGTCTTGTAGAATCATGATGTTCACCAGAATTGGAGATGGCGAATGTCCACGTTTAAGTAAAAAGCTAAGCAGTAGTGTTGTTTTGTATGTAATACCTTTTGTTTTAACCATTTTATATATTCAGCTTTCTAGACTTGGAATAAAAGCTGGCTGAATTTTTGTAATTGGAGTCATATTCAGTGGCCTTTGCTTAAGAAATGCCTAATTTCTCTACTTGACATAGATTTGTAAATGTGATAACTCTATCAAGCAGAAGCTACTAAGTTAGGAAGGGAGGGAGTGGAGCGTGCATCTGGGCGGAGTTAGGGGAGTAGTGGGTGAATCCAACACATTCAATAGGGAATTCTCAAACAAAAGTGGTTACAAAGAATAACAACCTAGTGTGCATTGTAAATAGTACTTTTGAGCAAGTTGTACAGAAAAACACTGAATCTCTGGGAGAAGGTAAAAGTGGTTATGGATAATAAGGGCTATGAAATAGTCATGGCAGTGCCTTACAGTCAGATACACCAGAATCTTACTCCTTGACTCCATTGTGTGTTTGCGCCATAGTAAGAAATTAATGTATCTTTAAAAGTGTTATAGTTAGAAGAAGAAAGGCTGTTACCACTAGATTTTCAAATTTTTAACACATGAGGGACAAAATCTAGCATTTTTCACAACAATCATTTGTGGAATAGATTAGAATAAACATTTCACGTTGAAAATTTTTACTCTGCTGGCAGTGAAGCAATTGAAAATGCGACTTGTAAACCTGCAAGGAATGTGTTTGAGAAGTGTCTTAGCAAGACTGTGTTGGCATGACTTCCTATGCAGGTGATGCACTCTACTGTTCCAGGAAGAGTTCCAGAAAGAGAATCAAGAACACGAGTCTAAACAGACACATTAGAAAGCCTGGGAGAGAAGGTGACCGAGGAGAACTCACTGTGGAGGTTACAAGGAAGTGAGGGGAAGAATCAAAGGAACGTCAGCTTCCAAATCTCCTTGGTCTGGACTGTTATGGTACAACCCTTGGTATAGAAGCAGTAACATGTCAGTGTGGGTTCTCACCTAGAGGGTTAGGAGGAAGAGCTGAACAGCATAAAAAGTGGCTGCTGTACAGTGGTTTTGAAGTGATGACAAGGTAGTCAAGAACAGTTTCAGCAGGAATGTATAGACTGTAGTTCCAAAGTGCCACACTGGGGTTTAAGACTGGGGATGTGGGGCTGGTGAGGTGCTTACATCCCAGTGACCCAACTGGTGGAAGGAGAGAACAGGCTTCTGCAAGTTGTCCTCTGACCTCTACAAGTGTGTCATGTCAGGCACACGAGATAAGTAAGTAAGTAAATAAATGTTTTTTTAAAAGATAGGGAATTGATCATTCATACAAGGACAAAAATCATGTGGCTAAATGACTAACTAATCTAGGGGTAGATTGGCAGTGTGGAATAAGGGCAGGCACTGTCAGCACCTGCCCCCAACACAAAATCAGATTAAAAAAAACAAAAAAAACCCAAACAAACACAAACAAACAAACACAAACAAACAAACAAAAACCCCAGAAGATTTGATAAGGGAGGGAAGAGCTAAATATTAAATTAGTAAATCTCAGAGAAGGGGAGATGTGACTGAGGGTAGGCAAAATACAGCCATGGCTAATGGTTTTGCTTTTGTAAATAATTTTTCTCTTTGTTTGCATATCCCCTAGGCTGCTTTTGTGCTATGGTATTAGAATTGAGTGTGGTTGGCATAAAGAACAGTTAATTGATCCCTAAAATATTTGCTATTTGGGCTTAATTGCAATAGTTTGTTGACGTCTGTTATAGAGACCTCAGAAATGAAGAATAAGAGGTTAGCTTGTGTTGGGTCGTGGTGTCACACCCCTTTAATTCCAGCACTTGGGAGGCAGAGACAGGTGGTTCTTTGTGAGTTTGAGGCCAGCCTGGCCTACAGAGTGAATTCCAGGACAGCCAGGGATGCATAGAGAAACCCTGTCTCGAAAAACCAAACCAACCAGTCAATCAATCAAACAAACAAACAAACAAACCCTCCCCCCAAAAACAAAGATTAACTTTTATCTTTGGTGACTATGTAGAATTCAGTGGATTTTATATGTATATTTGTTTTCTGTGAACAAATATTTGTGGAGTGATTGTTGTGTGTGTGTTACTTGGTTTTGAGATGTCTAGGGAGGGGCTAGGTAGCAAGAGATTAATATGTAAATAGTCAGCAATGAAATTGGTGACCATAAAATTTTCTTATGTGTGCATGGAAAGAAATGACTGGGAGTTTGAGGGATAGAGGAAGAGAATTTTCAGTACAGGGAAAATATGGAAAAGATTTTATGGCACTATTCTAGATAGGCAGTGTGATGCCATTACAGGAATTAATGGTCTAAGACTTGCATGCAGAGAGTGCATGGGCCTCATTACAGGAAATGAATAGAATTGTTTGTGGAATTGAGTTAAGAATAGTAATTGCTCACACAGCTGTTTTTAAATAGCAAATGTGTTAGGTAATCAGCAAAAATTCACAAAGATGTACTTGATAGTTATACAGAAACCGCCGTGATCCTACAGACTTATGATCCTGATGGGAGCTATAAAAACAAGCAAACTAGCTAAAAACCTGTGCGTGCAGTTTTCACATTGGTGTAGTATTGTATTTTTTGTTAAACTGTAAGTGTAGTTTTGTTGTCATCTTTTTCTAACCACTGAATCTAAATGTAATTATTTAAGAAGAGTAGTGGTATGGGTTTGATGAGGGCACAGAGCATTGAAGTGTGTGCTTGCTGGAAGGAATGTCTGCCTGCCTTCCTAGACAAAAGTGAAGTCTTAGAGTGTGTTGATTTCGGTTTGTTTCTTTTTAGCATCCAGTTTTATTTTATTAGCATGCACTGCTCATTTTTCCCCTTCCCTTATACTTTCTCAAGGATGTTTAAATACATCATTAACTTCTCAAAGACTACTTAGAGTTAATACAGTACCACTTAGGTAAAATGCAGCTGTCTTTCAGCCTTTAGGCCTGTTTACCTTGGGGAGTCTATTTCCTGCTTTCTCTCATGCTGTGGTTGTGCTGGTTACTTGTAAATGCATTCACTGCACTTCCTAGAAAGATGGTTACTTTTGTTTTAAATAGCTGTGTGTTTTGCAGACATTAAAAAGAGACTGTTGTCTTACCGATGCTCCCCCTTTCCTTCCTCAGGATCCAAGTTGCCCTCTGATAACATTTTTTTCTTCATCCTCAAGAACTACTTTAAGTGTTTTTTTTTTTTTGTATCAAATGTTGGAAATGAATTCTTAACTTCCTTTCACGTGAAGATGTCATTATTATCTTTATTCTTGAAGGTCACGTGTAAAATTCTGGATAATAGTGGGTACTTTAAAGATGTTTTTCCATAGCTGTCATAATCCAGTTTCTGAAGGCAAGCACATAGTGATTCAAACTTTTTCTTTCTAGGCCATAAGTTCCTCTCTGGCTATTTTTGAAATGTATAATTTTTTGCTGTCAGGTTGATTTTGCTGTGGGTGACTAGGACTTTCTCTGCATCTTTATGGTTGGCACTCACTACAGCCTTTGTTTTATATTTCCCCTTACATATCTGTGAGTTCTCTTTTGGTCGTTGTTTCTTCAGCTGTATCTTCCTTTGCTGTTCTCTTCGCTCTCTCAGGATACCCAGGTTAGATTTCTTCATCTCTTCCATTGTGTTTCTGAGGTCTTGTTAGTTTGCTTTTAAATTCTTTCTAATTTTTATTATTTGAATGCTTCCTGTTTATCTATTATAAACTTTGCTTCCCTTTCCCCCATCATCTCTGATTATTTCAAGCGTTCTATTTGTCTTTTAAGAAAATGTTCCCTTTTTTCTGCTATCTCCAATCCTCTGTCCACTGTATGCACTTTGCTCATGCACATTTACAGCACCTTCAGGCTCTGGGAATCCAGACATAGTGGTCCTCTTGACTGGGATAGTGGGTTGCAGTCCTCTGTCTAGGAATTGGTTTTATTATGAATGCTGTTTGCATAAATTTTGGTTTCTTTGTATTCTTCCAATGTTTTCTGTTTTAGTGAGCCATTTATTTGGTTAGACTCAAAGCTACAATTCTGTTTCCTGTGGCTAATTGCTATTCATGTCTCATGTTATTCTTTGGTCTTTGCTTTCCGCCAGTTTGACCTTGCCCTGTGGATGTGCTCGCTGGCTTTAAAGATATAAAGTCAGACTTTGATTTAACAATCCAATACTTACACTCTCTTGTACTTAAAACAGAAAACCCAAAGCTTATACCTAATACCAGGTTTCCTGTGAGACAGCCTGTCTTAACTTCTAAGTCCCTTGTGATTATAACATTTCTCCAGCTTTCTCCCTTAATTTGTTTTCACTAATGTATAGCATAGTAATGAAAAGATTTATATTCTAGTTGATCACTGTACCACAGTGAATTCTGTGATACACAGAATTCACAGAAAACATCAGTAGATTTATTTCATGCGTATGTAAAACCTGAAAAATATAAAACATGTAGGTAGGTTTTCAGATGTCTGTTAATTTTGAATTGATTGCAAACTTTGAGTCTTATATTTTAAAAAAGTACCATTACTTCACAAAGAAAATTGAAGAGATTATTGCAGTGAGACATTCATATTGCTGGATGCCTACCTTCAGGATGCCTGCTTTCTTCAGGCAGACTCTGCAGACCCCTGAGCACATCTCCATACTGAATCCCTGCTGTGGCTGCCTTTACTGTGAGCTGTCCCTTCTGGCTCCCTCTTCTTTTCATTGTTTTCCAGCTTTTGAGATACTCATGAAACACATCCCAAGTTCCATATTCACTTCTCCACTTACCTTAGTATTCACTCAGAAGGTCAGTGGTTTAGTAGTAGGCCTGGTAAGTGGCAGGGTCATGCCAGCAGCTTTGCACCCTTTCATCTCAGATTTTTCCTGAGCTTCAAACATTGAAACCTACTGTCTGCAGCACCTTCCTGGGTGAAAACCGAATTGTTTGGGCATAGAAAAGTCTCTTCCTTGAAATAGAATATGTTTTTTGTTTTTGCTGGTGGATAAAACCCTACAGAAAACCTATAGGTCCATATTCTAGTATGCTGAAAGGAGAGAAGGAGATGGAAACTGTGGGGTAGTATTTTAGAGAGTATTCTGAGGAAAACACTGAGCGGTGGAGGCAGCGAAACAAGTGGGCAGGCTGTGTTTGAACTTTCCATGGAGGAGATGCCTGCCAGACACTGGGCTTGGCTAGAAGTTTACCTGTTACATCAAGAATGTTACACATTGGATTTCCACCAAATTTGGTTTATTCCTTCTCCATGCTCAAAACCTTGAAGGAAGCTGCTTGTACATACAATCATTTCAGATGTGTTTTTAGTGACTTTTCTGGTTTTTGACATAGGGTCTTGCTATGTAACTTTGGCTCACCTGGAACTCAATATGTAGATCAGGTGAACCACAAGCTCAAGAGACTGCTTCTGCCTCCCAAGGGCTGGGGTTAGAGGCATGTGCTACCACACCCAACTGTGACTTTTCTTATTAAATGTTTTTTTTTTTTACAAGAAAACAAAGCTCAATTGCTTTTATTAAATTAAACCATTGTTTTTTTGTTTTTGTTTTTGTTTCTTTCTTTCTTTTTTTTTTTTTTTTAAGAAACAGAGCCTTAAGCTTAATGTTTGCTCCGCACTGTGGGGGTTTAAATAAGATGTTCCTCATAGTCTCTGTCATTTGAACACTTACTTGGTTCCTAGCAGTGCTGCTGTTTGTTTAGATGATGTGGCCTTGTTGGAGAAAGCATATCACCGCGGGGTGGGGGATGGGTGGATTTTGAGAGTGTAAAGATTTCCCTTTGCTCTCTCAGCTTCCTGCTTAATGTTCCAGATGTGGGCTCAGTTTGCAGTTCTAGCTGCCATGCCTGTTGCTTCACCATCATGGACTTCTATCCCTCTGTGATCCTAGGCTCATATAAACCCTTCTTTCTATAAGTGTTATTGGTAATAGTTTTTTTTTTTTAAATCACAACAATAGAAAAGTAAAAACACACTTACTAGGTAATAAAAAATAGCAAGCCAGGCATGGTGGCACATGCCTGTAATCTCAGCACTTGGGAGGCTGAGCTACACAGCAAGAAAAGAAAAACTAATCATATGCTTTTAAAAATAGACTCCAAGATCCCAGCACTCAGGGAAGCAGAGGCAGGCAGATGTCTGTGAGTTTGAGGCTAGCCTGGTCTACAAATAGAATCCAGGATAGCCAAGGCTACACACAGAAACCCTCTCTGGTGTAGGGGAACAAAGCTCACATGAAACAAAGTTACAATGTATTTTATGCAATTGATTCCATTCAGAAAAGCAGGCTCTAGGACAAAATTTGCGTGCATGCACACACACACAGTTTTTTAAAAAGTTTCATTATTAATGTGAATTTACCATTGCTTACCTGTTTAGTTTTGCTGAACAGAAACATAGTTATGCTTTTGAAAACCAAATAGTCAAAGTATTTCAATCTTTTAATCATTGTTTAGTGTTCTCATAACTGTCATTTAGAGCTGTGGATCACAGTATTACTCTAAAGTTGTTGATCTGCTATATAGGCACTAAAAATGGAAAGGAAAGAAAATACATGGGAATGATTTTTTTTCAGGTATTTCAAAACAAGTGCTTTCCCTTTCCCATTCTATTGTAATTCTTCTGTTTTCCATAGTTTTATCAGTTTACATAATATCCTTATAAGGTTTATCGTCAGGTGTTGTTTTGTTCTTGTTATGGTTGAAGCTTTGGAAGTTCTATTATTGCTGTCATATTTTTGTGTTTGTCCAGCCATTGTCTAGAGCAGAAAGGAGTCATTGATACAAAATGATTACTTTTGCCAGTGCCAGCCACGACCTTTAGTCAGTCTGGCTGTGCTAACAATAAAGCTACAGAGTTCTGAGTTGAAACACCTAGCCAAGATTCTTGTTACTCTGAAATAGCTTTTGAGCCCCTTTCTTTTCTCAGTAGCAGTGGAATTAGTGTTTAACTGGTGGCTCAGCTACCTAATAAATTACCATTTTATTTAATTAATCTTTGCCTTTTCTTCATCTTGTGGAAGGAGTTAAAAGTGTTTTGATAAAATTTGAGTGTGTGGTTTCAACTACTTTAGATGGTTTCTATAGCTAGCACCTGTCTTTCTGTTTTTGTTTTTGCTTTTTTTTTTTAGCAAATATATTTAAAACAACATAAACGCCTCAGATTTATTAATGGTTTGCTATAAAACATTAAGATAAGTTTAGGTCTCATTTTCATTAGCGTAGAATTCATCAGAACAAGTTTCCAATATATAATCCATGAGAATACTTTTTGTACACAGCTTATGTAATTGCTTGCAGTTTTATATCATGTTAGACTATTCTGTGGATCAATAGTCTTTGCCTTTGGTTGAGTCTCTTGGAAATCCTGTTTTATTTTACGGTGTTGATTACAAAGAAAATGCTTAGAAAGTAGCTCTTAGGTAGCTTGTGATGCTGGTGAGATGCAAACCAGCTTTCTTTCCATGACACATTGCATATGTGTAGAGTTTTTACTAAATTGGGAATTTTAATAAGGTTTTTAAAAGAACAAATAAAACATTTTTGTGTTTTAAAAGTTGGTTCACTTTAAATTGTACCTGGAATATTATCTATAAAGCAATTTCTCTTTACTTGTGGGAATACATTCCAAATTCCAAGTAGATACCTAAAACTGTAAATGGTACCAATTCCTCCACATGTGTCCATGTCTCTATATTCACTTTCTCCTATACATGCCAGGCGTAAACTTTCTAAAATTAGGCAGAGGGTTATAAATAGAAAAGTTACAATAGCATGCTATAATAAGAGCTATTACATTTTATTTGTAGAATATTCTATTAAATATTTTTCTGCAGGGATAAGTAAAGCTGGATAAAAACTACTGTACTGAGTATCATTTTACTGTCAATTTTTTTCTTTTTCTTTTCATTCCATCCTTCTGGGGTTTTTTTGTTTGTTTGGTTTTTCAAGACAGGGTTTCTCTGTGTAATAGCTTTGGCTGTTCTAGAACTCTCTTTGTAGACTAGGCTGGCCTCGAACTCACAGAGATCTGCCTGCCTCTGCCTCCCCATTGCTGGGATTAAAGGCGTGCACCACCATGCCTGCCTATCTATCTATGTCTGTCTGTCTGTCTGTCTGTCTGTATTTCTGTCTGTCTGTCTAAGACAAGGTTTGTCTATATACCCCCATGCTGACCTGAAACTCAACTCTGTAGACTAGGCTGGCCTTGAACCTAAAGATATTACTGCTTCGGCATTCTGAATGTTGGTATTTAAGTGCGCGTCATCATGCTTTGCGATTTTCTTAAGAAGATTGTTCAGCCTCAATAACTGAGTTAGCAAGGAGGACATTCTGGTGTGGGACCTGGTGCCTGACTGTTGTTTGTTCAATTTTCTATACAGCTTGTTCCTACACAACAAGCCTTGGACTCTTACAAGTTGCTACAGAGGTTGTGACATTTTATTTACTGAACACTTCATTCTTACTTACATTACAGAGGGCTTCTAGGAATACACTGTAAGAGTTCCAAAACTTAGTAGCTCCTAACATCTAGTTTTTTCTCAAGTCAAGTGAAAGAAAGCCAACATTGATATTATCATAGAAAATACTCAGCAAGGGCTGGAGAACACATACTGTCCCTAGAAATAAAAGATCAAAAACATGAGATTTTAATTTACAGAAAATGTGGAAATAACTGGATTGAAACAAAAAATATAAAAGACTGGGTTGAGAGATTTCCAGTTTTTCCTAGACTAATGGGAAAGTGAAAGTACAGAGCCAGGTGTCACAAAAGGATGATGGCCACTGACCCCTTATTTCCTTTTAAGATCAGATCTTCAGTTTTCAGACACATTGTGGGTAACAGCTTTGAAGAGATCGAAGTGTTACCCACAGAGTTACTACAGGGATTCTTACATCACTTGGTTAGTTTGGTATAGTTAATTTGAGATTCTCTATCTTCTGTTAAGAATATTAAATCTCTAATGTGATTGAAACACGTTTATTATACTGAATATTACTTGGCTAGCTTTGTTTTTATGGTTGAGGAGCTTAATTCTTCCTATTTTTATATAAAGAAAGTTTGAAGCTGGGTGCTGGTGGTGCATGCCTTTAATCCCAGCACTCAGGGAGGCAGAGGCAGGCGGATAGCTGTGAGTTCAAGGCCAGCTTGGTCTACAAAGAGAGCCCAGAATAGTCAAGGCTACACAGAGAAACCTGTCTCAAACCCTCCCCTCCCCCCTCCCCCCCCCAAACACACACAGAAAGTTTGAGGGGAATGGGTAGAGAAATGGAGACACTTACGTGAAAATTCATTTGAAAGTTTCCAAGTAAATATTTTAGTTCTGAAATTTCATGATGCCCAGAGGGTATTGTTTAGGGGAAATAGTGAGAGTAAGTCTGGAGAAACTAGCATGCTAGATGTTCCTGAGGCAGGGAGTGAGGTAAAGCCAGTTTCACAGTGATGCACACCCCCCCACGTGAACTGCACTCTCTTGACACTATCCCAGACATTTTGAGGGTGGCTTTAGATTTTATATTGTCTACTGTCTTCTTTCCTTAGGTATGGATGAGCGTGGGGGAACAACATCTTGGGGAACAAGTGGCCAGCCAAGCCCCTCCTATGATTCATCCAGAGTAAGTTTTCTTAAGTCTTGGTTAGAACTGTAAAGATTATTGGACAAAGAAAATGCGGTCTTTCATAAATGAACTTTTTATAACAAATAAAGATTAACTTATTTTTGTGGAAGTATGCTAGAATACCCACAGCCTTCATTGTGGATCTAATTATTTTTATTGTGCCCTGCTTTTCAGGTTTATTATATTCATGTATGTACAGGAATATTCTTGGTGTCATTTAGACCTGGGCTGCCTGCAGTGCTCTGCTGTGATGCAGGAGGGGCTCAGAGTGCCCATCAGATGCTCTCTCTACCTGCATTGCTATTTCTTTGTGTGTTACTGTTTCAGGAGGGGACAGCAACCTTCAAAGCCCCAACTCTCAGCCTCATCTGAAGCTGAGCTCCAGAGCTTATCAGTTGTTCATAATGGGAACTCAGTAGTCCCATCTCTTGAAGCAACGTCAGATCAGAAGTAAAATATGCTATTTCTTGGTCTATGGTAGACAATAAGATCAACTTTGTGTTTTATGCACTGAAAGGTATAAAGAGTAGGGCCTTTTCCAGCAAGAAAACTAAGCAATAATTCCGGTAAACTTTTGAAATTGGACCAGAAAAAAATTTAAAAGTGATAATTAATTTAAGCACTGTGTCCCCAGCCACTTGTGCACTGGTAGGATTATGAAGTGGGATACTTTCCTAAAGGCTGTATGTTATTAGTGTTTAAAATACTTGACAGAAACAACTCTAGATGAGGAAAACTTTATTTTGGCTCATAGTTTTAATGCGGGGAGGCTTGGTGGTGTTGATGCTGCAGCAGGGGCTCCTGTCAGTGTGGGGCAGCTTGCTCACACTCAGCTGATCGTCGTGGGCCGGACACTGTAACTCACAAGGCCTGCCTCACGCCCCGCACTGCTGCAGGGAGGCCCTACCTGCTGGACGTTCCAGTTTCTACAAACTATGATCAGGTTATACCACAGCATTCAAACACTTGAATCTGTCAGGAACATTTCACATTCAAACAGTAGTGCTCTATCTATATAAATAACAAGTTTTTTATTTCTCTCATAGTAAACCAAGAAGAGATAGACAAACATACATAAAGTTTATTGAATTAACGCTTAAAACAAAGTCATTTAAAAAGTAGAAAGAAAGCAGTATGCAATTGGAGCTCATTGCTTGTTTTTGCACTGGAAATATTCTATCACACTGGAACTACTCTATCAATGTCAAAGTGCTTCTGAAAACAAGAGGTTTTGCTGTTTTTCTGGCCTCGCTCTAGTTTATTTTACATATGTTGGGAAGGATTGCGGCTGTTACTTGGAGGGAAGCAGACAGACAGACAGATGCTGACTGACTCTTAACATCCTGGGCATCAGTGGCCAAGAAAGCTATGCCATAACGCCAAGCGCTTTGTCAGTTGTTTCAGGATTTAGACTTTACTGTTGATTCCTGGACAGATTGTTGTATTTTAGGGATTTTAAACACCTTCAATTTTCTCTCCATTCTGGAGAGAGTTTCTGATTCTCTGAAAAGTATTTTGCTTATATATTTGAAATAGCAGATTTCCACAGTAGGAATTTATAATATAGTTTTTATAAATATTTGAAAATTTTCCTCAGAGGCTCAAAGTACTGTCTTAGAGTGAATGAGATGGTCCCTTTGTAGTTTATGTTTGCTTCACTTTCAGGCTTTGTGGCATTTATTCCTTGAGTATTAGGTGATATTTTAGGAGAACATATGATAATGCACCCAAGCACTTTTCAAGTTGATGTTTCATTTGCCTCCAGTAATGAGACTCAAAGAAAATCCTGCTGTTTTGTTATTTGATCTACAGGTCAGGCGGGAAAGATGTCTTCTACTCTGAATGTATTTATTAACTTATTTTTTCAGTGTGGGTTGTATTAGAGAAAAGTTAAACTGATTCTGTGGTCAGCCAGCTTCCTATTTAACCCAGGCACATTCCTGGGCCCAGTTTACTGCTCGTGGACATTTTCTTTGGGAGCAGGAAAAGTCACTCCAGCTGATCTGAAAAGTAGCCCTCACAGTATATAGTGGTTAAGTTTATGGTTATTAAATTACTTACAGAAACCCTTTTAGCAGAGTTTTTGTGAGAGAGAGACTTAGTGGTAAAGGTAGAGAGAATGATAGGCATGTGTAATGTTGTTAGGCTGGAGACTGCAGGAGCGCACTGCTTTTGTGTGTGCCCACATGCCTCCATCTTGTCTGCATTCTTCATGCTTTTTCTGTCTGTGCAGAACAAACACACAAACATGAAAGATGTACTGGGATATGAAAGACACAGTTTTAAAACTTTGTCAAAGTTAAAGCACCAGAGACGAGTAAGATTTAAATATTGCATAGTGTAGACCTATAAAAAGTGTAGGCAGTAAGTTTTTATCCTTTAGTGCAAGACATGTTTTTCTGCTTGAGATCATACCAGGTGTAAAGGTCAGGAAATTGGATTGTTCTTGTTGACTGCTGTGTTAATGATTCGTTTTAGTTTGAGAGTCCTCCGCCCCTGCCCCCGCTCCTTTCTTACTAACAATGTTGTTCTGGACAGGTTATTTAAATTCACTGTACTTCACTCATCTGTAAAAATGAGATTGGTGATAGATACTTCATGAAGTTGTTGTTTACAAGGTTCTGATATGTACTGCCCTGTGAATATCTTTAGAATTCATCTTCTAGATGTTGGTGTCTAATCAAACAGTGACAAATGAATGACTACATTTGCAAGAGATGCTGCCTTATAAATCTAATAAATGAGAATTTTTGTTCTTTCCATAATTAATAGTAAACATTTTTCTTTTGGAGCTACAATAAATATAAATAAAATCAATTTCCCTTCTCTTGCAATTATACATTACTTTTTGTGGAAAAACAAGTTTTTCTTGTCAAATGATGGTTTAAAAGTTTTTTTGTCTACATAGAGCAGTGTTTTATGCTTAACAGGTACGCTATACTTATTTGTTAAATACAATCAAAATTTGGGGAATAACTTGTCTTATCTCTATACAAAGAATTATAGAGAACTAAGGAATGCTGAAAGTTGTAGAAAAATTCTTCCATAGGGAAGAGCAAACAATTGGCTATCCAATACCAAATGGTGATTCCTGAAGAAATACATACAAGTAATATTATATAGATGGAGGAGAAGGTTGTATTTAGGGGTCTGTGTGTGTGTGTGTGTGTGTGTGTGTGTGTGTGTGTGTGTGTGTGTGTGTATGCACAATAATTAATGAAAAAAGATGCCATGAATTTGAAAGAGTAAAAAGTATATTCAAGTTTTTGGAGGAAAGAAAAGGATGGGTGGAAATTATGTAATTATATTGTAATTTCAAAAGTAAAACATGTTAAAAATGAATGATGAATTTTTAAAAGGAAAAAAACTATGGAATATTGTTAGGCTTGCTGGTCTGAGTAAGGGGAACAAACTGCGTATGGTTTTAGAGACTTAATTTCCTTATAGATAAGGACCCTGTCCAACCCTTACATAAGGTCAAGCAAGGACTTGCAGACTTGTACAGTATGACCTTGGGGAAGTCATCTTTTTTTGTTTGTTTTTGTCTTCAAATTTATAATAGCTTCATTTATTGAAACAACAAATGGGAACTCTTTCTGTTCCCAGTGGTTTATTTCAATATCCATAATTTAGGTGCATTTTCATGGTTATATATTTCCTGATATACAAATTCTGTTTCTAAGATGTGACTGATACCCGGTTCTGTAGCTCTTTCAAGTGACCCTTTAGTTTGGGTTTGCCTGTTCTTTTTACACGTTGGTTCCCAGCCTAGGCCAAACTCTGCTATGATACCATAGTTTTACTGCGTCTTTGAAAAAGTCTATACAGGTTCACTGCCAGCAAACCATTGATAAGAAATTATTTTCTGTATGTCATTAGTGACTGTGAGTTTGGTTATTTTTTTTTTAATGTCACAAGTATTTTTCACATAAAATGTGGCTGTTAAGGTGAGTACTGATTTATCTTTTTTTTTTTTTTTTTTTTTTTTTTTTTTTTTTTTTTTTTTTAAAGAAACTACATTGGCTTGAACAGTTTGGATGCTTTTAAATTTTCCTCAGGTTTTCCACCCTCCTTTTGTATTGTGCTTTGCAGAACAAAAGTCATTTGTATTTTTGTTCTTTTTCTTCCCTTAGCATTTGCCATATCATAGGATTTTCACAACTGAAACAGATATGTTGCTGTTATTTGCCACAGATGAGAAACTAGGTTTGGAGTGTTTGAGGTTGGTCAAGCATGGCTTTGCAGGAGGTTCACTATGCACAAGAGGAGGGCTGCCCTGGGACTCATCAGTGAGTGCCTCAGTATGCCTCAGGCCCCTCGCCCTGCTATAACAGTTCTGATTCAAAGACTAGTTCTACATTTTCTGTCATACTTTGAAGGGAAAGTGCAGAGTTACAATAAGAAAGGGACCTGCAGCTGGTGGAAGAGAATTTGGGGCATGATGCTTCCTAGCCAACACGGGATGCGGCTCAGATTGTGGAGTGTTTCCCCGCTCTGTGAGGCTCTGGCTTTGATCCCTCCACCACACAGACTGGATGTGGTAGCACACTTCCTGATTATGGCACTGGGGAAATAGAGGCAGGAGAATCAGATATTCAAGGCCATCCTGGGCTACATAGCAGGCTTGAAGCCATTTTGGGTGAGGGAAGGGAAGAAGCGAGAGGGGAGACTGGAGAAAGAGGGAGAGGACAGGATTTGCGTAGCGTGGGCAGTGAGGCAGGCGCATAGGACCAGTTGCTGAGTGTCACACTTGGTCCAGCTGATTGATAGGAGTGTCAGTGTCTTATTTCTGACACAACTTAATACCTTGCTTTGTGATACTGAACGAGTTAACTTTGTTTTTCTTCTTTTTCTTCACTGTTAAAAATGGACTGGGCACTAATAATTGGCACTAGCCTTCCAGCCTGTGCCAATAGTGGTGAGGGGGAAAGTAGCTATGTGCCGGTGGGTTGGCTTAAAAAAAAAAATCTTTCAGTTATCTGTTGTGAGTTAGCACAGAGTGATTTTAGGGTTGTGTTACTTGTCTTTTTGGTTGTGAGCTTAGCCCTAAATGGTTGAACAGTTTCTCCTGAGAACCCCAAGGATCTTCTCCTGAGGGATGTGTAGTAGGCATGTTTTGAGTTCTGCAGTACTTGCTCTGACTTTTGCTTCCTTATAACAGTGTGTTCACAGGCAGATGAGCGCACTCAGAGAACTGCCAGTGTTTACTTTATGGAATGCTTGTCAGGAGCACACTCTTGCGTAGAAAGAAGAACACAAGGTGTAAAGATTTTAGAGTTGCTGGTCTTGCAGTTTGTGTGCAGAGCCTTGGATTATGTAATTTGGATAAAAGGGAAAAAAAAACTACCCAATTAAAGTAAGAATATAGTTTTCACAGACTATGAAAACTAAACCCAGTATATAAGGTTGTCTGGATGAGGTTGATGTTATTTTCTCTTGAAGCTTCTGTGATGTTTCTGCCAGATGTGGCTAAAGGCAACTTTAATTTTTTTTAGTGCTCTCCATTCATAGTTGGCATTCAGTATCTTTTCATTCATGTAGGAGAGCTTGGCTGAGAGCCACTTATAGATAGTGAGCTAGATATGGGATAATAGAGCCTTGGGTATCTTCATGTACCGTCTATATAAAGTACGCAGAGGTCATTTTGACCTCACTAAGGGGTTCTATTGGCTAGAGGTTTGGATTAGTGGGGTTAGGTCTACATGTCACAGAAGCCTTAGTTGCTAGTAGAGCAGAGGGACTCTGCTGCTTCTTCCACTGGAAACAGTGTTATAAGAAAAGACCATTTAAGAATATTAATTTAGTCTGTCTCTCAATACTGGGAATTAAACCCAAGGCCACACACATACTAGATAAGTGCACTAGTATTGAGCTATATCTCCAGCCTCTTATTTTCAAACTTTTTATTTTGGGACTGGAGAGGCAGCTCAGTGGTTAAAAAGACGTGCTGCTGTTGCAGGGGACCTGTGTTCAGTTCTCAGTATGGCTCAAAAAGTACCTATAACTTGAGCCTTGGGGCATCTCACAGCCCTTTCTGGTCTCTGTACAAACGCATGTAACGTATATTTAGACAGTTGCTATTTTGAGTAGAATCTAAGTTTCCCATTCTGGCCTTGAATGTACTATGTAGCCCAGAGCAGTTCTTATATTTACAATCCTCCTGCCTCACCTTCCTAAGAAGCTGGAATTCTAGGCCTGTACCATTAGGCCTGACTTAGCTAGTTTGTAATCCTTTAAGGATTTTTCTGGCATTGCCCCCAACTTTGAATATTCTGCATCAAGTTTTTGAAATGTTAAAGGTGATTAAATGTGTGTTTTAGGGTTCAGAAAGTATGTTTAGAAATATTTGACTATGCATATCTATGAACAGAATTGAAAGAGAACCAATTTTCTTGAAATAGGCAGTGGGTGAAACATAAAGCCAGGTCTCCTCACCCCAAGATCACTAAATTCAGTAGGTAGAAAAAAATCTATCTTTACTTAGTAGGTGAATAGTATGAGGTAAAAGAGGTAACTTTTCACTAGGAAAATGTAGTCTGTCTTTCTGGGAATAGACTCAATAGAAAATAATCATGTATAGGGAGTAGCACAGTGCTTTATAAGGACTGATTTATTGTGGGGTGAAAGAGAGGTCCAGTGTGAAACACTAACAACAAATAGGATGAGATCTGAGAAGATTTACTACACAGATCTGCTCGTGATAAAATTATACTTGGGGAGCCAGAGTGCAAAGTAATTAATGGAAACAAAAGAAATGTCAAAGGTGGCAGGACTCATGGGACAGCTGGCAGGAGTAGGAAGTGGGACTGCTCTAAACGCTTCCCTGCCACACATGGTACCTCTGGAAGTCAGTTCTCCATAGTTTTTAGGCTATGACAGGCTTGCTTTTGTTGTGTTAAAAAACAAAACAAAACCCTACTTGATCGATTGACTTAAAAAAGAAAAAAAACTTTCTGAGTGAAGGAAAAGCTGTAAAACAGCTACCTGTCCTTGAGCCCCATTGTCAAGACTCAGATAGTAAAGCTTAGGGAACCATGTTCCCTACAGCACAGAAGATGCATCCTCTAAACTGTGTACTATTCTTTATATTTTGTGAGAGGGGAAAGGTGTAGTTTTTATGGTGAATAGGAAGTTCAAATGCACTCATTAGAAAGGACACACAAATTTTAAATAGTATTTTATGCCTCTTGATCTCAGGTACAAAACAGGAAATGAAGCAGTTAAATAGCAAAGCAAGACAGAGGGACAGAGAATGGCAGTAGGTGTTGTCTGTGCATTGCATCTGTGTTCCCATTAGTCTGTTCTGTTACGTAACTGCTCCTTCACGTGTTGTAGATGAGAAGAAAGCTGTGTGTGAGAAAGGAGCGTTTTAAGGTTAGGTTTAAATAAGGTTGGAGAGTAATTGTGACTCTTGGTGCCACATCATCTGCCTGAACTGAATCTGTTCTTTCTTAAGAGAAGGTGGATTGTGAGATTTAAGCATCTTTAAAACTCTGCCAGCACATTTGTAAGCTGAAAGAAATCACAGTGTTTTAAATTGCCTACTATTCTGTTTTAAGACAGCTGAAGTGTGTCTTTTTTCAGTCTGTCCATTTTTAGCTAAAAGCAAGCCTGTTGAGATTATGCTATAGATCTTTCTGAAAAGAACGTATTTGTCAATTTCCCACCTCACTGTGAGTTTCACTTAAGTCTATATGCCTATACAATCCTTATCAGGACAGAATGATCTCTACAGTTCTATTAGGTTTTTTTTAAGACTTCATAGCTAATAAGTGGATGACCGAGGTTTAGCTCAGTAGAGCTAGTTACTAGACCTATGTTCAGTTTCCCAGAACACCACTTAGCAAAAGTTAGCAGATAGCCCTCAGGTATATTTAAATTTAGTCCTTGGTAGCCCTTTTTGTAATTGTTGAGCTGGCTTTTGATAGTCTCATACATTTCCTGCAGTTAGTGATCTTTTATTTATGAAAATACAATGTAGGATAGATTCCAGCTGAATCAATTTTTGCTTTTATTAATAACTGTTTTAGAGTTCCCATTTATCACAGTGCAGTTTACAGGCTTAACTTTGATGTGTGATTGCTTTGATCTTCAGTCTATCACACCAAGAAGCCATTTTTAAGATCCACTCCCACCCTCCCATTTTCAAGGTGAGAAAATTAAGTTTTTTCAGAAGATAGTTAACATCTAGGAATGGTAACCAGGCTGGATAACTGTAGCTGTCCCCTTTTACTGTGTTGACTTGTCAAAGTGTGTGTGAGGCCTTAAGAACATTTCTATTCCTAGCTGTCCAGGACTTTTAGAAACAATATTCTAGAACCTTTTAAGGTTATGTTACCGCTGGCATTCATTTTTTCTTATTTCATTTTTGTGTCCGTGCGTGCGTGCGTGCGTGCGTGCGTGCGTGCGCGTGCGTGCATGCGTGTGTGCGTGTGTGTGTGCGTGCGTGCGTGTGTGTGTGTGTGTGTGTGCGTGTGTGTGTGTACGTGCGTGTGTCACTATGTCAGGAGGACGGCTTGTGGGAGCTGGTTCTGTTCTTCCAACGTGTGGGTCCTGAGTATGGAACTCAGGTCATCGGCTTGGTGGCAAGCACCTTTACCTTATAATCCATGTCACCAGCCCCACTGTCATTATTTCTTACAAAATTGTTGTAAAAAATGAGCTGTCACAGCAGTTGGACAACCTGAGCAAACTGATTTCTTCTGATCTTTTAGTTTCCTCTCTGCAAAAAGTTAATTTTTTTCCTAGTTGAGAATTAAATAGAGGAAGTCTATATATAGGTAGACTTAATTTGGAATCTGTTAGTGTTTGCTTTTATTTCCAATCCTATGGGAATTTTATATATCCATTTTGATACAAAGCCATGTTGGAAAGGCAACTGTGTGAATCCCTGGACCATGTCGCAGACTAGATAGTGCGCGGTTGTGACTTCAAACCCACTAAGAAGTCCTGTCAGTCATGAAAAACAAATTGTGTTTGCTGTATTGAAACTGGGAAAAGTTTATTGTGTTACAGATTTTGGTATTTGGAAGAAAATGGTGTAAGATAGTTCTTAGAGTAAGTTCTTAACAACAAAATGTAGATTTGTACATTCTAAGAAGTCTTATCTTTTCAGATCTATTTGAAATATCTTGAAAAGAATCCAGAAGGAGACTAGGAATGCCAGAGGGCTTAGCTTTATCAATATGTATTCCATTTGTGACATAATTTGTGTTGCCCCATACTCTATTCTAAAGTGTTCTCCTTCAACATAGTAAACTGATACACCAGCCTTCTTACTGTCAAGTGAAATCATTATTTCAGGGTATTCCACATGGCATTCAGCTTTCTGTCTCTGTGACAAAAATACCTGAGAAAATAGAGGAGCAAAGATGTATTTTAACGCCATGATTCCTTGCTGGGAACTGGGGCTAGATATAATGCCCACTGGCACTTCCCAAGGACCTACTCCCTTTTCCTGGGCCTTATTTCTTGGGCTTCTGTCCTGTGCTCAGCAAACAGTGGGCCCATTAGGTTCTCCAGAGCCCCACCTTTGAACACGGCTGATGCAGTAGGCCATCAAGTGACCAGCCTCTGGGAGGCACTTTAGACTTGCACACAACACAGTATAATCATTATGGTGCTTTATACAAAGAGCAGAATATGTTCTTGGTGTTTAGAAAGTTGTTTATGATGAAACAAAGTACCAGCTGTCTTGGTGGGCAAAGAATATCTGAAGAATGAGGTGATTCCATCGTGCCAAACATCCAAGAGTTCCTTACACAGCAAACCTTTCTGTGTATTCAGTGTAATAAAGCTCGTAGCTGTCCTCCCTTGTGAGGACAAGACCTTCCTCAGGGCCCCTCCCTGAGGACCTGCCTGAGGCTTTTAGGAGGAGCCATGATGCAAAATGTCTTATTTGATCCATTCTTTCCACACAGACTTGCATAGAGGTAGACGATGCAGCATGGACATTTTCTTGTTAATGTCCATAGCTCTTTTTTTTTTTTAATAATCAAAACTTTTATTTTTTAATTGTAATTTTATTCTAGTTTTTTTCTTTTTTTTTTATTAATTTATTCTTGTTACATCTCAATGCTTATCCCATCCCTTGTATCCTCCCATTCTTCCCTCTCTCCCATTTTCCCCTTACTCCCCTCCCCTATGACTGTGCCTGAGGGGGACTTCCTCCCCCTGTATATGCTCATAGGATATCAAGTCTCTTCTTGGGAGCCTGCTATTCTTCCTCTGAGTGCCACCAGGCCTCCCCCTCCAGGGGGCATGGTCAAATAATGTCTGTAGCTCTTTATGAATGGCACCTTGTTGCACTTCCCACGTCTGTGGTTGGGATTTCAACTTGGTATTGTCGTTGTGCAGATACTGTTTAGGGAACTGTATAGTTACACTTTCATGGGTGCAACTCTGCATATGTAGGAGACACTGTCTTTTAGTACTGTGAGAATGTTGGTGTGTTTTTAACTTTTCAGAAATATAATTTTCAATAAACAGATCTTGCAAATTTCTATTAACAACTGAATATTTAAAATTTTGATGCTGTTATAAACTTTTATTTTCTTATTCATGTCTAATATAGTTTTGTTTTGTTGACAGTATATCCTGTAGTCTTGCTAGACTCATTTACTAACTTGTAGTGTCTTTTGAACATTATGGAGAATTTTCTTGGACAGCATTTCATTGATGACTTGTTTGACAAAGAAAATTCCTGTGTTTTCTTAATTAAGTGAAAGTACTTAACAAACGTTGAGTGTTGGAGATTTTTTTCTGTTCCATTCTGATGGGTTTTTTTTTTTTTTGATGGTGTGTTCCTATTGGAATAATGAATACTATTATTTTCTAATGTTAAAGTGACCTTGTACTCGAAGGCTGACAGCACTGGCTGTTACAGAGTCTGTCTTGTCTGTCTGTGTCTGTGTCTGTGTCTGTCTGTCTGTCTCTGTCTCTGTCTCTGTCTCTGTCTCTGTCTCTCTCTCTGTCTCTCTCTCTCTCTCTCTCTCTCTCTCTCTCTCTCTCTCTCTCTCTCTCTCTCTCTCTCTCTCTCTCTCTCTCTCTCTCTCTCTCTCTCTCTCTCTCTCTCTCTCTCTCCCTCTCTCCCTCTCTCCCCCTCCCTCCATTTTCAAGACAGAATTTCTCTGTAACCTTGGTTGTCCTGGACTCGCTTTTGTAGACCAGGCTGGCCTCAAACTCACAGCGATCTACCTGCCTCTGCCTCCCTAGTGCTGGGATTAAAGGCCTGCGTCACACGCCTGGCCAGAGTGTCATTTTTATGTCAGTGTATTCAGTTTGTTATAATGTTACAGGTGTTCATGTCTGAAAAATTGTGACTCTAAAAGGTTTTACTTTTTCTTTTTGCATTTTCTTTATTAAAATTAGATAACACAATAATGCTAGCCTTAAATTGAGAGTTACTTGTTTATATTTCTCTAAGAATTCACACTGTTTTATTTAATTTTTGTTATAATTTACTACTGAAAATAATAATTCCCTTTCAGATTTTTTATTAAAACCTTTATTTTGTGTATGATGTGGCGGTGGGGGACAACATGTGGGCTCTGTTGAGAAACTTGGTGTCAAGCACCTTGACCTAACTAAGACCTGGGACAATTTTAATTAAATTTGTCTATAAATAAAAGGCTTTTCAAATAGTTTTTAAAAACAAGATTAATTGACTTGGATAACTTAGGAATTGTGCCATTTATCCATTGCATCTAAATTGCTTTTGCACACAATACTTCTTTCTTACCTTTTTTAATGTTTGAATTAGTTGTTATTGTGTTAAATGGCCATAAACTTAGTAGTTTATCATGATACAGTTGACTCTAATAGTTTCTGTAGTTTAGAAATCTGCTACTGCTTGGCCTGGATCTTGGGTTTAGTGACTCTTGCCAGGCTGTAGGTAGGTAAGGTGTTAGTCAGGTCTAAGGCTCCTGGGAAGGGCTCCTTGAACAAGGATCTGCTGTGAGGTGTGACTATTTTTGTTTGTTTTTGTAAGAAGGGTTTCTAGGGGCTAAGGTATACTGATACCTGAAAGTGGAAATGATCCTGTATTAACATGCTTACTCCCCTTTTACCAGAATTCTTGATGATAAAAATTAAAAAAAGAAAGTGACTAATATGCTGTCAGATTAACTGAGTGAATACATGTAATCCCCTAAAAGCCTAGGTCATAGAAGGCACGCAGAAGCTAGCTGCTATGAACATGGTAGCGCCAGAGCTGCGCTTCATTTGCTTTAAGTATCCTGTAGCAAATCATGATGTGTTCTTCTGCCTGCAAATACTTTCTGCCTTGATGCTCCCATTTGAAGCTCTGCTGACGTTTGGTCATCTGTGCTATTTATGGTTTTGCACAGGAAGTTTAATTTCACATTTGGCAGGGTGACTGGTCTGAATTTAAAAGTTACTGGTGCTGCTGTTGTGTCCTTGTACTAACAGAAAATTTAGTAATACTAATCAGACCTTGGAGACTGATATAGCATAGTTTAGATTTCCTGGAAAATTACTGGAGAGAGGGATGGGGCGGGGGGGGGGGGAGAGAATATGTCTGTCTCTGTCTTTTTCCAAACTGAGCTATTTGAACACTGTAGCCTAGAATAGAGTGCTTAATATGTTATCAGTGATCACACACACACACACACACACACACACACACACACACAGAGTCATACTTCTATATGCACCTTTAGTTTCACTAGTAATTAAATTAACATGACCTGAGAAGACAGATCAAAGATACAAGAGCTAGGGGGTAGGTGAGAAGAAAATGAGAGTCAGAGTCTAAAGAAGGGCAGACAGAGTGACAGGGGTGGGCAGCAGCCATGTTGGCATCTGGATAGATACGGGCAGTGCACTGAAAAATTTAGGACAGGAAGAAAAAGAGATAATGCACTTGAGTTCTTGTTAATACTGAGAATTGCCTTAGTGTCTGTGTGTGTGTGTGTGTGTCTGTGTGGACACACATTTCAGTTTGTACTGCTATTAGTCTTAATGTTAAAGAGGTACACTTTGCAATCTCTTAGGATGTACATAAACTAAAAATACCACCACTTTGAGCTATTGCATATCCAAAGAAGGCTGGCCTGTTTTTGTGTCCAAAAGCTTTGTATTATGTGCAAATGTAACTAACCATTCATGTTTGTAATTTCTGAATATTTCATTGAGACATAAACAGTAAGACAGTACCGATTTGGACTAAATGCCTGAATTAGAGGATAATTTATAAAAGAATATAATTACCATTTTTCTTGTACTTTTTACTCATACATGCATTCTTCTCTTAATGCAGTGACCTTAAACTTGTTGACAGTTTGATTGAAATATGCAGAATATACATATACACACGTTATCATTTTTCTCTGGGAGTGGGTTAGGTTGTACTTCTTTACATACCAGTTAATACTTATGTGTGTTTTGATATCTGCTAAACTATCCCACAAAGTACTTTTTAAACCAGTCCCACAAAATACTTTTTAAAGTTGAGAGGGGAAGGCAGGTAGGGAGGGGAAAAAGGTGGTGGGGGTAGGGGGTGGGGAAGATGTGCTTGTGTGTGAGGATGTGGTGAGAGATCTGGGTGCTCCCTGCCCTATTCCCTTCTGTCTCTCACTGAACCTGGAGCTAGGCTGGTGACCAGCAAGCCCCAGGGGTCTTCTGTCTTCTCTCCCCTGTAGTGCTGAGGTTACAGGTGGTGTGAACAGTTATGCTTGCCTTTGTTTTTATATGAGAGCTGAGAATTTGAACTGCAAGTACCCAATCCCCCAAAATTAAGGTTTAAAATTTATCCCGAAAGTTGGTGAGCACATACCTGTAACAGTTCTGGGTATTAAGGATGAAATAGGAAAACCATGTAAGCTTAGGATAAGCAAGGCTTTGTTGCTGATTGATTGATTGATTGATTGATTGATTAGATGTATCTACTGATGGATCTTGAGTGATAAGAGTTAAAATTTTTAATTGATAATTTAATTGTTAACCTAGAAGCAGCTTTGATTGATCATTTCAGGTCTGTTTTATTACAGCAAAGTCCAACATTTTTAAGTTCTTTTTGATGTTGTTGTTTGTTTTTAGAAGATAGAGTTTCTTTGTGTAGCCTTGGGTGTCCTGGGACTCTGTTTATAGAGCAGGATGGTGTGGAATTCACAGAGATGCACCTGCGTATGCCTGCCAAGTGCTGTGAGTAAAGCCACGTGCCACCACACCGGCTCATTTCTAAGTTCTTGCCACATAAAGTAGTAAGGGCATTTTATAGACACATTTTATTTATTGACGCTGTGCCATTTACTGTTCACTTAAAATATATATAGATTAAAACAGACATTTAAATTTTTACGTGTTTGGGCTTTAATGGCACTCACTTTAATTCCAGCACTTAAGAGGCAGAGGTAAGCATATCTCTTGAGTTCAAGGTCAGCCTGATTTACAGAGCGAGTTCTAGAATGGCCAGGGCTACACAGAAACCCTGTTGCAAAAGAAATAAAACAAAATAAAACCCACCCCCAATTAATTGCTTTGATTTTTAAACAGAAACTTCTTAATTTTTATTCATTTCTTATTAGTATTCATTCATCTGTTATGTGAGTAATATAGCTGAAAATTAGCATTGCCCCTCTAGGGTAGTACTGTTTCATAAGGCCCAGAAGATTTCATTGAGTGTACAGGGTGAAATGCCTTGTTCCCACACTGCTAAGAATGGTGAGAAGGGAAGGTGGAGAGAATGCTGAGGTGTACTGGGTCATGGTGTGTCAGTTAGTGCTTGCACAATGTTAGTTTTTAGGATGAAAGTGAACTCCAAGAAATGACTTTTGTCAAAGATATCCTATTTTGTACATCTTTTTATAATTGTCAAATTGGACTATGGGTTATAGTCACCAGTGTACATTCTTGAAGCCATCACCACGTTAAATGTCACTTGGACTCTTCATATTTGTCACATATGTGTCCCAATTCTGTAGTAGACATATATGAAACCCATTTAATTCAGAGTTTGCATTTCCAAAATATTAAAACTGAGCAGTGGAAATTATGATGTGTATTTTGCATCTATAAGCAGCTGTAATGATTCAACCATTACTTAGCAGCAGCTCTCTGCACAGAGATGGTTAGGCCTGTTTCCACTTCTTTAATGTCTTCTTGAGTCTAGAGAATATTGAATGTTCAGTGAGAGAGCCCCAGAAGATGCGGTGTGATATCAGTGGGGCAGGGAAGGTTCTATGTTATTTGGTTTCTTTTCCATTTTTCTCATCTTTTCTGTCGTGATTTTAAGTTACCAGAAGACTGCTTATCACCTGAAATTTAAAAAATTAACTAGAAACACTATTGGAGACAGTGCTGTGGTATGTGTAGGAATCTGAAAACCAGAAAAGCTTTAGCTCACAGGGTTGTTTGCAAACTTTCCTTTGTCCCACACTTGCTTTTAAGAAATTGTGTTAGGATGTGAAAGAAATATAATTGCCACTGTAGCGTATTCTTAGCATTATTATTTCATTTATGCTTTTTAATGGACTTAATGGATTTAATGAACAATTTTATTAAGTGTTTTCCTTTTTATATGGCCTAGGTTTCATAAGAGTAGATCTTATCATATTAATTTTGTTCTGTATTCGTTTTTTATTTAAGAATGGATGTATTTCCAGTTGAATGATTGTGAATAATTTAAAGTATTTAGGTACAATTTAAAATTGCCTGACTCTTTGTAAGAATGCTAACTAAAGGAGCAATAGGTGGAGATAAACATTTCTCTAATGCATTAGAACTCAGAAGTACTTAAAGGAAAAAGAGCTGTCCTTTTGGAGGCAATGAGAGCATGTCCCTGCGGAGGATTTGAGGTCTTTAGACATGTGCAGTGTTCATAACCACTCTCTTTACCAGAAGCATTGATAACTTTGAAGACAGTGAGCTGTACTTTTGCTTTTAGAAATTCACTTTTCTTTTAAGAGCAGTAAAGAAAAAATATATATATATATATATATATATATATATATTACAGATTCATATTTGTGTGTGTGTGAAGGGATGGTAGTGTTGGGTGGTTTGTGCTTGCTAAAGGTCAGCACATGGAAGTCAAAGAACAATTTGCAGTGGCCAGGTTTTGTTTTCTACAGGGTGGGTCCCAGCGATTGAACTTGTACCGCTGGGCTTAGAGACAAATGCTAGGACGCCACGCACGCCTGTGTATCAGTAAGGTAAGTGTTGCTGCACTCTCTTTAACGTTCTGGCCTTTTCCTCCCTTAGGGTTTTACAGACAGCCCTCATTACAGTGATCACGTGAGTGACAGCCGGCTAGGAGCCCATGAAGGCTTGTCGCCAACACCTTTCATGAACTCTAATCTGATAGGTAAGTTGGCACTGTGTAAGTAGTCTCGTCATGCGTGTGTGCTCAGGAACCCTTCTATCACCGTGCACTATGGGAACACAGAAAAGAGAGCTCTCTTGTTTCCAGAGGTATTCAAGTTTTCCTTGCTTACCCCAGCTCTAGGAACCAGCACCCAGAAAGCAGGGTTTCCTTTAGAGCACTGCTAAGAGTACTCTATAAAAGGAAGTAGCCATGTTTTGTTAGTTTGGACTTGTGATCTCATACTTTGCAGGCTTTCTGAGCCAGAGAAGCATTGTTTCAAGGGTACTTGTGGTTTACTATTTGTCTTATCAGGTATATTTATAATTTATAATTTATATTTTAAAATATGACAGAATAGTGACTTTGACAGATTTTACTTACTTTGGACCATTTTTCTTTGGCTATTTGATAAAAACCTAATATCCATTTCTATACTCTATAGGGCCTGTTTAAGCCTCTGTAAAAATTTGTCTGCAGTGAAGTGAAATTTGAAGGGTTAGACCTCTCATCTGCACTTGATGCTTATGCTTTAGCACCACTCCTCTGGTTGGCCATTTTCTCTGTCTCTCCCCATCCCATGCAAAACATTCGCCCTTTATACGTTTTTCTTAAGTAATCATTTGCAGCTGTTCAATCTGAATAAGCCCCACGCCCTTGTTGTTATGCCCCACCCCTGAATTGGATTCCACTCTTTTAAAAAGATAGTATTTAGCCTTCTTAAAAATCTGTTTTAAAAGAATCTGCCTTGTGATATTATTTTTGTTGTTGTTCTTGTTTAGACTGTAATTGAACACTTTCTAAAGGCTTTGTGTAGTCTCTTGTATTTACTATCATTGGCATCAGGCAAATATACAGTTTGTGTGATTGACATTGATTTCACTAGTCTACTTCTAAAGGGTTGCTTAAATTGTGGTCTTAGAATTCACCTTTTGTGTCACAACCATGTTAATCTAAGTAGATTACTCAGTGCAAAGTCCTGTGGTCTACAGATGCTTTGTAAGGGATCTCGGTGTGTGCAACCTATGGTGAAAGTGATATTCTAGTGTAGATTTTGCCTATGGCAACTGAGGGTCTAAAGCAAGAAATATTGAGTATGACACAAGATCTGTGCAAGCAAGAAAACATGTGCTAAAAACCACTGGCTTTCCACATGAGTGCAAACAAAAGATATGCTGGTAAATGGGTTATTCCAGATAAAACTCATAATTACATTTAAAATAACACAATAATCTCACCATAGAAAATTTATAAATTTTTTTCGTCTTCCATCAAGGTAAAATGTTACTTCATAATTTGCTTCTTTTTTTTTTTTTTTTTTTTTTTTTTTACTTTTACTTTTTTAAAAAAAAACTTTTTCCTCAAGCAGCGTTTATTTATACTGTATGTAACAGAGCAAGTAAAAGTTGATGTTAACTGAGGCTGTCATTCTGAACTGTAAGAATTCATGACCCCTCTGGAATGAATAGTCTTACCTTCAGTCTTCCTCATAGACATAAACACCCATTTGCACAGTTTTGGGCCAAGGTATCATAAAATTATGGGAAATAAATGAAGTCTACTGAGCAGCTGTTAACTAAAATAATACTTCCTTTAATTCAGTTTGAGGTTCTAGTTCTTTATTTGAAGCCTTTATAAATATTTGTTTGTTGGGTTTATTTAGTTTTTGGAGTGTTATTGGAATACTCTTAAAGGTTATCCCTACTCGGTAGAATCTACATCTAAAGTAAGTCTGTAAGTAAGACTTGTAAACACACGGATTTCTTCACTGTTCAAATGGGGAAAATTGCATTTATATGAACTACCTAGTATAGTGAGTCCAGTATAATCATATAGATCATGTGTTATCTTCTATATTTAAACTGCCTAATCTTAAACTGTTCTTTTACATTTATAGGGGAAAGGGAGAGCTAACTCCGTAGTCATTAATAAGGTAGACACATTCAGAAAAGATTTGCCAGCCATTTTCAGTGTCTGATTTACCCATTCCTTACCTTTATTTTTGGTAAAAATGATTATATGAGTGTCTCAATATGGCACCTTACACTAAGTGATGTGCATAGCAGCAGCTTGTTTTTGGAAATGAGCACTTGTTAAATTACAGTGCAGTAGCATAGAGCAGCAGGCGGTCCAGCAAGAGGTGCGCTGCAGCGAGGGAACGTGTGTGAGATGGTTGCCCTGGAAGGAGGCAGCGTAGGAGAGTTTCAGTGGCAGACACACTGTTAAGCTCTCTGCTGGTGTGTATCTGTCGAAGGAGAAACACCGAACCGCTGATAGCTAAATGCTGCCACCGGTAATTGTGAAGTGCTCCTATGGACGTGGATGCTCAGAAACATCACAGAGAACAGGGAAGCAGTAACATTTTATCGTGGCTGCCAGCATATAAAAATAGCATTAGCAGGAAGAGGCATCATTCATCTAGGGAGCCTTGTTCCTTTGAGCATTATGTGCATCTGTAAGTACTTCTGCCTGAAGAAAGAGTGGGTTATAAAGTGCCACTGTCTTTCATGATGGAGTTTGCAAAAACTTCCATGATTACATTGCAAAAATCGGATGTTTTGTCTAACAAGGATTGGTAATGATTTGATAGTGAATAATTTGCCACAGAAAACAGATTTCTATATTCATTAGATATTTTGGAGTGTTTTTATGTAGGAAATAAAGATATTATACTATGCCAGTCAGTGTTTCTTATTTTGAATTTCAAAATTATCCTTTTGATTTGTCAATATGTAATACTAGAGGGCTTTTCTGTGTTTGGAGAGAAATAAATATACCCTTTGGGCACATAACAAACAGAGTTAGTAACAGACAGTTCTGCTAAACCTGAGGTCAGAGTCTTGACCATAGCTATGAGCTGCAAGGGTGTCATAATACAGTTTTGGCTATCCAAGGCTTTGGCTCATTCTTTGACTCTTGAATTTTCATACTATTTGTTTTCTGGGGCTAGAGAGAAGGGTCAGCAGTTAGAGTGCTGGACCTGGGCTCGGCTCCCAACGTCCACATAGCTGCTGCAGGTGACCTAGCAGCCTCCTCTGGCCTCCGGACAGTCATA
This sequence comes from Acomys minous, assembly GCF_964271855.1. Taxonomy (NCBI): domain Eukaryota; kingdom Metazoa; phylum Chordata; class Mammalia; order Rodentia; family Muridae; genus Acomys; species Acomys minous. The sequence continues at coordinate 48,392,073 of NC_140495.1, forward strand.
TACTCGGTGCACGTCTATGCAGGCAAAACATGCATACACATACAAAATCTCTAAAAATGGTTTTCCTTCATTGATTGGTAATATTTTGGATGGTAGTAGGAGCAATTTATTAATTGAAATGAGAAGTGGCTTATTTCATGGAATTCATCTCCTCTGTTTCCCAGACGGTCTGGCATGAACAGCTGCAGCCCTCTTTCCCTCCACGCTTATTGTTGCTTTGTTAGTTTATGAGGAAATGTGTATGTGTGTTATAAGCAAAAGACAAGGCTTTGAGTCATCTTGAATTTATCTTTTTTCTGAGGTATTTGGTTCAATTTCTTTACAACTGCCTTGTTGGTATTCTCCGAGGAGTGACATGAACATGTGGTACAGTAGGGGGACATCAGTAGGGATGTTTGAAGTATTTAATATCTAGAGTTTTATGAGTCATTGATATTCTGGAAAAGTCTGAAGTTAGAATTATAGTTTCTATCTTGCAAATGCTGAAATGGAGTTAGAGGGAAGTTACATGTGTGCCCAAAGCCAGGGAGCCAGTAAATGGCAAAACTGAAAGTAAGAAAGCCAGTCTTCAGTTGACTTAGGCCTCCTGTTTATGTAGGTGCTTGTAGGCTCAAGTTTCTTAACAAATATATTTTATTACAAACTTATTACCTGAGAGTACCTCACTTATAACCCGACTAACCTAAACAATAGGAAAAGAAGATTAAAGACTACAATAACGAAACAGTAAGGGTATCAGTTCCAAGAAATGGTTCTCCTGGCATAATCAGCAGAATTTCTTCTGCTGGAACCTGGAGTAACCAGAACCCGGAACCTCAGCAGGAGCCAGAGCCCCGAAACCTTCCCTCGAGTGGTTCTCTCTAGGAGCGTCTGGAAGTGCAGCAATGGACAGCCACAACTATCCCAAGTCTCCAAAGGCCCCGCCTCTTGTTTTGGGCTCACATTTAAACCTCCTCTCAGAATTTGTTCAAGGATGTTTTTCAGCTGCTTAATAACCAATCTCCTCCACATGGTGGTTCAACTTCTAAGGGGATAAACATCATCTGCTCTCTCACAAGTCTTTTTCTCATCCCCCACTTGTGATCTAAACAAAAAATATGTTTCTCTCTCCGTCTGGTGCTTGTTCTTTCCTTATAGTGCATCTAGGTTTGTACTAGGCCATCAGTAATGACCTACATGTTGATCTTGACAAGAGACCGTGGACAAAGGTTCCATTCCACAGTGAAGTAACCTCAGACAGTATTTCCTGTCAGTTTTCCTTTGAGGTGCAGCTTGTTCTTTTCCTTGTTAAACGTCTCAGAACAACAAGAGTCTATCTCACCTTGGTTAGGCAACTACATTCAGATTCATATGACATGTTTAAGGCTTTTAATAAATAAAAAAACACCACTAGGTTCTGGAAAACTAGTTTTATATGACAAACATGCCAGAAAGTGCTTTCTAGCTGTTCAAAGAAGAGTAAATATAAATTCAAAGTAAAGTAGCATCGTGTTCATCAGATTGCTTTGTGTGTTTTTATAACTCATAGTGGGCATCTTCCTCAGGTCAGTGCCAGTGCTCTAGGAGTTCAGTGCCCTGTTGTTACATCTCTGCTTACAGCTGCTGTGGGCTCTGGCTTGGCTCCTCCCTTCCCTACCTCAGAGTTTAGAGCCCAGCTCTGGTAGTAGCCACTGTCTGGTTTCATGTAAAGTAGTAAAAATAGATGTCTTTGGGTTTTGGTTTGGTTTTTTTGGAGGGGGACTCTCAAGCCCAGATACTTTTTTCTCTGCATTAAGTATTTCAAATAATCAAGTTTCTAGGAAAACTCTTTATACACTTGTTATTGCTCACACTGGAATTTGTAATAAACCGAAAAATATTATAAGCCATAATGAAGTGTAGAACTACTAGAATATTAAAGCACAGCAGAACTCCAGCCCTAATGAGTTGATAGATGTGAGAGAATGAAAATGACAGTAATTTTGTTTAGAATGAGCCTTTCATGCTTAGAGTTTATTCACTTCAGATATCAGAAAGGCTGTGATCTTACTCACTGACTTTCATTCTCATGCCCTTTACTGTTTATAGACACAGAAAATGGCACAGAGAGAAATACAAGTGAAGGGGCCTCATCACCACTGAAGAGGCCAAAGCATGGAGAACAGACATGGCCCCGGTCCCTGAACTGCTCCAGCTCACATTCCCTTCCCCTGTATGGTTTTACCTACCATGAGTACTTTTGCCTTTCTACACTCTAGCCTTTTCCCCTCATACTGTTGCTTAGTCCCTTTCTAGCAAGTCTGACCTGTTGAGCACATTTTGCAATTCTGTAATGGTGCTGGTCTGAGCGATAGGTCTCCCTTACGTCTTCCCACGGCCTGTGTCTAATTTCAGTCCAGTGAGCATGAACTCAAAAACTGAGGCTACTCTGCATTCTCCCTGTAGGAAGAATGGCAGTTGCTGTGAATGTATGGTTTCTTGAGAACAAAACCTTAAGTAAACCTTACAGTTTAACTCCGTGCTTTGAATTTGAGGGGTCCGTGTAGCACATAGTTGAGTTTTGGGGGACATTTTCAGATCATACCTCTGTACTGTAACAGTTCAGATTCATCATTTAGAGTTGTAATGGTGATTCCCACAGTGTCTAATAAAGGTTTATTAGTGTTTTATTGAAAATAAACGCTTATACACTAAATACTTAACTACTTCTAGGTTTTTGGATTGAATAGGGCCTTACCATTCATTTCCCACGTGGCTCCCACGTGGAGCTGATGAGAAGTGAAGAGTCAGTAGGTAGCACTACAGGTGAGTGCGCTCTGCTGCCCCCATGCTGTGTTTCAACAAAGGGTTAGTAGTTTAGGTAGCTACCACAGTTTTTATGTGAATTTTAGTTAACCATTAAATAAAAATGAATTCTAAAACTTTGTAAGTGGGGGCTGGAGAAATGATTTAGTGGTTAAGAACTCTTGTATAGCGCCTGGATTTTATTCCCAATACCCGCATGGTGGCTCATAATCATCTGAAACTCCAGTTCCATGTATCTTATGCCCTCTTTTGGCCTTGGGCAAGCACCAAGCATGCATACAGTGCACAAACATACATGCAAGCAAAGCATCATATACATAAAAATTTTTTAAATTAAAAATTGAAAGCATGTACTGAATTGCTTTTGTTTATCCTATATAGGTTTTATTGTTCTGAGGCACTCATTGTATTCTTTTCTTTAGTTCGATTTTTGTTTTGTTAAATATTACCATAGCCATGAGCTTGATCCAATCTCTCGCACACATCTAACGTTCCTCCCTGGGAAGTAGAAAGATAGGTGCCTAACAGACACAGGGACGCGCACAGCACAAAGATGCAATAACAAATTTTCTCTGAATCTGCCTTTTACTTGGTGAGACATGAGGTTTGAAGATTAGGTTGGCTGTCAAGAACTCTTTTCCTTCGATTAAAATGCTAGTTGTAGGTAGAAAGCCCTTAAGCAATTTTCAGGTTTTTACCAGCTGTGGGGAGCTGGCTCTGTAGAAAGAGTGTGCAGGTTTAGGCGAAGCTGTTCCAGGTCCCCAGGGTTAGGTATTTCAGGCAAACAGCTCTCCTTAGAGAGAGTTCTGGCTTTGAGCCTATTCTGGTGACCAGAGGGAAAAATAGGGGATAGGTTTTTAGAAATCAAGTTGAGAAAAACATCCGTAAGCTGATGCATAATTTTCCTTGAATTTTAAAGGATTATCCTATATTTGTCAAAATTGCCCTGAATTTGGTTAGAAGTACCCTGCTGTGCCCTCAAATTTTTTGTTTTGGAAAAAAACAGACTAGCTTTTTGGTTATATCATAATAAATACGAAATTGAAGTTTTAAAAGAATTATCTTTTATATTATAGGTATCAATATGGAGGAGTCCTTAGGGTAGGACTATTTGAAAAATCATGAAATCTGATTGCTTAAGAAGAGACCAAAGGTGACGTCTGCATCTTGACTTTGTTGCTTTTCTTCATTGTGTCAGTTGATCTGGCTGTAGGGTGCAGTGTCTGCTGTGTAGTCACTGATGCGTGCGGAACTGAGCAGAGGGTCACGTTCCCCGCATGGGCCCTCTTTCTGGGGGCGTTGGGACCTGTGGGGCCAGTGAAGGAAGCTAGAAGCGCTAAGATGTCAGCTGGTATAAAGGTAGTGAGATGCTGTGTTAAGAAAAGGAAAGGACATTTGGCTTCTAACGAAAAGTGCAAACATTTTAAAATATTCTAGAAGGCAGTTTGGTGAACACAATAATCGATTGATATTATAAATAAAATAGTCTGTTGAATTCCCCGATCTTCATTCTATAGATTTTTACTTTGATTGCTTTGTAAGAATATTATTTGGTTTTCTTGTCTTGACATCAGATAATTTAATTTGTTCTTACATTTAGTAACTGAAATCAATGGCATGGTTGACTATTAACTAATTAAACTAGCTCAAATCAATTCTCATAACCAGTTGTTCATATTTGTGTTGAGATGAAGTCTAAATATTACTGTGTTCCCCTCATGAACAGAAATTATCCTCACCCGCTTCATTTGGCGTTCAGTTTTCCATGAGACTGTTTCAGTGCTCATTTCATGTTATTCAGTGATCTCACTAAGACCATGGTCACATCACAAGTCAGAGTTGCACATAGACATGAACGGGTGTCTGCATTGATCTTGAGAAGTAACAGGTTAGATCGATAGACACTGAGCTGTTTGGGATAGAGGAAATAGTGAACACATGTCTACCGCTGCATGTCTACTCTGGACATTGGCGAGTGTGAATATCACTTCTGCATTGTCCAGCAGATTGTAAAGCTCCAGCCCTTAGCGTGTGTCTTCATGGTAAGCCCAAGGGTCACATATCTGATTAGTGTCTGAGAGTGCCTGAAAGCAGTGCTTCCAAAGATTGGCAGTGCACACAGCATAAAAGAGTTAAACAATGAAAGTTCAAAACAGTTAGTTTGTGTTGAACTGATTATGAAGATGTTTTCATTTCACAGAATTTTCTTTGCAGATATTTGATGTCTAGGTAGCTGGAAAGAAGACCATTCCCTTGTCTTGAGCACAGTGATAGAGTGAGGTGGCATGAAGGGGACAGACATGGAGTCATCCTGCCTTGTGTTAACAGGCTCTGATCTTGTGTATCAAATTTCAATTTTTAATGTAAAAACTAAAGAGAAGCTGTCCTGCTTGAGAAACTGAAGTTGTCTTTTCTTTTTATTTTTTTATTTTTTGAGACAAGGTTTCTCTGTGTAGCCTTGACTGTCCTGGACTCACTTTGTAGACCAGGCTGGCCTCGAACTCACAGCGATCCGCCTGCCTCTGCCTCCCGAGTGCTGGGATTAAAGGCGTGCGCCACCACGCCCGGCCCATAAATTGTCTTTTCATAGTACCCTAATTTGGTTTTTACAAATCCAGTTGAAAGTTCATTTTCAATTTGGGAGATTAAAAGTGTACTGCACAACAACAACAAAAAATTAATAATAATGCATGAGTTTTAATGAAGGCTGCTGCCTCTTGCTCAGTTTGACAGAACTTTGTAAGACTGGGATGTGAGTCTAGATAGAATGGCCATCCTAGGTGTTGAGAGCTGTAAAGGAACTTGGTTCACAGTTGAAAAATGAGCAAACAGAAAATAAGTACCATATGGTTGCTTGGAAGCTTTATTTTCAAAATATTGTCATTAATGCAAGCAGGAGATTCAGATAGCAGTTGTATGCTTACCAGCTATAACTGTAGCATTTCAGCAAACAAAGAGCACGTCTGTTATACATGTGAACTCTGCCATGGTATCCTTCCCACGTGTGCGATCTTGAAGCAGGGCGTCTTTTCAGCAGTCCTAATCCTGGCCCTTCTGACCTTGCTCTAGCTTTTGTTCCTGTTTTTGTGTTTTGGTTCGTGTAGTGTAGCTCACTCACCACAGAGCTGGCCAGCGGGATAGGCATCTGGTTGACGTCTGAGTGGAGTGTGTTATCTCACCCTAGACAGAGGCATGGAGATAGTTTTGAGCTAGACATCATCAAAGCCACATTGCCTCTGGCTCTTCCTAGAGATTTGTTGCACACCTTTAAAAGATGTCACCCCTCCCCTTTCCATGCCAGAAAAAACTAGAACCTCGAATGTAGCTACAGCAATTCATCTGGAGTTTGTAGCTTGTGCTTTCATAATGGAATTTGAAAGGAAAGGGGTTACACTTATGGTCTATCTAATTCTTCCAAACTGAGGGTGACAATTGTTCTGCAAGTTTCCAGTGCAGAAATGCAAGTTCTTGGCAGCTGAGGATGCAGGTCTCTAGAGCAGGATAGCAAGCCATGGGGCTGGGAAGTTCCTCAGCACCACCCTAGCCTGTGGTGTGGCAATACTTAAATTTCCTGGTGATCTGACTTTGCAGCGATCTGAGTAATGTCACAGTGTAAAAGAACTCAAGTAGCATTTTTAGGGCCAGCATGTGAGTTCGCTCTGATTGCAGGTGGATAGCTCCTTTGGCTGATAGCTCCAAGGAATGAGCATGTCTCCATGGAATGCTCTCATCTGTTGCCAAGCTGCAACATGATCTCAACAGCTGTTTGGATGAAAAGACTCAGTGGGCAGCTTGGGCAGCTCACATTGCTGTACTCCAGGAGTGTAGTGGTTGAGGTTCCGTCCTTTCAGAAAGTTCAGGTAGCCTTGATGCCCCGCGCCCCGAGGAAATAATGTGAGTAGACAGTTCATTTTTTGTGACATTAATTTGGTATGGCACAGACATGTTTCTTACAAGAGCTGCAGTATTACTGTTTTCACATTTTATTGAGTGGTTTCTGTGTGCTAAACACTATACCTAAGAGTGTCAGAAGATGTTATCACCACCGGGATATCACACTTTGTACAAAATAAGTCCCTAATGTGTGGTAGTATACACTTTTAATCCCAACACTCAGGAAAGAGGGGCAGATAGAGCTCTGTGAGTTCAAGGCCAGCTGTGCTTTACATAGCAAGCTACTCATCCTTGGCTACCTAGTGGGACCCTTTCTCAAGAGAAAAACATAATCCACAATTTATGTTCTGGTACATTTGATTTGAGGAGGAGAAGAAAATAAAAAATGTAAACGTAGTGGGTGGGGGCCTGTGTCACAAATCTCTGCACATTGCTACCCTGAGTTTTCCATTTCTCCCCATCTTACTGTCCCAGCAATTCCCTGCTCCTAGGCCTGTCACTTGTTACCACAGCGACATTAGCTTTATTTTCATCAGTCAAAAAGGTCAGTTCACCTTCAACACCTGCAACTTCAGATAAATTGCTTGGCAGTAGGTGCTGGTTTGTTTGTATTGTATCTTTTAGTGTAAGCCTGCAATATTGTGATATTTAGCAAAGTATGGCATTTGTGAGCAGCTGTTGCTAACTTTCAAAGAAAGTACAATAAGGGATCATCTAACCTGCTAGATGTCACAAAAAGGCAAATTGACAGGTGAAGCATATGTCCCTGCACCTGAAACAATCCTTGGCATTGGCGATGACCTCCTCAGTAGTGATAGAAGACTTTGGTTAGAGACTTAAAATTTAAAGACTGTATTTTTAGCCTAACTTCGTTTTTATGATATCTTTGAAAGCATGTTTATGTCAGTAACAAGTGACCATTAAATGCTATTTGACAAGTGAAGTTATTCTAGGGTTTTTAATTTATCATTCCATTGGGAGCCTGAAACTGGGGGTGGGGGGAATATGATTGTGGTTGACAGCCATCCAAAGGTGTGTTACCCAGAGAAAGATGCTGCTCACAGTGACAAAGTTTACTGTCATGTTTTCATTTAAAATTTTACTTTGAAGTAGGAGTAGGATAGATAGTGTGGCAAGGACTAATCTTTGTAAATATATCTTTAGAGACCGTTAATTCTCTAAATATTGGCTGTAACTTGGCAAAATGCCAGTGTCCAAATCTTGTACTTCTTTTCAAATAGTAGTATTGGTTTCATAATATAGTTTGGTTGACTTTCAGTTATTTTATATCTTTTTTTTTTTTTTCCGAGACAGGGTCTCTCTGTGTAGCCTTGGCTGTCCTGGACTCACTCTGTAGTCCAGGCCGGCCTTGAACTCACAGCGATCCACCTGCCTCTGCCTCCCGAGTGCTAGGATTAAAGGCATGTGCCACCACGCCCGGCCTATTTTATATCTTTGATGCCTGTAAAACTATCTTTTATTTCCCAGTTGTAATTGTTGTCTCGGAGGCTTACTGCCTCTGTCTGCTAACCTAGGTGTCGTCCTGGAAGCTTCTATCCTCCCTACAATCTTATCTAGGCCTAGAATGTTTTCAGACTCTGAGACTTACTGCTAAATAAGCTTACCCTTTCTAGTTCTTTCTGAACTCGGGTTGACTGGTTCAACACAGCTGTTATGGCACAGACTCCTCTCCAATCTGACTTGACCGAAGTCTGACTGACTTCAAAATAGCTTCTTTTGACCTGACTGGATTGCTTTGCTTAGCCTCAAACTAACTCTAGCAATTTGTTCTAATCTTCTGGCTCCTTCTCTTTGTCTGGCTCGTGCTGTCTTCACTTGTGTCTAGCTTGTTCTCTCCTCAGCCTAGCCTGTCTCTGTCAAACTCTCCCAGGAAAGCTGGTCCTCTTCGCCACTCCCCACCCCCATTGCCTTTCTTTCCTCTCTGTTCTCTTGAGAGTTGAGCATATCCTATTCTGTCAAATCTTTCTTTGATTCATCACTTTGTCTTCCTCTCAATCACTTTTCAAACATGGCTGCTTCCGTCTACAAACTGACTTTACCTTCATTGTTTGGCATTAAATGTATGTACCAAGGACAAGTCTGCATTCCACCCAGATCACACAGAACTAGAATGTCTTTGGATATAATCAGAGTAACCATGTTGTTGTATTAAAATTCCTCTACAGATAACTAGTCCAATGGCTTTTATAAAGTGGGCACTGATAGATATGTCAAATAAATGTTAGAGCCTTTTCTTATAAAACTCAGGATGCAAATAAGTTACTCTTTTTAAAATAGTGAACTAAGATTAATTTTCTTGTTACTGTTCTTAATGTAGAAAGGAAAAGCTGGGCATGGTGGCACAAAATGCTATTTTACCTAAATGCAAATTTTGTTTCACTAGCTTACAGTCCCATGATTGAAATGGGTTAATAAGCATAAGTTGTTACTTAAAAAATAGATCAAGTTTGATGAATTGCTAGCAGATGCATTCTGACCCAGGAGGGAGTTCCTTAGACATTTTGGAATGTAGTATGTCTGTTGGGAGTCTACAGTAAAGAGCTTGTTACCCAGCACAGGTGTTCAGAAGGATGAGGAATGGAAGACCTGTGCAGTTCCCAGGCTACCATTTATATAGTGTCTTCCTGTATTGGTCCTACTCTGAGTATTTCTATAAACTTGCCCAATAAAACATTTCTATTATATTTATTATGTGTATGTGAATGTATGTACATCTCTCCAAGAAACAAGTAAATTTTAAAGAAAAACCCTTAAAAAACCCCAAAACCCCACTTGTATAGTTTCAAAAATGACTTTATAGATCACAAATATAAGAAAGCTTGTGGATACTAAGTTATAGATTTGCTAAATTACTCCAAAATTGAAAAGAGGTTATATTTAAATCTGTCTATAAAAACTTAAGCTTTTGTTTATGAATTTGAGTCTTTTTTGGTTTTTCGAGACAGGGTTTCTCTGTGTATCCTTGGCTGTCCTAGGCTCGCTTTGTAGACCAGGCTGGCCTTGAGCTCACAGCAGTCCACCTGCCTCTGCCTCTGGAGTGCTGGGATTAAAGATGTGCCCCACCATGGCCAGCTGAGTCTTTTTTTTTTTTTTTTTTTTTTGCTAGTGATTCTTAATGCAGAAAGCTTATCGAGTATTCAGTACAGTGATCGATTCAATTGGCTTTTCAGTATTTGGGAAGAGGTTACTTGGTCAGGCTATATTTTGGCATGAGAAAGGCAAACTCCAGTGTTGATTATTACTCTGCCTGTCTCCATTACGTTCTTTTAAAGCACAGACACAGCCCAGTTCCCTGGCATTGAAATATAACAGTTGTCAATAACAACCTCTGTAAATGTTAAATAAAAGAACAAATTGAAGGGCAGTGATTCATTCGGTGGTTTGTTTGTTTGTCTGAGCAAACTAACTCCTGTTCTTGTTTACTCATTTTGGAAAATCATTGACTGTCTCTTGAGCAGGAAATGATTGTGTCAGAGACTGTGTGGAGAGGGCCTTCTTTCCTGTAACAGGTATTTGGATATAGGGTGTGTGCCTTTTATTATAAATAGCTCTTTAAAGGTCTTAAAAATGATATCTGACCAGTTTTTATCAAACTCGAGATGATGATATTAACCTTAGGTTATGCATCGCAATTACAGAACCTGAACATTTAATCTTGAGAAATTGTTGTGATTGATATTTGACTCACAACGTATAGTGATGGATGCTTGTGTCACTTTCTCAATGTGTGTGTTTGGAGCACATCACAAATCATCCCACCCTTAGCACTTTGCCATGTAGACAGCCACACTGCCAGTATGTTTGTGAGTTTTTGTGTCTATTATGTTTTTCAGTTTTTCTTCTCTTGTGTAACCAGTGCAAAAACATTTGCATAGCTGAGTTTTGCTTGCTCTCTAGAAGTGAGTTTTTAATGCTTCCTGCACTTGCCACAACTTGAACTCACATTGTTGCATATACACATAAGACTTAACTAATGCTATTTTTTAATCTTTTCAATGAGTACTTAAAAAGAAATTCTGCAGTTTTTCAAAACCAGCCTCCACTTACTCCTTTTTCAAGGAACTGTGACTGTTATCTGTCCACTATTTCAGAAAGCTCTATTATTATATTATTATTATTATTATTATTATTATTATTATTATTATTATTATTATTATTATTCACTGTGATAGATTGTTTGAATTTGCCTTTAATGAGGGGCTATTTACTTTATGTATAGCTTTGCAGGTTTAAAAAAAACAACTATTCTATATGCTAGACATTGTATGCTATTTCTAAGACCCCAGTCAAATGTAATTGTAAACTAGCTAGTGACACTTAGGTTCCTTGTTTTATCATTGTATTATTTGGACATAAAGTCATAAGGAAATTTCTTTTTTTAACTTTATGTAACAACTTTCACTCCAGGTAAATACTGTATACTTTGGATTTTTGATATTATAAAGGAATGGGCTGTGTATACACAGCATCACTGACTTAGCAAGTATTTAGCAAAAACTTGGTACTCTTCACCCTAGCAATTCTAATTAAAAATTGATCCTGTCCTCTTCTGTGTTGTTACTGTCTTTTGTATCTCTTGAAAATAAAATCAGCCAGTGTTTACATCACTATTTGAAACTTTCTTTTCTGCTTTTCCTTCCTTTTCTACCAGCTTTGTTTCAGTACCTGAGTATATACAGTGTATTATTCACACATGTCATTCTTCTTACTCTTATGATAGACCCTGGTCTTAATACTAACTTGTGCAAAATTGCCTGCTGAGTTTTCTTTCTTTCAGGCTTGCATCATTTTTTAACAGTTGCTTTAAATAAAATGCCCTCTTGATAATTTTATCAGTTTATTTATTGGTGCTTACTGTCTCTCTACTTGCTATGTTAGCTGCTTGAACATCCATTAATAATGAAAGCCACAGTGACTTTGTCATCTTAGTTTGAACTAAACCTTTGCTTTTTATAAGAAGCCACGCCTAGATTTCCATCCTGAGTTCAATGCTACTTTTTCTGTCCATGGCTTTCTGTACATGTTAGCATAGTCCCCATTAATCCAGTTGCCTGCAGTCAGTTACAGCTTAAAAAAATAAACAGAAAGTTACAAAAATAAACAGTCCAAAAGTTTTAAATTTCATCCTTTCCTGAGTGACATAATGTAGTCTCTCACCGGGATGTGAATCATCTTTGTCCAGTGTACCCATGCTGCACAAATCCCTTGCCTGTTTGGTCACTACGTAGCCACCTTGATTATGTCAGTTACTGTGGCTTTGCTGTGATCCTAGAGACTAATGCTGCATTGTGACGCCAGTGTCGTTCACATAGTTCATCTCCCTGTACAGGCGCTGTGCGCTCTCATGTCACCACAAGGAGATCAGTGTAGTAGAAAAGTATTGAGACTGAGAGAGAGAGAGGGAGAGAGAGAGCGCGCGAGCGCCCGCACATATTGATACAACTTCCTATGTTGTTATATTATCCACGAGATCTTGATTTGGACCAAAAGACCAAGAAGTGGCTGTGTCTAGTTTATAAGTTAAACTTTATCACAGGTAGTTGGATAATATAGGAAAATAACAATTTACGTGGGTTAAGCATAGCTAATCTGGAAAATCCAGAAACGTTTCAAAATGTGAATATATCCTGAGTGGCAACCTGACACTATAAATGGAAAATTCCGTACCGTACATCATCTGGTGGATCATAATCAGAGTACATCCCATCAAGACCTTTTTCCAGTTTACCTGCAGGCTATGTGTCCATAAGGGTATGCGATTCCATAGGCGGATTTCCTGTTTATACTCCTGTTCTAGCCCCCACGATCTTTCATTATGTACTTTGTAACAAACACTATACAAATTCAAAAGCTAATCTTAAAATCTGAAACATTTTTATTCCCGGCATGTTGAATACTCAGTCTGAACAGGGAGGGCTCTTTGGTTTTGTAGTATTGGTGAAATATACCCTACAATTAACATATAGCTACTGTGTATGCAGATTTGCTATTTGTGTAGGCTTACTTTAAGTAGCAGATTTTTTAAGAGTAGGATATTTTCACATTCTCCCATCCCAGACTCTGTTCACTACCTGTTGTACACTGGGTATGTAGCAATTGTTAAATGGTAGGTAAGTAAATTTACCTGTAGCTCAACAGGCAGGTTACTTGTGCAGCATGGATACACGGGGCAAAGATGATTCCCCGCCTCTTGTACAAGCTGAGGACTTAAAACTGCGTGAGTTTTGATTTGTGCTTGCATCTGTTCATTAAAATACCGACTTTATGAGGAATATAGTTTTATCATGTGTGTTTTTGTGAGACTGACCCTTTCCTTGAGTCACCCAAGGGAGCTACCAGATAGTACGTGGGGATGTGCTGGAGAATTGTGACCTAGTACCTGTGGCTCAGCTCTACAGACAGGCCGATACTGAAGGATAACCTTCAATAGTTCTGTGCATTTCAGTTTTTGAAACTACAAAACAGTGGCAAAGTTCTTAATAGCCGGTCTGTAGGTAATCTGCAGTCCGGAAGCTGTGATGGCATCTACCAGAGACTTTGGCTTCACTGATTGACAGAGCCAGGCTTCATCACAAAGAGTAATATTTCTGATAGCTAAATACAAATTAATTACATTCTGAATTAGAGTGTAATAAATCCATGTATTACTTTCTGTGGTTTGAACGCTACGGTTTGTCTCCTCCAAGATTCCTGTTGAGACTTAATCCTCAGTGCATAGTATAGAGAGGAGCATCCTCTGGGAGCTGATTGAGTGTCTACTCTCTGATTGGCGTAAACAAACTGCTCCAGGGCTTTTCTACCCTTAAAGTACAGTTCTCCTCCCCTTCTCCTGTACCTTCTGTTGTGTTCTCCCAGAGGATACAGCCCCTCAAAGCACATCACTCCCAGCACCTTGGTCTTGAACTTCCCAGCCATGAGAAATGACCCGGTCTGTGATTTGTTAGAGAAGCACAGATGGAGTAAGAAGGTTTTAGTTGTTTTTGAGGTTGTAATTACTGTTGAACTTGTACAGGCTAAACACAAGTACTCTACCACAGACTGTATCCTTACCTCAAGATAGTGCCTCCTTTCCCTCAACTTTGTTATTGCTTGTTTACAAAAAGAAATAATGTTTCTGAATAAAGCTGCACAGTTTCTAGCATGACCTGCTGAGTTTTGTGGACCAGCTGTGACCTGTTAGGTTGTCTTCAGTGTGTTTTCATCATAGTGAAGGAGCATACTGTATCTGTGGGTGAAATCAGAATAAAGCAGATTTTATTCATGCATTGCATATTTAGCTAACACTTACGATTTACTGTGTTAATTTTGTTTGAAATGTTTATTTTCTGCCTTTCATTTCTCTTTACGGCTGCCAGAAATAGAAACAAGCAAGCAAACAAAAACAACAAAAAACTCATGTTTTGTAGTCCATCTCAAATGTCACTCTTTTTAAAGTTACATTTCTTGTTTTGTTTTCTTTCTTTTCCATGATATCTTTAAGGCAGTGTGAAATTTGTTTATGCTACACAGCCTTAAGTCCCCTCAATCTGATCTTGAGCAACAACGAAGAGTTGCTTATTTGATTGACTCTGTCGCTTAAAGAATTTAGTATATTTATGGAAAAAAGAATAAAGAACAAGGCATTCTCATGCTTCTCATGCTAATAATGGCGTGATCACTAGTGTGTGCCTGTGTGCCAGACACTGTAAGAGGCATGTCAAGGCCTACTTCATTCAGCCCTTGCAGCAGCCTTCCTTTGTGTGTGACAGAGTGAACGTAGGAACACACCTGGCAAAGTTGTCTCAGAAGATGCTGAGTTGTGAATGAGGAATTAGAACTCTGCAGGGCCCATACCCTTTAAATACAGCCTATCTGCCATCCTGTTTTCTGTCTTGAGATAGCAGCACCAGAGAGCTGGTTCACTCCCACATTGCATTTCCTGTTTTCATTTATATTAGTGCCTCTGGAAAAATCTGAAATAAATTAATTTTGAAATGTAATAGTTAGAAAAACATATTTTTAGTAGGCCTCTTAAATAAGCTAGTCATAACTAAGCCTGGTTAAAAATAAGGTTTGAGGATGTGCTCATGAGCCATGGAAAATGATTTAAAGGGATTTGTTTTTATATAAAATGGTTATTTGGAAGAATTTCAAGATTTATAAAAGCAATATTGTATAAATTAGGCAGGACAGAGAAACTAAAAATGGCTTTAAAGAATGGTTTGTTAGAGACAGGTAGGAATGCCTGTGCTCAGGGGGCTGAACCCTGAGGGTTGCTGGTAGATTGAGACAAACTTGGAGTGCAGTGTGAGACATCCTACACCTGCCACCAAAAAGAAGAGAAAGGAAAGAAAGGTGAACTATTTATTGGCCTTGTGGGACTAGGTGTGGCATTGTTGGAGGAGGTGTGTCAGTGGGGGTGGGCATTGGCATTTCAGAAGCCCAGGCCACAGCCCTGGGGTGGCTCTCAGCTCCTTCTCCAGCACCGTGAGTGCTGCCATGCTCCCTTCTGAAACTGTCAGCAAGCCCCCGATTCCAAGATTTCTTTTACTAGAGTACCTTCTTCATGGTTTCTCCTCATAGCAGTAAAACTGACTAAGACAACTAACTAAATGAAGTGAATGTATGGTTGGTTTGTTTTTGAGGTGCTAGGGGTAGAACCCAGGGTTCAACACATGCTAGGCAAGTGCTTACTAGTAAGCTGAAGACTGCTAAGGGAGTTCTTGAGTTTAGGAACGCCTGAGGCTGTAGCAGCAGCACATACGTAGTTGGGATTAGTTTTATTAAGGAATTATATTTTGAAGCTGAAACTGCTCCTTAACACTTTATTAATGTAGCATCTGAAAACAGAGCTAAGTGACCTTTTGAGTCCTATGGTGAAAGGTATTTTTAGTACTCTTTTAATATCTCCCTTTTTCTGGTTATGTAGATAGTCCTCACTTACTGGTAACGAAACGTCACCACATCACTGGCATCATCTGGATTCTTCCATTGGCAGGATGAGAAACAGGCGTTAGAGTGCAGAGCAGGATGCTTTCTTTTATTGAAGCTTTTCACGTGCTTCTGTCTCTTTCTACTTTTGTTTGTTTCGGTTTTGGTTGTTTGGCTTTTTTGAGACAGGGCTTCTCTGTGGAGCCTTGGCTGTCCTGGACTTGCATTGTAGACCAGGCTGGCTTTAAACTCACAGCGATCCACCTGCCTCTGCTTCCTGAGTGCTGGGATTAAAGGCGTGCGCCACCACTGTCCAGCTTGCTTCTACTTTGTTCCATCCAGGGTTGACATTTTTTTTTCAGTGACTTGATTTAAGAAAATAAAATCAAAACATTAATTTCTAAGGCGGGGGTGGGGGGGAGGGAATACTGACAGTGGTCCAGTGGCATGAGACTGAGGGTATGCCTGTGGCATGATTTGGGAACTGGCATTCTAGGGTATCTTTGGTTATGCTTGCTTCCCTAGCATTCTGGGCTGCCTGGCAGATTTCTGAGCTGAATTACTAAGACTTTTTCCTTAGGAGGTTAGAGCCCTATGGTGTTCCTTGGCTTTCTGGGTGTTGGCAGGTGACAATTTATTTCCTTGACAAAAGTGAAGAAGGTACAGGCAGCTCTGTCCCGGGAAGGTGGCCTCCTGAGCTGGCCTCCCACCCCCAGTGTCCTCAGTGGACTGATATTCTTACCAAAGACATACCCTGGGTTTCAGAACTCCTCTTCCTCCTCCTCCTCTTCTTCTTCTTTTCTTCTCCTTGAATTGGCCACACCATCATAATTTTATTTCTGTTTTATGATGGCTGCACATTGCTTACCAGGAAGAAACTAGCAGATGGATGAGAAAGTGGAATAAAATGGTCTTATAGATTGCACTGGGGACAAAGAGCCCTCCTGGGAGACTAGGATCAGTGAACCATTTTAGGCCTTGATGCGCAGGGAAACCTGAGAAGCTAAGTGTGATCTGAGGGTCTGTGGTTTCTCCAGTGGGATGGCCCAAAAGTCACAAGGTTGAATGCTTTTTTCAGTATTTCTGTAGGTTTTATTTTTGTGGATTCATCTATATGATATACCCAGTGAAATTAAGGCAAACAGCCATTGCACTGCTACACTGGGCCAACCTACAGATATGCTGAGTACAAGATTCATGAAAATAGAACATTACCCCAAACAGACTGGCTAACAGAAAGCCTCTCACCAGCTCTGGTGGTTGGCTGAGTTTTATTCTATTACTTCTTAACTCAGAAATAAGTTCTAGAAAGCAAGTGGTTGTCTCTTTCCAGTGGTAAATTTAATCTTTGTGGTATTTGTGATAAATACAGACTATTCTATACTTAAAATTGTTTCCTTACAGGCTAGAGAGATGACTCAGCAGTTAAGAACACTGTCTGCTCTTCTAGAGGTCCCAAGTTCAAGTCCCAGAAACCACATGGTGGCTCACAAGCATCTAGACCCTCTAATGCCCTCTTCAGGCATGCAAATGTACATGCAGATAGAGCACTCATCTATGTATAATAAATAAATAAAATCTAATAAAATGCTTTCCTACATAATACATTTAAAAATCTTATTTTATAATACTTTAGATAAATGTTATGTATGTCTATAGTGCGCTATAGATATAAACTGGTCTGTAGTTACTTGCTTCATATAAACAAGACCAGAACTGGAAAAATATGTTAAAACAACCAAAATTTCCATTGAGCTTGGTGATTTTAAATTTTTAGATTTGTAGTATTTATGTTCTTACTCTGAATTTTAAAGGCAAGACCTAAACAGTTTCTATTAGTTTTTCTTTAGTATGATGTTTGCCTTTCAAGGATGCTTTCTAAAAACCAAGAAGGGCCAGAGGCCTAGCTAGGTTGGGTGTATGTTTGTATCTCATGCACAAGGCACTGGGTTCAGTTTTTAGCATTGTATAAACTGTTTATAGTGGCACATGCCCTTAATCCCTACACTTGGGAAGTGGTAGCAGAAAGATCCAAAGTTTAAGGTCATCCTCAGCTATATAGTAGGTTTCAGTTTGAGGCTGAGCTGAGCTACATAAAACCCTGTCTCGAGCAAGCAAGAAAAAAAAGAAAGAAAGAAAGAAAGAAATGCTTCCTGTTTTGTCATACTTACACCCTTATAAATGTGTAGTTGATTTTTGCATTCTTTTCAGGTATTATATTGAAAGACCTTGGAGTTTCTACATAGTATCTAGTATCCCTGTTATTGGAGAATATTGCTTATTTAGTTAAAAAAAAAAATTTCAAACTGCCTTTCCTATTTAGCCGTAAAACAGAAAAAGCCCACTTGCTGGAAGCTAAATTTGTCTGTGATAATGCCAGTTTCCTGGTCAGATTCCATCTAACTCACTAACATACCTTAAACCAGGCAGCATCTCCCAGTCTTGGCTTGTTATCTGATCATCTCTGTCATTCTGCTGTGAGTCTAAAAAGGCCACAAATGAGTCTGTGGTACAGATTTATTCATGTTTAATGGGAGTTCCCTATGATAAGGCCCCCCTCGGTGACTATAGATTATGGAGATTCTCTATAATAGTCTTTATGTACTTTGTCCAACATTGCAGTCTGTTTGGGGGAGATGTAAAGGACCTTTTTTTCTAATAAAAACAAGTCAAAACAATAAATATATTATTTCCTACCCTTCTTTCCTCTTCTCACTTTTTCACTCGTACACTTATTAAACAAACTCAAATGTGCATATTCTACTAAACTTTGAGGAGAAAAGAGTGATTAATGACTATTTTCAATGTTGAGAGTTGCTGGTCATCCTAAAGGAAAGTAGCACTTACATAATTACCAGCATAGTTTAATGTATGAAAATTTATATTTCCTTAGATTTGATCTCCTTAAGGTCGTCTTAACCAGGTCTTTCAACAGTGGTTTAAGCAAAATGAGCTCCCCTGTTGAGTTCGAGGAGTATTTGTGCTGTGATGAGTGAGTAAATGTAAGACTGCAGTTAGAAGTAAGGTCAGTTTGCTGCTTAGTTAGTGATCACGTGGAGTGAAGGAGTAAGAGCAGATGCAGAGAACTTCCTAGAGAGAGGCAGAGTGCTGACTGAGAGACATCTCCCTCGCACCTAGGTGATGAATTGATTGGCATGGAAGAGTCTGTTTTGATCAGTGTTACCAGTTTTTCAGAGAGCCATGTGTTAGGATTGCCTCATCTTTTAATTAAAGGCTTTTTGAGATAGGATCTCTCTGTATAGCACAATCTGGCTTCTCTTGACTCAACTTCCTAAATATTTTGATTAAAGGTCTTTGCCACCATACCTGGCCACATACGAATTTTTTGCTTGCTTGCGTGCTTGCGTGCTTGCTTGCTTGCTTGCTTGGGGACTTTAACATTAAGTGCTTTTCTTTAACATTGAATTACTAACTGAAATTAGCACAATTAAATGAACTTACTAATGTCATTTGAACAGGAGTGTTCTATATTTAAAAGGATGTAGTGTTCATAGATGAAGCTGCATTGTGTTTTGGGATAATTAGGTTGATTTGGAGGGGTGCGGTGCTCGAATTCTGTTGTGTTGTGCACAACTCATTTGGTTGTCTTCAGTATGTTTTCATTGCTTCTGAGTCAGCTGCAGATGCAGGGTTTTGGTGCATTTTCATTCATATTAATAGTAGATAGATTCTGATATTTAACTGTATTGCATACCTACAAGCATGCAATTATGTTATTTATTTGCTATTCAGGTGAAAAGAAAACAGGTAATTTCCTGAAACTTGCTCTGTAGACCAGACTGACCTAGAACTCACTGTCTCTGCCTTGTGAGTGCTGGGATTAAAGGTATGCTCTACCACTGCCAGCCCAGATGGGTTATTTTTTAAAACCTTTGAAACTCTGAGAGTTTATTGTATTTTCTTGTTCTTTTTACTGTGGTAACTGCCATTACATTTTTCTGCTTCAGGATTTTAAATAATAGTTTTATAGAGATATGATGCACTATAATAAAATGCCCCTTTAAAGTGCCTAGATTAATGCTTTTTCGTATCTTCAGACTTATGCAACCATTTCCTCTGTCTGGTGTCAGAACGCTGCATACCCTATTCTTGAAAAAACCTCATGCCTATTAGAACTGAGTCTCAATTCCTGCTTCTTTTAAGCCCCTGGCAAGAGCTTGTCTTTCTTTTCCATGGATTTGCCTATTTTGGACATTGGATATAAACAAATCATAAAATAAGTGTTTTGCGATTAACTCTTCTTGCTTAGTGTATTTTAAGGTTCCATCCATGATGTAGCATATGATGATACTTAGTTCTTTTGTGACTATATTCCCATATATAGATATATCACTTTAATTTACTTACCCATCATTTAATGAAGATTTGTTTTACCGTCTTAGGGCTTGCTACCAGTGTGTTGTACACTTTTGTGGACATGGTTCCAATTTTCTTGTATATGATCATATATCATTTTATGAGACTTATTCTGAGAAATATGTCCTTGTATACAAACACAGAATGTACTTACACAAGTGTTGGTTAATCAAACAATGTGGCTTCTTGATGTATTCAAAAGATGTGGTAAATGGAAGATGAATAAGGCTGTTGTCAGTTTAACACTGTGATGTTTAGCAGTGTGCTTTAAAAATACAAGTATGAGCTGGGCATGGTGGTGCAATACCAGCACTCTGGAAAGCAGAGGCAGGCAAATCCCTGTGAGTTCGAGGCCAGCCTGGTCTACAAAGTTAGTCCAGGACAGCCAAGGCTATGCAGAGAAACCCTGTCTAGAAAAACAAAACAAAAGTGGAATCATGTACCACACCTGTGGTTATAGCACTTGAGAGGCGAAGGTTGAGAATCTTTTAAGCCTAGGAAGCTAGGACCAGCTTGGTCAGCACAATGAGACCCAACCTCAAAGCAAAATTATAGCAAAGCAAAAAATGTTACACAAACAAGTAACATTATCATTTTGTTCGTTGTCATTGTTGAGTATAATACAATGTCAGCACAGTAGGTATGCTGCGCCAATTTACCATTAAGCCCAAGAATGTAACATTCTCTTACGACATTAGGATGGTGCTTACATCCCTGCCTGACTCATCATCATTGTGTATCTCATGGCTGTCCCTAGGACAACTCTGCTGAGCCAGAAGAACTGCCACTTTTCCAAATTGGGAAAACATTAAAAATTTTTTTTTTTTTTTGCCAAAAATTGTCTTTAATTTTAGACATCATAGTAGGTGAAGACCTCACTGAAAGTTTGCTGTACATCTGAAATGGGGACGGCCTATTTCCTTGAGGTTGATGTGATTAGAAAGTGTTTCTAATGTCCAGCATGGGCCTAGCACTTAGGAGAAAGACATTCATTTCCTAAGTGTTTATTACCTATTGCTTCCCATTCCATCTCATGTCTCACAGATAAAAAGGCCGAAGTTTAGAAAGAGTCACATAGTTCACCAGAGTTCATTGTATAGTTGTGAACACTAGTTGCAAATCTACATCTTTAAAATTGCTTCTAGATTCAGCAGTGCTCTTCTTACCACTGCCTTCGTTTTTGCCCATGATGAAGCTGTTCTCCATGCAACACTTAGTAGGTCGGCTTAGTTTTGTGGCTGTTTCTTATATCTTTGCTGTAAAAGCAAACATAGCTGGTTTAAATTCAAGGTTGATTTGATAGTCTTTCTTGGATTGACTTGCAATGTGTTGTACCTAAGTAAGCACAAGACTGTGTTTTTTCCTACACTCTCACCTCTCTGGGACACGAGGTTCAGTTTAGATGTATGGCTTGCATGACCGCAAGTGCTGCCTCAGCCAGCGTGGTTGAGAAGCTCTGGTTTCCAGACGATGGTATCACTGTTAAACGAGCCTGCGTTTAGTTTATAGTACACAGAACAGATGACATGTTTTATTGCCCATTTGGGCCTTTCGTGAAATCTAGAGAGGTGTCTGTAAATCATGTACAAACTGACTTTTCCTTAAACTATGTACAACTATAGAAAAAGGAAAAACAGAAGAGAAACTAATTCTCTTTTTTAGATTATTTTTTTAAATTCTGGTTTTCTAGTGTATATTAAAGGAAGACAGTAGAGGAGTACATTGGCTTGAATCTGCATTTAATTCTTTCCTACCGAAGGGAGCCATCAGTTTTCATATGAAAATCTGATGTTTTAAAGCAACAGTTGAGATAAATAATGTTTATAAATTGAAATAAGAGCATTAGAAATTGTTCTAATTTGAGTACTTTAAGCTAAATTATTTGTATAATTAATATTAAATGATTGCGAGAAATATAGTACTTGCTGATTAGCCACATTGCCAGATATGTCTTATGGATAGTGTCTTCACATGCCTGAGCTGTCTGTCTTTCAAATTAAGAAATCAAAGCTTAGAAAGCTTAGGTGGTTGATTCAAAAGTCACAGTGTTAATGTCATTGACATGGAATTCTGCCTCCAGAGCTCTTCGATATGGTCTATGTTTTCTTTAATAGCTATATGTTCATGCTGCTAAACAAAGTTCAGTTTTACACTTCACTTTTTGAAGCATCGTTAACAAGCAAATTTTGAAAAATGTTTTTTCGTAGTCAGACAAGACATACCCTCTGGTTATAGCTGTGGACACTGTTGGATCATGCCTTCTTCCTTGCACGAGACCAGTGACCATTCTTTCCTCTGCTTTCCCTCCTCTTTTGAATCGGTGTAGTACTCTATAGCATCTTTAACTGTATTGCAGTAGCTGTAACAGTGCTGCATAAAAAAGCAAATCTCTGTGTAAATCATTTCAGAAATTTGGAGAAGTGCTTTGCTTGTTTTCCTGTTATTTGAGAAAGATAATATATCACTTCAAACGGTATTGTTATTGTATTTGTGAAGCGGTGACTTCAACTCAAATATTAATTTTATATATGTCATTTGTTGTTGGGTATTAAACACAGTGCATCCTAAACACATACTCTACCACCGAGCTTCAGCTCTCAGTCCCTTACTCACACTTCTGTTAAGCTGAAGGAGTGACTTTTGTCCTTACTCCTCAGAGCCTGTTCATCCCTGGCTCTGAGTAGCACATCTGGCCGTCTCCTGAAGACAGTTGTTCTAGTGTAAGCTGTGCCAGGCCTCCACAGAGGGCCGTGCATTGATCAGGAGAAACCCTAGCATTCTTTCTGGTCACAGGTTTCATCTCTAGCCCGATAAAGGCTGCATGGTCCTTGACTATGGTTTTTGATTTTTTAAGGTTAGATAAGCATTCAGAGCAACTGTTTGAGTTTTGAATTCGGTGTTTTCCTAGGCTAAGGCTGGTGGAACTGAGCAAAGGTGGCAAGGTGTGCACACATCACCTTTGTTACAAAATAGGCTTTATGCCAGATGGCTTTTCCAACGATGGGCTAATGTAATGTGAGTGACTTAAGCTAGACAGGATAAAATATGATGTTTAGTAGACGGGATGTTAGTCGCTTTTATCTAGTAATATTTTTATTTACAATGGGTTTGCCATAATATAAACTTGTAAATCAGGAGCGTCTGTAGCAATTAAGGACCTGACATAAAATCTAAAATAATCTGAAGTTTTGTATCCTTTTTAAATCTAAGATATTTCCATTTGGAGAGAAGTCCATTTTTGTCTTGTTCTTTAAAGTTGAATGGCACGTAATAATCTACCAGCTAGATTACTTTTCCACGTGTTTCTTTGTGGAGTAATCGTCATCATTGCATCTTCCTTTGGCTAATCACCAGACTCCTTTCCCACAAGGACTCTATTAAATATAGTTTATTGTCTGCATACATTTTTTCTTTTGATCTACAGAATATATTTATCACTATTAACATTATGTGAACAAAATATGATATTCATATCTATAAGAATGTAAATTCAAGTATATCTGAAATATAAACTAATTTGGTTTCTTATGGACTGCCTTCACAAGAGACTAAATGCTTATGGTATTAGCATAAAAACCACAAGTCAACTTTTAGGGTTGTCAGAAGGTCGATTTAGACTCTGCTGCCTGCCTGTGTGAATCCTGCCTATGGTAATTGCTGTTCCTAATGGGTTCTAAGGAGCTGGGCAGTTCTAAACTACCCCCCGAATTAGGGAAATTTGCTGTTTAAGAGCAGATGCATGCCCAGCCTCATTTCACCAAGGATTTGACTGGCTTGCTTGCTTTCTTAGGATGAAACATGTATTTTCTTTTTAAATTAGTTATCCCAGATATCTCTTGTCAGCAGACTCTTCGAGGAAAAGGAACAAACAGGAGCTCTGTGCATGCTACATAATAAACCAAGGAACTCTGAGATGGTAGAGTTAGTTACAGAAGTGTTTGGTAAAAATTAACCCATTTGTCTTCTTACGTAATTATGAGCTATACAGAGTCACCCATAAAGCACTGGAACCATTGGAGGCAGACAAAGCCCATCATACAGTTATGGTTATTCCTGCTCACCTATTTTTATTTGCAGTTTTTTTTTTTGTTGTTGTTGTTAGATTGTTTTAGAAGGATGCAGAGCCTTTTAATTCTTCATACAGAATTACCAACTAACCCCCCTCCCGCCTTTTCATTCTCCTTTGTCCTTAATCTCTCTAAACATATAGTCGCTTTGTGAGCGATACCAGCCTTGCATGCCAACTTACGTGGCAGAATGAATCATGTTGCTGTTGGTTTCACTCTGCACAAAATAGCCATCTTAAATAGGAAGAAGTTTCTAGCTTCAGGTAGCTTCAGCTCTGCATGCCTTGCCTAGCCTGCCGTGTAAAGTCAGTTACTTCACTCCAAATAGTACTGTATTAATATGCACAACATGACCATTTTCAGTAGAAGGTTATTAGAATGCTAGTTTGTATCCTCTAGTGAATGAAATGATGTGTGATTATGAAGTCATCAGGCATGGACCAGTAAGACTCCAGAGAGCCTGCCCCCTCCAAGGTCCTCAGGGTGCCATTGATTGGTGGCCATGTGTTTGTGCCCGATAGACTGTGAAATGGTGTGTTGCTACACGGCTGTGTTGCACCTGCGCCCCACCGAGGTGATTGATTGGTTTGGTCATGTGGAATGTTCCCATCTGGTCTGCAGTAATGTGTTTTTTTTTTCCCCCAACTGTGAATAGCAAGTACTGGCTGGATAGTTACAGCAAACCATTTCAGGAGCTAAATAATCCTTTTCCTCTGAGCACAAGTCAGGATGTGAAGGAGTTTGTTTTTGCTAACCTTGTTTTATGAATAGCAATTCTCCATCACACTCTTGCCCCTCTCCCTAGGATGTTACATGCCTCTTTCTTTTAACAGATTTCTGTCGCCTTACACTAGATTAAAATATACTTTACATATTTATCGTTTGTATGAGATAAAGCAGATTCAGTTCTTTGCTGCTTGTTTTCCTAACAATGCCACTTTAGGTGGCTTTCAGTTTTTGGGTTTTTTTTTTTTCCTAGAGACAGTTTCTGTGATCATAATTGGATTATCAAAGTACTGATGTATTTTTAAGCCTTCATTTAGCCCCATAAAAGTAGTGCTTTATTTATCGAAAACTACTGATGTTGCAGTTTAAATGTCAAGAAATTATTTATTAGGTTCTTTTAAAAAAAAAGATTCTATAGTTATGTTGGGCGGTCTTGTTTGATATTTCTTAATCTTAGTCCTTTTTCATAATTGATCTATTCATTCCACCTAATGACTAATTACATATCAGAGCACATCATCAGCCACATTCATCATAGTAGAATGTAATAATCAATGACATTTCAACAAAGGAAAAAATAAATATGCAAATAAGGCCTCATTAACATTTGCATGAGTTGTTTGAATAATCACGTTGCTGACAAGGCTGTAATTAACAGAAATTGATGCTGAGTTCAGTATTTGATAGTGTGTTTTCTCAGCGTTTTATTGTTGTCACTGCGGGGGCTGAGATGAAGTTCTGCTCTACTTGTACCTTGACTGGAGTTGATGTACTGGGCTGTGCCCAGTACCAAAGGCTTCTGGGAGCCCTTGATTTTCTGTGACCTGCACTTAATGCATATAAAGATATTTTACTAAATTACATTTTTGGATGCTTTTTTTGTTTTTTAAATAGCGCTCAGTTACATTTTAGCAATTATGAAACAAGTGTAGAAAAAACAAATATGAAAATTTAGGTTTTTATTGTTTTGCCAGAACTGAGTTATCTGAATCAGATTCTACTAAAAATTTAAGGTTTAGTTTTGCTTGTACCATGGAAAATTGCTGTCATTAAATTTTTTCCCTCTTAAGTCTGCCCCAGTAGATCACTCTGGAGAGGTTGGTGTGCTTACTGTAATTGAAAATCACTTGCTTAGGCCAACAGCAACAATGACAAAAGCCTAATTATAAAATGTACAGTTTGAGGGTAGAGGGCGCATTTTTTTTAAAATAATACTGCTCCCCACATTCCTCCTCCTTTTCCTGTACGGTTTCCTGTTTTTGTCATGGATATTAACTGAAATGTGCTAAACACAATAAAGCTGTTTATGTCAGTTTTTTGGATGACTGCAAGTGCTGATTATAACAAGTTTAAGGAATTTCCTTTGTTGAATGTGTACCCGTGCCATATGGCTCAACATGGAACATTAACTTGACAGGGATAATGGATTGTGGTGTATGGAGACAATTTCGCCTGCAGCTTTACTATAACTCATTCTGGTTGGGGATCACAGGTTTCTAGTATGGGATGGAGCAAACATCCAGATGGATTTACTTTACATAAAAGAGTTGCATTTCTTTTTATTTCCTTTCTGTAATTGGAAAAAGGTTGTTTTTTTTTTTTAAAGCAGCAAAATATTAAAAAGAACGGAAGATTTAAAAAAAATAAAAGCCTAGATTTTATGTAATCTTTTCATAAAATGATTTGAAAAAGATTATTTCTGTGTATTTAGTGCATTCATTTTTAAAGCAGGTTTACATAAGCTTATGGCACTCTTCTGAGTGTAGAGTGGAACTCCCTCCCCTTAATGTTGGAGTGCGCCAGGACTGGGCACAGGAGTCAGTGTCCTTGCTGATGTTCTTTAGTAATGACTTTCTCAAGGTGATATGGTTTGTAAGTCTTTAAAAAGTTTCTCTCTTTCTGGGCAATGATGTTTTACAAATCATAACAAAGTTTATTGGTTTTGTTAACAGTAAAGGAACAGAACTGCTTACTCTTGGCTCCTTGGTTCTTTCTGTATCCCTGTGAGAGTCTCTTCAGTTTATCTAATGAGAATAAGAAAACCAAAACTAACTCCAGAAATCAGTAAATGTAACCAAGCATTAGCTACTGCTCTCCTGTGGGTGCTAGGAGCTAACATGGAGTTTAGGTCAGAGGGAAAGAAATGCAGAGATGCAGAACATGTTCTTCGTTATACGGTCTTCTAAGAAATTGTAAACAGATGAAATTTAGAACTGACAATATTTATTAAATAAACTATGGACAGTTCTATACTGTGTAAATTAAATCTTGATGTTGTGTGTGTGCACGGCGCGCACGCGCATTCTTTTTCAACACTGTAGGTTGAACATATACTTTTGTGTGCTTTAAGAAAGTAATCTATTAGTAAACCCCAACTTTGGTTTTTGGAGACAGAACTTTGTGTTCATACAGCTTCCTAAGTGGTAGGATCTCAGGTGTGTGCTTCCACGCCCTGCTGATCTTGTGTTAGTTCGTCTTCTTCCATGGTCATATTAAACTGTAGCTTCCACACCACTACCATTTTTCAAGGTTCACTTTAGTTCCTGGGACATTCATGGTTTCTAGTATAGTGCCTCCTAATATATAAGAATGAAATAGAAAATTGGCCCTCAAAGAAGCAGTAATAATTTTAGACATGATTTTACATTCACTTCTGCATTTTATAGTACTTTTTGTAATACAATCTGTAGCATGCCCTCATCAACAAATGTTCTTCATATTTTAAAAAAATAATTTAAAGTGTGTGCGTGTGCGCACATGCATGCACATACCCATGCATTACACAAACAGAGTACATGTATGGAGACCTTAGAACAATCTGACGGTTTCTGTTCTCTGCTTCTTTCTTAACATGGGTTCCAGGGATCCACGCCCATGTCTTACTCCTCACGCAGATGTCTTCTCCTCTGAGCCGTCTTGGTGACATATCTGTTGAAACTGTGACTTACAAAGACTGTATGACCAGATGGACAGTGAGATGTTTTCTCCACTGTTACAAAAGTTTGATACTTAGGTCCCCTGTGACTATAAAGTATTCTGTGATGAGGAGGAGCTGACCTAAAGACACTACCAATTGTGATTTTTCTTCCCATTTCCTTGCCTGGCTTGGTCAGCACTCTCCTTGGTAGCCCTCCATCAAAGATAATACAGGTGGAGAAAGAGACTTTGCAACTTTTTTTTCCCCTTGTTACCGTAAGAGTATTGTGAAACATTTTCATAAGATTGGACTTGGCGATATGTATGCCGGAAGTGAGACCAGTTTTACCTGAATAGCACTGCTTTTCGTGATTATCTTAACATTCTTTCTCTGGAAGGAGAGTCAGGACTGGCTCTCTATAAATCAGATCCCGCAAGAATCTTTCCCTAATTTGGAATGAGCCTTCTATTTTTCTAACCTTTCCTGGCATATAAAAGCCTTTGGGAGGCAGTACAAGCCGGATTGTCTAGGAGTCAAGTGCAGACCAGCTTTGCTAGTGCTGCTTCTGTGCACTAGGGCCTCCTATTAACCAGGACTGACTTACAGTTGCATCAAAAGTGTAAGGTTTTGAGATGTTTTGAATAACTATGCTGCCAGTTGTAGGATAAGGGCATTATCTGCTTTTTAGAAATGACTTCCTCTTAGGATTTGATTTACAGACTTGGGATAAAGGACTGAGGTACAGTTAGAAAAGGCCTAACCATTGGGGCTAATAGATAAGCAAAAGTAGGCGGATCTCTAAGTTCAAGGACAGCTTGGTCTACATAATCAGTTTCAGGACAGCCAGAACTACATAGTATGCGACCTTGTCTCAAAATTAAAAAATAAAAAGTGTGAGAAAGAAGAGAGAGTGGATATAGTGATCATGATACATTTTTTTCATCTGTGTAATTGCTTTAAAAAATCTGAAAAGAGGGGCCTGGAGAGGTGGCTGAATGGTTAAGAGCACCACCTGCTCTTCCAGAGGTTCTGAGTTCAATTCCCAGCAACCACATGGTTGCTCACAGCCATCTACAATGTGATCTGATGCCCTTCTTTGGCAGATAAAACACTCATATACAATAAATAAAATAAATAAATCCTTTTAAAAAATCTTAAAATAGTGGATTAGTTATATTTTTGGTCTACACTTATAGAGAAAATATACTTATCCTGATATTTAGAGGACAGATATTCAAATACTTTGCTGAGATACACCAACATTAATCAAGTGATAACATCCAAAAGCATGTTTTTAATTTGTTTTCAGTGAGTATCTTAATGTTTACTTCAGAAACTGCAAGTTACAATAACCCATATAGAGACTGTACACCTTACTGACCATCGTCAGAGCAGAGCCCACAGTAACACTTAGAAAGCATTTCTGCAGATCCTACGTCTTCACATCCAATCAACTATAGGTTTGAAAATCCTCAGGGGAAAAAAAGGTAACAGCACAAATCAATACAGTTAAACAGTATAACAACCACGTATTATAAGGAGTCTAGAAATTATTATTTAAATGTAGGGAGATGTCTGGATGAGACCTGATAGGCTGTGGCCATATGGGGAGAGGAGTTCCCCTTCTGTCAGAGGTCTAGGGGAGGGGAATAGGGCAAGGGAGGGAGAGAGGGGCAAATGGGATGATACAAGTGAGGGGATAATATTCAGGATGTAGTCTGAATAAATTGTAATAAAAATAAGTGTAGGCAGGTGTAGGTCAATTCTGTGTAAATGCTGTGCTGGATTTTTAAGACACTTGAACGTTTTGGTATCCCTGGGTGGTCTTAGAGCCAGGACCTAGGGTTACCTGAATAATAGAAGCCATGTCACCACAGAAAGGTAGCACATAGTCTTTCACTTACCTAAAAGCAGTTCATCCCTTCAAAAACTGAAGAAAATTGCCATGTTATCCACCAACTGTACTTAAAAAGAGGGCCAGGAAAGCCGGGCGTGGTGACGCACGCCTTTAATCCCAGCACTTGGGAGGCAGAGGCAGGCGGATTGCTGTGAGTTCGAGGCCAGCCTGGTCTACAAAGTGAGTCCAGGACAGCCAAAACTACACAGAGAGACGCTGTCTTGAAAAAACAAAAAACAAAAAACAAAACAAACAAACAAAAAAAAGGTAATCCCCCTCAGGAACAGTCATAGGGGAGGGGAATAAGAGGAAAATGAGAGGGAGGGAAGAATGGGAGGATACAAGGGATGGGATAACCATTGAGATGTAACAAGAATAAATTAATAAAAAAAGGAAAAAAAAAAAAAGAGGGCCAGGAGTAAACTTTCATGGTCTGATATTCTTGGCATTCTTTATTACTGTAATAAAATCACTGTTCACAATTAGCCAAATGACCAAACAAGTGTCCACTGATGATACACAAATACAGTAGTCATGCAAAGGAATGTTAATGTGCCCTACATCTGCCTTATGTGAAGGACCGTGTGCTAACTGAATGAATATGCCTGAAATAAAACAAACATTATAAGACAGATTCGATACAGTTCTGCCTATAAGGACTCAGGATGCCGGAATGCTCGGCTTCAGAGTGGTAGAGTGTACATTAGATGTTTGGGGATAAGGGTGGAGAAGAAAAGTAGGCAGTGTTTTGATAGTTCTTTGTTTTTTAAGCAGCGGACTCTGAGGTTGGTCTTTCCATGGTGTCAATGCATTTAGTCTTTCAGAATGGTTAGGATCCTTGTGTTATATGTGTGCTGCACATACTGAGAGAACTTACTGAAGCAAGGGTACTTTTAACCAGCAGTTACTTATGTATTTATCATTTGTTGTCTCTGTGTTGATGTAGGCGGTACAATGTGTGCGTGGAGGTCAGAGGTTAACTTCTGGGAACTGGTTCTCTCCTTCCATCACATAGTGTCTGGAGATTGAATTCAGAGCACCAGGATTTGGAAATTGCATCAGGACCTGTCTTTAATATATGGTATAATTTGAGTTCCAGTTTATCTTTTTCAGTTAACCCATGTCTATATAAAAATCACAATGGCAACATAATTGCAGCCTAAGCAAGAAACAGAGTCTGTAAAGGCACAGTAAAACCTAAATGCTTGTGGACTGGCTATGTGCTTTTATCACAGCCTTTTACCTGACTTTGGCGTTTATCCAGCCATTGGATGATGCTGTTAGGCTGAGTCCTTGATCTACTCAGCTTAGTTTTGAAATGCAACACTACCTTTTCACATTTATATTTCTTTAGTTTGTTTCCTGTAGTTTTATAATCATACAGTTAGATTTTTGAGCTAATAAAATGTCCTTCTGTGCCTCATCTGGGGTACGGGCATTAAGAGAACAGCTTCTATGTCAAGAACGTGCTGCCTTGTGTCGTGATGGTCACTTGCTGTTGTCCAGAGAGAACAGAAGAGCATCAGTGCATCTGCTGGGATAGTTTACCAACTGTTGCATTTTTTTCCCAGTCTTTTTCATAAACTGGAATCCTGTAATGTTTTTTCACTTAGTATTATAATAGACTGAATATGTTTCAAAAAATTCATATGTTGAAGCCTAACCCCCAGTGTGATGATTTTTTTAATAAGTGGAAGCCTTCAGGAAGTGAACTGAACATGAGGCTGCCTCTGGACCTTATAAAATAGACCCCAGGAAACTTCCTTGTTCTTTTCTGGTGAAAAGACAGTCATCGGTGAACCTGGAACCAGCCCCCTAGACAGCAGATCTGCAGTGTAGAACTTGGGCTCCCTACCTTCCAGAGTCGTGAGAAGTCAATGCTTGCTGGTACGCAGCCAGAAGGCAATTGGGAATAAGCATGGTCCATGAGTGTGACTTTGAAAACATTCCCCCAGTAGCCCATCATGCAGATACAGTGCTGCTTTCTCACCTATTTCTGAGTCATTTAAATCATTTATTAGCAATTTAATATTAACTGTTCTGTATATAAGGCTTATCTGTCTTGATTTCTAAAAATTATATTGCTTGTTTCAAATTTAAAGGTTCTGTAGTATATCATGTGGTGTTTACAGATTCCGACATATGAAATTATTCATTATTTCTCCCTAGGATTTGGGTTTGGGAAGTACCCAGTGCTTAACATTGAACAGATGCAGAGTTGCCGTCTCTGAATCCGAGTGCTTAAAGGTCCTGCTCAGCCTCTTCTGTACCTGCTTGGTTGGTCTCTCATTTATGCAGCATTTCTCCAGGTCTCTCTCCTTCCCAGCTTTCCCTGCCTTGTGTCTGCCTCTTATGAAGTGGCACAAGTAGTCTTTTTCTACCAGTTTTTGCTTTTCTAATTCCTTTTAAAGAAATTGAACCACTTAAAGAAAGTGGTAGGTACTCTGCAATAGCCCTGAACAGAACATATTGGCATAATTTCATGGAGCCTTTATTCTCTACTGTTATGTGCATTGTGCTGTTTTTCCAACTAGGTTGGAGGTAAATTGTTCAGCCTATCAACAGATAGACATTTTACATGAACCAAAAAGGAGATCACCAAGTATTATGAAAATCAAATACTAAGAGTTAGGAGTAACATATTTTAATCTTTTATTCAGTAAATATTTATAGGTAACGTGCAGTATGCTAAGGACTGGGGATCCAAAGAGAGCAGTGTAGGTAAGGTTTTGCATACATAAACGTTATGTCTAATAAAGTTGTCCATTACTTTGGGCTTTCTGATCTCAATGTGCTGCATAATGATAATAGCACACACTAGCCATTTCTTTAGGACAGATATTAGGCTAAGTATTGGATATACTAAGTTCATATAGTCCAATGATAAAGACGTAATTCATTTCATTTTGCAGTTGAGATATCTGAGGCTGAGGTAATGATTTACACAGGACTGAACGCTTCACATAATAACTCCCCAATCTGTGTGATTTCTCCAGTTGCAATTTTAGTATTTTGTGACTTCTGACTCCAAGTCCAGTCTTTCCTCTTTGTTCTTCTCTGTAGCTTTATGTCTCTGTCTGCGCTGTGCTCAAAGGTAGGTCTTCTCTCTTACGAGAAATATCCAGCCTGTGCTTATCTTTGTTCAAATGTTTTTTATGGTACTTAAAAAAAATCTTTCTCCCCAAAATTTTCCTACTTCTGCCTAGATAATTTAGGTCACACACAACTATAAGATGTAACCATTCTCTCCACCTCGCCCTCCCAGAAGTCTTCTCTGGTAGATGCATCCCATTATTTTAGATGTCTTTAAAATCTTTAGTGTCTCAGACACTATTGGTAAACAAAATTTAGGTTGCTTGTAAGTTTTGTTTTGGTATGTGTGTGTTTACTATAGTCCCAGAAAATGCTTCACTTTCTCAAGATAGAAAAGGTAGAAAGGGTTTGGGGAGGCTGCTCAGCCACTAAAGGTGCTTGCATGCAAAGACTAGAGTTTGGATTCCAGAATCCACATAAATGCAGAGGATCGTGGCTCACTTGTGTTTCCAACCTTAGAAAATGAGCATTGGAGATCTTCAGAACAAGTTAGCTTAGCTAGACTAGCCAAAAAAATAAAGAGCTCCAAGTAGCAACTAGCTATTGGTTACATACAAAGGAATTGATCAAGTAATTAAAATATATTACAGATAGATGGTTAGTATCTTACTTTGAAGCAGAAAATTATAAATATGGGAGAAAACACTAGAAGAAATCTTACAATATTGGATGGAGATATTAGTTTGAATTCATAGTTCAGAATATACCGTAAGAAACAAATACAGGTATAAATGTGGCGTGGAGGTCTAGATATACACCATATGTCACCCACCACTCACAGAGTCTCAATACCGTTGCCTGTGCCTAGAGTTTAGCTTCTACACACCATTCTCCATCAAAAGGAACCAGCATTCCACAGAAAAGGCAGAATAGTAAAAGTTGAGCAAGGAGCATCCTTTGCTGTGAGATAAGGATGTGCTCAAAGAATGACGACACTTGTTAGGCCTGGGAAGCCACTGGTCTGATACACTTTGAAAGGCAAATTAAATAATAGTAGCTATAGATTTATAATCTCCTGTATAAAATAGCTGTCATGTTGATATAAGTTCAGAGCTTTATGAGAAACAGGATTATTACCTTCCCATGAAATACTTAAAAGTTATAGTTGGACAAGATAGTTTTTCAGTTGGGAAACACTGGCAGATATTGATGCGCTGACTGCTAATAATCCAGATTTACATGCCACCTGACAGAATAAATGGAACCATCATCTCAATTATGTGTGGCCTGAGCTACTCTGGAAGAAAGCTCTGACCAATTGAGGGGTGCTTTGGCCTGTCAGAGCAAAGCAGCAGTTAAGGCCATGTAAGAGAGCTGCAGATAGTGCGCAACACTCTTCCTAAAGAGTTAGTACAGGACCATTCAGAGCAACTGCTGAGGGGTAAAAACAGTAAATATGTAAAGGTTAGTTAGATCATTTTGGTCTATTGTACATTACACACACTGAAGGTGTTTGCAGACAGAATTTTGTCTACAGCTGACTTTAAAAATAGTCCAGAAAGAAAATTTCCTTTTTATTTGTAACTTTTTTGTAAGTTTAGGACTTTCTAAAATTAAAACAGCAACCAAAAGGACAGTTTTGAACCTGAATGAGTGTTGAGGATTTATGTTCAGAGCTGGAGAAACAAAAGAGCTTGCCCACTTGATATCTGAGTACAGATCCCTAGGACCCATAGAGATGCTTGGTGTGGTGGAAGGTGGTAGCCACCTCAGCACTTGGGTGGGGGTGGGGAGGTAGGAAGGACTTTGGAACTCGATGGCCCAACAGAATAGCTGAATTGGTACCTCCAGATTTCAGTGTTTGTCCTTATCTCAAACATGTGATGGAAGGTGATAAAGATACCTAACATTAGCTTGGCCACCATATACATGCACATACACAAACACACAAGTGCACAGTCACCACCCCCACCACCAAAAAATATGTAACAAATAAATTTAATAAAAAGAATTTTATGTTTGTATATAAGGAGAAAAAAAAATACTCCTCTCCTACTGCTAGAGCCCTGTAACTAGCCTAGCTAAAGACAGAGTAACAAGAGAAACAAAAGGTGACTGATATGTATCACACTGCCATGTGTGCGTCCAGAGACAGTAATGCAAAGGGACGGCTAGAGCTGACTTGCTAGAGGGAAGAAAAGACACTTAGGGATGCAGATGACCTTAGCTGAGTGTAGTGCCTGTCTTTAAGAAAAGATTAGGGTTTTTCTTACGGACTTTTGAGAGATTCTGCTTTTAAATAGATAAAAGGATTTCAAGAACCCACACCTTTAACACAAAATGATTGTGGCAGGGTCTTAGCCACCCTGTCTTCAAACACTGAAGTCTTTCCACAGCTTCCCAAGTGCTAGGATCACATGTGTGTATCCTACTTGTACAACGTAAATTTCTACGCTGCTATGACCCACTTTGATGCTGTGTCCCAGACCACTTTCAGTGCTCCGGGAAGTTGCCCTCAAGCTCCTGAACTTGACTGTAGTGGTGATGTTACTTTCAGGACTTAGGATTGTCTGAATGGAGAGTTCGTGTCTGACTAGGTGACAGCTTACATGCTGGGACCAAATCAAATTGGGGTAATGGCAGTTGTTGGTGAAAATGAAGGAATAGGGTATGAGTCATGTCCTAAGGGTTGTCTTTGAGGTATGAAAATGTCTAAATGGAAACTAAGGGGGAAGTAGATGGTATTTAGTGCACAGAGACTCAGATTCTGGCCAGAATTGTTGGTATTCCTCAGCTTACTTGCAAATACCTTAACGACATAGTTCTACTTTATTTTTTAATATACATTTATTTGAATAAGGAGGGTTAAGCATGTGCTCTGTGCATTATTGTTTGTTCCACTGTTGCATGCTTATTCTGTAAACAAATAGCATGTCCAGCTACATAGCGAACTAACACTCTTAACTGTAGATGCTCTGCTTACCAGAACTTGTGTTCATGGTGTCTGTTTGTAACGATGATTGGTTAAATGACCTTTCACATACTATACCACGCTGCACACATGAATTAGCTTAAAGATTTTGGCATACCTGTTAGGAATATATTATGTGTTTTTAAATTGCTTTTTCTTATAAAACATCTTGCTGAAAACAAAAATATAAACGATTTAAGAGAAAATAAGAACATTTCTGTAGTGTCACCAAAGACGGACCTTTCCTTACTCCTGACATTCAAGGTTTAGAGATGACAGATACCATACAGGGGATCCTGTGTCTTGTCTCATTCCAAGTCTGTCACTTCTCCCATTTGAAAATCTGCCCATTTGTTTAATGTTTTAAGCATGCACTACCTGTTTCTCATACTGATATTTCTCTGATTGACAAGGAGGTTTGACACTTCATGTGAACATATGAACTGGCATGTGAACATGTTGTGTATTCTAAACTCAGTTTGCTGGTTATTGGGAACTTGTACAGCTTCCCCTGTGAGTTATACTGTGGGGAGTAGTAAAGTAAGTAGTCAAAACTGGTCAGCATGCGACACATAGTAGACATAAGCTTAAGTCTAGAAGGAAGAGTATTACAGTATAGGGCAAAATGAAAAGTCAGAAGAAAGAAAGGATTTGTTTTCTTCTGCTTTACCTGATCAGTAATAAATGGAGTTTGTCTTTGGAACTTCCCTGTCCTAGTGTCTGTAGCCCCTTTTGTCCTGTCTGTGCCTGTAAGCAGTTTCCACGTGCCCTGTAAGGCCATGCTGCCTTGCGTCTCCCAGCTTGTTTCCTCCATACTTAACTTTATCTCTAATTGTTTCTCCAGTGGAATTAGCCTCAACTGATGTTCAGAGTATCAGTACATTAATGAGCAGTGGGAGGGGGTTCAGGGCCCCAGTCTTAGCAGTCTGCTCAGCCTCTGCCGACCAAGTGACCTGGGTAGTTTAGTAACTTGAGTGATTCTTAGTCATTTTCTTTCTCTTTTCCTTTCTCTTTGTTGAGTCAAGGCTTCTTTATGTTCTGGTGTTCTGGAACTCGCTCTGTAGACCAGGCTGGCTTCACACTCATAGAGCTACCTGCCTCTGCGTCCTGAGTGTTGGGATAAAGACCTGTGCTACTAATGTGCGCAAATAAATAAATAAATATATATATATACACACACATACACATGTATATACACACATATATATACATATACATACATATATACATCCACACACAAAATGAGTTTAGTGATAATGTATCAATTGAAACAATGTATATTAAATATGATTTGGATGTATAATAAGTACATATTCTATGTTTATATTGTTGAAAGGGGCCAGCTTCATCGTTTTTGTGTATCTTAAAACGTTTCTTGATTATCAAAATAGCAGAATTTTAGTGGCTATTTCAGAGATAGGGTAAAGAGAGTTGGGATAGGTAGGGGTTACATAGTAGCAAGAGGACAGGTCAGAGATGCTTCCCAAAGCTGTGGGCATCCTCCTCCTCCTCCTCCTCTTCCTCTTCCTCCTCCTCTTCTTCCTCTTCCTCCCTCCTCCAAGTCCACCCTTCTGAGGGACTGAGACAGGAGGACTGCAAGCTCAAGGCTGCTGGCTTGCAGAGTTTGTTGTTCTAGGCAGCTTAATAACACCTTTTCTTAAAACAGTTACAAGAGTGGGTATAGAACGCAGTGCAGGGTACTTACCAAGCAGGTGTGAGATCCTGGGTTCAGACCCCTTCCTGGCTCTGTCCTGTCTGATGTTTGGCGTGGACTGTGAGGTCACTGAGTTTAGAGTATGCTTCTCCAATTTTAATGATCATAAAACACCTGCAGATCTTGTAA
Source organism: Acomys minous (assembly GCF_964271855.1). NCBI lineage: Eukaryota > Metazoa > Chordata > Mammalia > Rodentia > Muridae > Acomys > Acomys minous. The sequence goes on from NC_140495.1 coordinate 48,429,513, forward strand.
AGATCGACTTCTAGTTTAGAGTTTCTGAGTTAGACCTGGGACTCTGGTGGCTTACAGGAGTTAGTCTGGGTGTTATGCTTAAAATAGGGTTGAAGCATGAGCAGTAAACTTAAAGAATGATTTGCTAGTATGGATACCTCTTACATTTATATTCCCCACTTGGTATGAACTGGCTTTCATATAAATAAAGCTCAGAGCTTTTTGTTGCCCGTATAACACAGCACGGGTAACCCTTAACTAGTGTCCCACAGTTACAGAAGAACCAGTACCAAAGGAAAATGTAGCCGATAGTCACAGATTTCTCTTTTTATTTTTAAAGCTTGGTTAGTGTGTCTTACTATTAAATGAAGTTAAATGAAATTTAATACTAAATCTATAAATATATTACATAATATTTTCTTGACATTGTAGAGAACTCTTATTAAAATAACATACTTAACAGCTACTGTATTTATAATAAGTTTAATCAATTTGCATTTTAACTTAGAATAACTGTTAATTATCAAGTTCTCTTAACTTATATGACATTTAAAAACAAAACAAAACATTTTTTAAGCCAAAGTTTAGAACCCTAAGTCATACAGAATTTAGTTAAGGAAGAAATACCAAAACACAAGAGGGCACTGTTTTCCCATAATGTGAATGAATTTTACCTAGGTTTTGGGTTACTGTAAATGTTCTTTATCCCAGTCTTGTCTCCTTGATAATCATATAAGCTAAAATATTGCTTGTCCAAAGCTACAATACTCAAACCTACTGTAATCTTTCCTAGTTTACAAATCAACCATGCCAATAGCAAAAGGCTGGACCTTTTCATGGTTTTTTGTTTTGTTTTGTTTTTGAGTAGAAAAAGAAAAGCAGACTTTATTTCCTGTAACACTAAAGCATATATTCACAAAGTGCTCCAATTACTCAGATCTACACCCAATCACTACCTTCATGCTCACTGAGAAATAGTCAGCTGACAGAGTCTCCTGTGAGACTCCAACTAGCGAATAACATGGCTATGTATAATATATAAACTTAGTAGGTTAGTCTCAGATATTTACCAAGTTTATAAAAATTACTAACTCCAGTGGTTTATAGTGACAGTAATATAAACACCTAATTTCAGTCAATGTTCTATTCACTGCAAACATGAAACTTCTTAAAGGTAGTGTGGGCTCCGGTCCAGTGACGACCATGACCACTGACACAGGGCAGGCTCGGACAGGCGGCAACTGTACACACTCTGAGGGCGCTGTCATTTCCCAACTTTTCTGTGCATACTTGTCTCATAATGCAATACCAATCATTTCTTTAAATAAGTAGAAAAACAAGATGAATGCATTTTTCAATGTCATTTGAAAATAACTCTTAAATAAAAAAGAAGTTCCTCATGCTTGTTAAATCAGTAGAGGTGGCTTCAACTGTCCGGCTGCACGTACAGTTCCTGCCAGTCTTCGTGCCTTCTTACAGTGTGGCACAGACACCCCAGCATTTTATGAGAAACCTCACCAAGTATAAGTCTGCACTTAAATTCTTCAGACACTGAAATAAGAAACCAAAGTATGACCACTCAACAACAGCACTGGCACCTGTGAATTATTGGAAGTACTCGTATATGTGCATATAAATCAAACTAAGCTTTCGGGGAAGATAATAAATTAACACACTGTCTTTTTCATGTCTATTCAACGCTGCCTAGGGTTAGGTGAAAAGATTAATATTACTAACAGGAAGAGTCAAACTATCATAAGGAGGACAGTTTCTAAGTAGTTACAGCAACTTCACAAAGGTAGGCAGTACAGTTTGCTGCACAGTTGACTCCTGTAGTGTAACATCGCTGCTTGTCTGAGGGATGCTCTGTAAGCAATTAACACTAATATAAACAGGGACAAGCCACCACTAACCACTGCTTGACTGCTGTAGTTCTGGGAGAGCACTAAGGGAAACAAGAAGGGGCAGGTGTCCATGGGCGCACCACGGATGCGCCTATCGTCACCAGCACACAGTTAATAATCCACTGTCACGATTCCAAGTACACTGACCTAGAGTAGACTTTCTGTAGCAGAGTGAGATTATTTAAGTATTAGTAACACCTCCTTGAATTCCTCTGAACATACACATAATCTGTTATACATATCCAAAGCTATAAATAGACCTTTTAAACACTTTAATCTCATTTTGGAAACAGTACAGATAGCATACTACTGAATTTTGTAAAATATCAAAACCTAGGGGTGAAACCAAAGAAAATATATCTGTAGTAAGTGGCTTGTGGGAAACACAAGTTCATTCTTTCATTAATGGATTGTGATCCAATGACTGTTTAGCAGCAGTTTTACCAAACTATAAATTCTTATATTAATGACATTCTAAACAGATAATACTAAACTTATTTAAAAACCATGAGTGTTACACCAGTGAATTTACAGCTCATTAATAACTTAAAATGTATTTCTCATTTTAAAAGGCAACACGTAGCACACAAAACCTATACTAAACAAATAAGCTATAATACGGATATATGATTGATGTGTCTAAAATCATATATATATATATATATACACACACACATATATATGTATATACACACAGTACATAATTGTTAATTATGTGCTCAGTACACGGTTCTACATGATTCCCTTCATGCTTCACTTCCCCAGAAGCTGAATTCTGAACTTCCTCTTCTAAAATTGGTACAATCAGGTTATCCTTCAACATCAAATTATATTTCATCACAAATTTAGTAAACCGATGACATAAAAATGTTTCATTTTCATATTCATCAAATATCTGCCGGTGATGAAAACAGGCGTGTGAAGATGTTCTGTGAATCCTACAGCACACTGATCATAGTTTTGCTACAGGATTCTTTTATGCTAACCCTGCTGGGAAAATATTTATTGCTATTCAGGAGACATGTGGCACCATCAGGGGTGTGTCTCATATCGTCTATGGCAGGCCACTCTTGGAGTTTTATGAGCTGCACAAAGAAAAATCCATTGTTCAGTTGCTGTCATTTGATTACACATATCTGGATGGCATTCACTCTGAAGTTTAACAGCAAGCCCATTTAGTTCAAGGCAGAATTGCCTTAAATGTCCATACTTCCGTACGCCTTCATCTTGGCCTTCAGGTGCTTCAAGAATTTTGTCAGTATTGGAGCAGTCTGCCCTTATGTTCTGTTGAATATACTGCTGAACAGCAAGTGTACTGTCCATTTCATCAAATGATTCATCAGGCCAATTATAGAAACCCTGTGCCTTCGTGCCCCGCCTGTTCTCCTCAGCACTGCCATCCCCTCTGCCGTGAGTCTAGTGCTAGAGTCTGGGCGGCCGGTGTCGATACTGGGATCTCTTTTCATGTATTTAAATGAGCTTGGGAAAGGCAGAGGACTTTCAGGCTGGAGGCGGTCAGCACACTCAGCTGCTGTTGTTTGGGTCTGGGTAGGGACTGCTATAGAACACTGGGGTTGCTCTAGGGAAATGCGGCGCCTGTGCTCGCTAAGGAGCAGGATAAAGACTGAACTGTTCCTCGCTGCAGCTGCGTTTTCCATCAAATACCATGTTGGTGCTGATGACTGTTTTGTTTTTATTGTCATGGAAACTTGGATCTGTAGAATGGATATTCCATTCATCTGGGAAAACAGCAGTTCCTTGCATAAAACATAGGGCCTTCCAGAGGAGTTCCTAAAATAGATACTGTCTGAGTATGATCCAAAAATTTGAGGAAGTAAGAGTGGAAGAAAGCAGTCCTCTTTGGCTACTAGTTCAGAATTAACAGGGGCAACTACATTAAGATCATTACTTTCCATTAGAAAGTTGAAAACCATAGCATTTATTTAAAACCAGGGTAATTGCTATCTGCCCCCTAGGCATTTCTTTTTGATATTAAGATCTGTTGGGAATTCTGAACTTACATTCTATTAAGCAATTGCTCATAGTTCACAAATAGCCCCTTAACTTCATTCTGCGTATCTGTTACAGTCTTCCACTCAAATATCTTTAGTCATTTGACAGTTTCATTTATTTTTCTTTAAAGAAGCTTTACCCCAAGTGAAGAAATGCTACTAGAAATTATTGTTTGGTTTGGAAATAAAAAGAAAGAACAATGAGGTAAAAAGGTGCAATGGGTCCTTGTATATAGTTTTATTAATAAGAGTTGTGAATGAAAAAGAATAATCACATGCTGTTTTCTGTATAGTCCAAAGGGGTTCTAATTTCAGTTACAATAAACATGATTTAGAAAATACAAATGTAATTGAGAGGTTATCTGAATAAATTATTTAAATAAAAATTTAAAAAGAAATACAAATGTTAGTAAGTGATAGTAAGATGTAGTCAATGAGGCAATATGTGATAAAAGAATTCTCAGACTTGTATTAAGAAATTAACTCAGGCAGTGGTGGTGCACGCCTTTAATCTTAGCACTTGGGAGGCAGAGTCAGGTGGATCTCTGTGAGTTCTAGACCAGCCTGATCTACAGAGCTAGTTCTAGGACAGCCAAGGCTACACAGTAAAACCTTGTCTCAAAATACAAATGAACAAAAAAGGGATAATTATTTGATGGTAGTTTGTTGCAAGTTACTGGTAAGGCTTTCTACGGGGTAACAAAAAAGAGAGAGAAAGAAAAGTCAGAGTGTCAGTGCTCTTCTACATAGGAGAGTCAGTAGTAACCTCTGAGAGGAAGTGTCATTTGAACAGGTACCTGAATGTTCTTCCCAAAGAACAGTTTGTACCAAAAGGCTATTGATCCCAGTGGACTTTAGTGGGAGAGACTTTGAAATGTTGAAGAAAAAAATGACAATACAAATCTACAAAAATGTTCAAATGGAAGGGCAGGAGAGATGGCTCTGTTGAAAAGGTGTTTGTCATGCAGGCATGAGGACTTGAGTAGCAAGCAATTCTAATCTCAGCCCTAGTGAGGTAGAGACAAGAAGATTCCTGGGGTTCACTGGCCAGCCAGTGGGCAATCTCGAGGTTCCAGTGGGGCCTCAGTCTATTGCATGCCAAGATCCCAAGTATATTGGTCCATACTGGCTCTAAGATTAATTAAGTGTAGGGTTTTTGTCTTTCTTTTAATTTTATGCCTAGTGGGGCTTTTGTATGGGGTAATTATATATGAGTTCAGGTGTTTTTAGAGTTCGGTGGCCTCAGACCCCTCTGGAGCTGGAGTTCCAGGCATTTGAGCCTTCCAATATTGAATGCTGAGACTTGAACTAAAGTCCTCTGCGAGAGCAACATGTACTCTAAATCGCTGAGCTGTCTCAGTAGTGCTTTAACTATAAGTTTTACTGTTGGTTTTAAATACATATTTTACAAAGATTTATCATTTTATTGAATATACGTAGTCTCATATAGGTAGGCAATTTTTAAAAAGTCAGTGTAATTCTGATCTAATATAGAGACGTTCTAAGAAATAATGACTTCTATATAATCTAATTACAGCTTATACAAATACCTATACCAAAAATTTTTTAAACTTGCACAACCTCATGGCATTAAAGTTAACTATCCAACAGCTGATGGCAGAGAACTAACAACTGGGCATTGTATTTTGTGAGTCAAATAATGAGAGAGAACCAGACCGTCTCCAGCTTGGCTTTGTCACCTTTGGTAGATAACTACATGGTTCACAGGAGGTAATATTCATTGCTGATTCAAACGTATCACCTCACTTTAGTGATATTTAAGGTGCCTTATAAAGTGTCTCATGTTAGAAACAAAGAACTCTCTACAACAGTGTAAAACAGAAGCAGCTAAATAAAGTTTTAGATTTTCTAAGAGGGTTTGTTTTTGACACCCACTATAGATTACGGTTAAATGTATCTGAGTAGGATGCTTTTTGTTTAGGTTGTTTCAAAATGTAATGGTAATAACAAATTTTGAACCTGGCATTTTATGTTATTTTCTATACACTACTACTATTACTAGGAATGGTTTTCTTTACCAGAGAGTGATTTACAAGACTTAAGTTTTACCATATTCTAGATAATTCATCTATGAAAAATGGGTTCATGAAAGGAAGCCAGAGGAAAACTGCTCCCACCTTCTCTACCATATTCTGTTGTGGACTCCTTGGAACATTTGTCAAGAGACAGATTTAAAAACAAAAAACAAAAAACCAAAACAGTACAGGAAATGTTATAGGAGCCCTAAGGGTCTTGAGACCTGAGCAGTTGGTAGTCTTACAGGAGGGAGACAAAACCAGGAAGAGTCTTGTGGCTGCTCTGACGCACTACCAAGATTCCAGGCAGCACTAGAGGGATGAGATCGCCCAGCAGAACTTGACAGTCTTCGTGCGCTAAAGAGACAACGATCAGAATTCAAGGAAACCAAGGTTTGGAAGGCAAACAGATGAGAAAAGAAGAGAAAGACAGAGGAGCAACTCAGTATTTGCATTGTTTTCCCGAGTACTGATCTATGTGCACATGGGAGGCAGTTTAGTGGCTAATGTCTATATGTAATCTCAGTACTTGGGAGGCTGAGGCAGAGTTGCTGCAAATGTGAGGCCAGTTTGGGGTACAAAATAAGACCACACACACAACACACACACACATACACATATAAGGGCAGATGAACATGATACACAAACTGTCTACCAATGGCAGCCTAGAAAGAGCAAGCATCAGAGCGCTCTCAAATACAAGTAGATGAAGGGATAGCAGTTTTGAAGATCTCAGCGCCAGATATGAGCTAGTGTTCTCCTACTTGGATAGAGCTACGGGAATCTTAGCAACAACAGATACCAAAAAGGCATGAGTCAAATCAGGGGTGACTTCTTTGTTACTCCTGGTTTTTTTCTTCAAGCCTCCACTCAATCTTACAGGAAAAATGAGACTAGTAGGGGTCAGCTTCTCCAGACACTGATTTCAAAAGACTCTGTGGGAGTAGTAAAGCCTCTTGACTATGAGGCAAGTGCTTGAGGAAAACAGGAAACTTGTCTCAGATCTGGGTACCAAGTACAGGTCTCATTCCTCTCAGTAAACACAGAGTCATTTCAGGTATAGACAGGGTCTGGCTTCTACAAGAAAGAAGAGAGGCACAGTTTTACAGGGCAGTGATGTTTACTGTTGACTGTAAAATCCTATAAAGATAGCATTTGGACTTACATCACAGACAAGCCTCCAGGAATACCTGTGAGGGATTACTTAGCTCTAAGCATGTGGCGGGGGGGGGGGGGGGTTATGTTGATTAGGTTATAGAGATGGAGAGATCTAAAAGTAAGTAACACCATTTTGAGGGCTTAGGTCCTGGATTGTATAAAAGGGAAACTAATAAGTTGAGCACAAGCAGTTGTACCTGACTGCTTCCTCACTGAGAAATGTGATATAACTAGCTGCCCTGACTGTGTCCTTAAACTGAGCAAAATAAACCCTTCTTCTCTTGAGGCTTTGTGTTTTTGGAAACAGAGTCTCTCCATGTAGCCTTGACTGTCCTGGAACTCATAAACTGGCTGGCCTCAAACTCACAATCCCCCCTCACCCCCGCCTCTGCCTCCCAAGACCTGGGATTAAAGATGTGTACCTCTATGGCTGGCTTTCTCTGAAGTTTTTGTCTTGTTAGGTAATTTGCCACAATCACAGGACAAGTTACTCAGACAGAGCTCTATAGGAGATGGAGCCTGAACCAAAACAGGCAAGAAGTACTCCAGTAGATCTAAAAAGTAGAAAGAACAAATATTGTCAGGAGGCAAGACAGTTGACAGAACAAGACTCCTGGTGGCCCTAATATTGGAACTATTAGACAGATATTTTAAAGCAACTGAAAGATGTAGTGTCAAAGATGAACATCATGCATTCATGAGGTTTTCTCCTGTAATTACTTTTTTAAAAAAATTTATTTATTTAATGTACATGAATGAGGGCATCAGTTCCCATTGCAAATAGTTGTGAGCCACTATGTGGTTGTTAGGAATTGAACTCAGGACCACTGTAAGAACAGCCAGTGCTCTTAACCACTGAGCCATCTCTTCAGCCCCTTTAATTGACTTTTCCATGATACTATTCCTTCCCTCCCACCCCCCACCCCCCCACCCCCGTGATGATATTACTGCTGCTGCTGCTGGTTCTTCTTCTTCTTCTTCTTCTTCTTCTTCTTCTTCTTCTTCTTCTTCTTCTTCTTCTTCTTCTTCTTCTTCTTCTTCTTCTCCTTCTCCTTCTCCTTCTCCTTCTCCTTCTCCTTCTTTCTTTCTTTCTTTCTTTCTTTCTTTCTTTCTCCTCCTCCTTCTTCCTCCTTCCTCCTTCCTCCTCCTCTTCCTCCTTCTTCTTTTTCCCCATAGTCAGTGGATTTTGTTGAGACGTCATTAAGCGGCTTGGTCTGTAGTCGCTCTGTTAATGTGGTACTCACTCACCTAACCTGCATGCATCAGGCTCTGGGTGTGATTCCCAGGACCATGTTATGGGTCATGGTAATGCCCACTTGTGATCCAGATCTCAGGAGGTTGGGGTCAGAGGACCAGAAGTTTGGCCAGCCTGGGCTTCATAAAAACTTGTCAGAAAGAAAAGTAATTAAAATTTGAGTAACTTCTTTTGCTTATCACTGTTCTAAGCCTTTTATATGGCAGTATGTTTTATCCTTCCAAAAACAGTGAGAGACTGCTTGTTTGTTTGGGTTGGTTGGTTTTTTTGTTTTTGTTTTTGTTTTCTGCAAGACAAGTTTTCTCTGTGTAGCTTTAGGTGTCCTGGACTCGCTCTGTAGACCAGGCTGCATACGAACTCACAGCGATCCGCCTGCCTCTGCCTCCTTGAGTGCGTCATGTGCCAGCTGAGGAGGCTGTTTTTATTCACAGTTCACAGTTGTGGCCGCTGAGGAATGAGACCATACAGATACTCTGCTACAGAGCTGCACTTCAACTGCGGCTAGTTCAGGTCTAGTGTCTTTTCCCAGCATTGTGCGTCTCCTCATTGTCAGCTTAGTTCTTTTCTTTTCCTTCCTGCTTTCCTTCCTGTTCTTCAAAAAATGCTATACTCAGATACACTATTTTCACATTTGTTTGAATAGCCACTTATATGGCTTTTTCTTCTCTTTTTTATGTTTAGCCTAGGTTGGCCTCAAATGCGTGATCCTTCTGCATCTACTTCTCTAGTGCTGGAATTACAGACGGGTAGCACCACACCATGTCTCTGTCTGTTCTCCTTCTCTCCCTCTCCCTTTCTCTCTCTTCTTCTCTCTCTCCCTCCCTCCCTCCCTCCCTCCCATTAATAGATGGTTGTGAGCCACCTGACATGAATGCTGGGAAATAAATGTCAGTCCTTCTAGCCCTTTACCACACTTCTTATTTCCCTTGGTGTGTAAACTCTGATTTTGACAAATGTCACCTTACTCACAAGTGAGGTTTGGATTTTGACCCATTGAGCAATTGAAACTGGTTTTTACTCATTTTCAGTTTGCACAGTTAGTATGGTAGTATGTTGTAACACTTGGTGAAAATGCATGTGGTATATGTTATCCTCAGAGTACTTGCCCTATAGCAGCACCCCTGTTTAATGTTTAGCAGACTCTTAAGAACAACTTAATACTTTATTCAGGGTTTTTCTCCATCTGTTTCCACAGAATGGGATGGTCCTCTTTGGATGGCTCTGTATCTCCATGTATTTTCCTATGGTATTCAAAGTGTGTTACATTTCTGCATTGTAGTTGGAAGGTGTTAAGCCTGGGTGAGAAAATGCACGAACACTCTGAGCTTTTCTTCATGAGTTCAGTGGGGAATTTGGTTATTTTTGTTGTTGTTTAACGCACTTTTTTAATGGGTAGGCATGGCTGATTGCCCAGCATCTGGGTACTGGGAACTGAACCCAGGCCCTCTGCAAGTGCAGCCAGTGAGTGTTCTAACTGCTGAACCATCTCTTCAGCCCCAGTGGTTTGGGTTGTATTGACGCAGAGTTTGCGGTATGTAGTACATATTTACAGACATCATAGGATGTGGAGAATGAGTACTCGATGCTTCGCTCACATGCTCCATTGTCATTAGCTGCTTAGCATCCAAGTCCCTACATTTCTTCACAGCTTGTCTTCCTGATTCACTTCATAACTTACATCACACGACAAGTAAGGAGCCTGGCTCAAAGTGTTGTTTATGGTTATCAAATTTTAGGGCCAGTTAAATACAATCCATTATAGTCCAAACTTGCTATACTAAGCAGAAAGACAAACTAAGGACAGAGAAGTTCACTAACATGCTACGTCACACAGCTAGCGCACAGCACTACTCTGCTTATGACCGGATGTATGAGGAACAGTCGAGGTTCCATTGCGTTCTTTTTCTTCTCCTCCATTTTTCACTATCAAGAGAGCTTGCTAATTAGCAATCACTCATTGTTCACTATTTTACAGCATAATTCTTTTATGGTGTTTTGCGCTAATGTGGCTATATATAACGTAGATAAAGCCTTGGGATCGAATCTGTCCCTGGCACTCAAGCAAAAGTGTAGAATTCAAGACCAGTGTTCTCTGAACAAATGGCGTCTACCTTCTGGTCGCTGGGTGCCATAAAAAGCAGACATCCACTCTGCCTTTGCCTGTTAAAATAGCCTAAATTAATGAGCCAAAATACAGAAAATTTGAGAATATTACTGAACAAGCAATAGTAACTTAATATTCTGCTCACTTTATAGTACAAGACAATTCTCAGAAGATCATTGAACAGAGTCAGTCTGTGAGGAAGAGGTTATGTAAGTGTGTTGCTACCAAGACATGCTAATGCCAGAAAGAAAATGAAGTGCCAAAAGTAGATGCATTTGAGATTTGCTCCTTTTTCCGCTTTTTGTTATTTGTTGATGAACTGTTAGTTTACTTTGAATTTCTTTTTTGACTTTTGAGTTGTGAGCCTAGCCATCTCTCTAACCCCATATTTATTTCATTCCCTGTGGATATGTTTAAGATGCTCAGGAACTTTGACTTACTTAATTGTTTGTCACTTGAAAGCCACTAATTAAAATACTTTTAAGATACAAATGTTAATTTGTTATTTAAACAAATTACACATTTATGACATTTTCTCCTGAAATATAGCCAAAAGACAAAGTCTTAAATCCTGTGCTCGGTTGGGGTTGCTATAAAAATGAAACTATCTTTTCTAAAAATTTACATGTAGTTGAACAAGTGCAGAGACATCAAGTGAGAAGCATCAGTTCTCCTAAAGGGACAGTGACAGTGCAGTGTGAGCATGGCTCATCAGTGTTTTTCAGGACAGCTTAGAGATCACAGTTAGTGAGTTGGAGAGAGAGCTACATGGTAGAGTGTGGGCTGAGGGTGAGCAGAAAACACAGTTATTTAGTAACATTTTTAAAGAAGTGAAGTTTAAGTTTTGTGCCACATATAATAAACACTTCTTTATATGTTTTATAAATGTGACGTTGGAACATAAGGAGCCCTACAATTTTGAGTAAATAACAAAAATTGCCAATTTGTTGGTGTGCTAATTTCTTATTGTCTACGCACCTCACTTTTCTCTCCCTGACTAGAGGGAAACTTCTGTATAAAGCTACTCATCCTTATACTTAATTCACAAATCTGATGGGGAAAGAGAGAGAGAGCATGAATAATAGAACCAGAGATGGATTAGGGAGTGCTTGTATCCTGGATGACTTCATCTTGGACTTAAAAGTCACAAGAAACCATGGCTCAGGAACTTTCAAACTACCCCATCTTGGCAGTTCTGCATAACTCTTGGCTTAGATGTTGTTTGTAGTCCTGATGCCTGTCATAGTGAGTTGGTATTGGCTGGTTAGAATAGTAACTGCACCTGGGACTTAGTTAATCACTGACCTCTGTAGGGACTCTATGTTTATCTGGACTCACACTTGGCTTCGCCTTACCTTTGCTGCAGCCTCCTCTTCAGTAGCTGTATGAGTGATTTGACTTGGAATGAACGAAAAGAGGGCACAGAGTCCAGCAACTGTTGGCACTGCGAGTGTAAGCGTCTTCAGTGGCACATACGCTCAGGGTTAATACTTAAATTATTGTGAATAAAACAGATAGACATTTATTTGAAATCTTTCCTCAGTTTTTTGTTTTGTTTTGTTTTAAGATACTATTACAGTAAAAGCTGTTTTCTCTGGAAGTTTGAACAAATTGCTACTCAGATGAGGTCTGTGGTGGTAGGTGGCAACGGCTTCAGGTTCTTTCAGATAAGAATTTTCAAGAACTTTATAAATGTTAATTAAACTGGGCAGGTCTGTGTGAGGTACATGTTGCTGAGTTGATTTTCTAAATGGAATGGATGAAGTCGTTGATGGTAAGTGTATCTTGCCTGGTTCACTTAGTAAAAGAGAAGCAAGAGTCAGGAGACTAATTTAGTAATCAGACTTCCCAAGCCTCTGGTGGGCGCGGGGCTCACGGAAAAAGCACTTACCTAGCAGTTCCCCCAGTAGCGTCCCTAGCAGTCCCGTCCCCCGTCCCCCCCCCCGTCCCCCCCCCCCCCCCGCCGGTAGCATCCCTAGCAGTGCCAAAGGGTGTTTTGCTCTTACTCCTCATGTCATGTCAGCTATACTCAGCTGCGTTGTGCACTTGCTCACGTTGTAAGACAGCTTCTTACATTTCTTCAGATGGTTAGTAAGAGCCATATTACATGGAATTGGCAATAGGGTTCACCTATAGGACTGGAGGAACATGCCTCTCCATTTCAGGTAAATGACTTTATATGTACCCAAGGAGAAAGGGATGGTTTACTCAGAAGACTCACCAAATTTAGATTTATCAATAAATGTTTGGATTTTTATGTCAGGATTTTATATTGTTTCTTTAAAGAGCAAATATAGGAAAAACACACATGATTTGTACATTAAGATACTTTAAGTTTCAACATAGTAATGTAGATAGAAGTAATTTTTTTAAATACTCATTTTTTTTTTTTGTAGGTTAAGATTTTTATTTGGGTTTTGTGCGCATGTGTATGTGTATGTCTTTGCCTGTGTGTCTGTGTTTTTATGTGTTTCAGTTTTGACTGCCCATAGGACATGGAAGGATTTATGTAGTGGTGAGTTTAAATTTGTGGTTGCAAATCAGTGTAACTTATAGAAATGAACAAAAATCATACTGGCGTTTGGAAACTTTCTGGTTTATGTCTGTGCTCAGGAGTTGTTTCTGGAGTAGTTACTGCAATTAGTAAGCTTACCTTGGTTAGAAAAGTTCAAGTATCCAGGAGTTGCAGAAAATAAGCTGGGCTGCCTCTTCCCTAATACTGGTGATGCTGGTTCTTTCCTCCTTCACACATTTCCAGTTGATAGTAAGAGCCACAGGCACCATGAGGGCGAGATAGAGCAGGTTTCTCCAGCCCAGAGATGGAATGTACAGGAAGAAAGATTTCTGACCTGTCTCACAGCTACATCGGCTGCTTTGATCACCTCTTGGTATCAAGCTTTCTAGAAGGAACAATACACCTAACAGTGGCCCTCATGACATATCTAAACCATGACACACAAACAAACCTTTAGTTCTTTAGATTTGCCTGCCACTTAACTTTGGGAGTGATTTGCCACCGAGTTGTCTTCCTTGTAAGATTGATTTCATATATAGGACCATTCATTTGATAGGTATAAGTTGTTTCTGGGCCTAAATAAAGAGGGAGTCTTACGCTACAACTGAGTCCCACCAAATGTGTGTTTATATGTTGGAATTTGTGAGTTGTGCCCTGTACTTCCTGTGGAAATTAATGCAGTATAGTGTGCTGTTAAGAATTTGGCTGGCTGGATTTGTAAATCAGTTTTGGAACAGGTAGTGTATTTGAGGTCCTAAGTAACCCCCAGTACACGTGTGTGCACAGGCTCGCACACCTCACACACACCATCCCATTTGTTCTCAGAATCCTTTAGTGCTTTCGCTACTAAGCCATGACCTTGAGAAACTACCTCTGCTCGTCAGTGAAGTTCCCTTCCTCATATGACATATGCCTTGTAGAAGGAAAGCCGCCCCTAATTTCCATCTAGATTATCTTAGTGGTCTAACTGTGCTTATTCTCACATAGGAGTTACTAGTATTTTTAAGATATGGACTACCGTATTTTTCACAAACTGCTGAAGTGAGGTGGTTATCACTGAAGAAAATTAAAGAAAAGGACATGCCATGATCCTCAACCAAACAGATATAAAAACCAAATTCTGGCTTTGATGTGAGAAGTAAAACAGTGAAGCTTTCTGGAAAGAGTTAGAGCTGTGGACTAGATAAAGATTTTGTTTTGTGTGTTTGTTTTCTGAGATAAGATTTCTCTGTGTAACATAGCCCTGCCTATCTTAGACTGGCTCTGTAGACCAGGATGGCCTTAAATACAGAAACCTGCCTGCCTCTGCCTCCGAGTGCTGGAATTAAAGGTGTGAGCCACCATGCCCAGCTAGGTGACGATTTTGTAAACTACATGCATAACAAAAAAATGCTAAGCACATGGGAGAAAACTGACAAAGTAAATGAAGATTCCAGCTGGGTGATGGCTCATACCTTTAAACCCAGCATTTGGGAGGCAGATGCAGGCAGATCTCTGAGTCTGAGGCAGCCTGGTCTACACAGGGAGTTCCAGGACAGCCAGAGCTACACAGAGACACCCTGCCTTGGAGGCGGGGGAGTAGGGGGGAGGTGGAAGGAAAAGATTTCTGTTCATCAAGAAATAGCATCAGGAGAGTGAAGTTAGTTGAATGGATACAGTGAAAGGTTTTGAGTGTGATTTGAATATGGTTCATGTCTGCTTCCAATGTCTATTGTAACTTTTAGGCTGTGGCCTTGAGAAGTGCTATGGAGCCTGTAAGGTAGGTGATATGCCAGGATTTATGGCTCTCTGCCTCTTTGTACTATAAACTCTCCTGCATTCCCACACAAGCCTCCACTAAGGTATGGTATAGCTGAGTGGGTTGGAGAGCTCAGCAGTTCTGAGCTGACGTCAAGACCATGCCTTTGAACTTCACAGACTGTAAGGTTGAATGAATAAGCCTTTCCTGTCTATAACTTGGTTGTCTTTGATTGTTCCTTATGGTATACAAAGCTAACTATTATACATAGTAGTCTTTATGTGGAGTATATGGAAAATCTGTCAAAAACTAAGTAACAATCCAAGACAGTAGATACCCATGAACTTAGTTGTCTGCACATTAAGGTTAGCTTCTAAAAATTTTTATTGCATTAATAAATACATTCACAATCACATTCACAATCCTTCTACTTAGGTTCTTGTTAATAAGCTCAGCTGAAACTTTTACAGTTTTCTGGACAGGTTGCCTTATTTTACCATTGCAAATTCTATTTGCAGTGCTTTCTTCCTCATAACAAGCTAATACATATCTCTTTGCGTCTATCCTTTATTGAGGGTTCTCCTCTAGGAAAGCAGCCCTACCTCTGATTCCTCTGATAGCTCTGTAAATCTTAAAAGCACAGATACCACATGCCATCCAGGTCTCCTCTATAGGAAGATGCCAACATTTTGATGTGGATTTCAGATTCTCTGCTTACTGCCTTTGACTTCAACCGTGTACTTAGGAACTTGAGATGGAGAGCAGAAAACCACCAGTGGTCCTGTCGCAGTCACTGTGTCTCTCTTCCATCTGTAAGACCTTAGAGAGTGGGGCAGTATCTAGTTGAAAACCTTGTTGAAGATTCTAGAACTATGTGTTGGGCAGAGCACAGCTTAAATTTGCAAGGCTACATTTGTTGGACTATCCCTTGCCTATACAGCTATATTATGCTCACATTACCTACCCTAAAGTGCTGTCTTCTTTGCTTTATCGTCATACTCTGGTGGGAGTTAGGATGCAGCTCCAGGTTGCCTTTGTATCCTCTCAACTGCTCTCGCGATTCATTTGAAGGCTGCCCCCATGGCAACTGTCCCCCACAGTGCTTCCTCCCTGCAAAATTGCTTCCAACTATATTTGAGCATTGAAAGTGAAAATGATGACCATTTTCTGGATATAGACTGTGCCTCTGTTTAACTTGTGGATGTTGAAGAAGGAAGAGGAAGAAGAAGAAAGACAGAAAGAAGAAAGTCATGTATATGCTATAACCAACAAAACAGCAACACTTACATGACTTAGGTTTTTTCAGCAGATTGTGGCATTTTTTACAAATTGACATTAAGAATCTCATAATCCTACCATCTCTCAAAGTCACTAGCTCATGAATGTTTGGAGGAATCCATCTAATATGTTTCCAAGGAAAAGTGTCCTATACAGGTTCTTGTGTTTAGCTACTCGGGTGCTCAGGTAGTGGCATTGTTTTGGGAGGCTGTCGAAATGTTGGGAAATACAGCTACCTTACCCTACTAGGGGGAAGGCCTTGAAGGATACACACCTAGGGTTTTAGTTTGGCCTCTGCTTCTTGATCTGCAAGGGGCTAAGGCACTGACTGATGCCTTACCCTTCTGCCACTACTAACAGAGAAGCTGCCTTCCCTGCTGTACTACAGTGCATCTCCAGAGACTGACGCCAGAGGATCCTTCCTTCCTGAAGTTGCTTGAGTCAGGAATTTGCCATAGCAACAAGAACAGGAACTACAGCATAGCCTAGGCTCCTCTGTCCAGAGCATTTGCGATATGTGCCACACTACCACCAGTGACCACCAGCCTTCAGCTCCTGATCACTGGGGTTAGAGCATGCACCACCATACCCAGCTCCAGCCATTTACATTTTGGGAAAAATAACTTGTTCGACATGGTGAAAGGTAAAATGAAAACGTACTCATATTTCAAAATCTCACTTGAATATATACTATTTCTACAGCAAGCTCTCTACTGTATCAAGAGACTTGTAATGTGTAACACTTTTATTTTTTGTTAATTTTCATCCCCTCTGAGTTGAATATACCTGTGAAAGGAAAATCGTTCAGGAATATTTATAGGCTAAGCTTTATAAATTAAATTCTTGAACTTTTATTTATTATTGTTGTGGGGATGGATACCCACAAGCCACTATTGCCCACATGGAAGTCAGAGAACAACCTGGTGGACTTGGTTCTCTCTCTTTCGTGGGTTCTGGGCATCACACAGGTCATTAGGCTTGCATGGCAGCCACCCTCACCTCTTCAACCATCCTACTCAGCCCAGGTTTACAGTTTCCCGATTATTTCTCAGTCAGCCTCCCCACAAGCCACTAAGATTCTAACAGGTTTGTTGATGCTAAACTGATACCCACATGTTCTGTTGCTCCCTTTTCTATCCTAACGTCTGTGTTGGAGTTCTTACTAGTGTTACTAGTACATCTGCATCTGCATGCAATGCGGTTTAGGTTGTTGGTTAGCTTTGAAGTCTTTCAAAGCCTGTTTTTAACTGACAAATGGTTATATTTATGGCTTGCAATGTAATATGTGTTGTGAATTATTGTATCAGCTTTGCTGCTGATTGCTAATGTTCGAGGATAGGAATTTCTAGAATGTGAGGGGCTTAGTGTTTCAGCCATGACGTTTACAATGAAAACCATTTTTCAAAATTAAAGGATAGGAACTGGGAAAGATTTCTAGTATTAAAAAATACTAATTTAACTCATTTTTTTTTAATGCCTGTTAATGTAGGTGCGAACTCCCTTTCATTTCTTTCCTCATCGAATTCTTCAAGTCATTTTATTTAACATTTCCTTTCTGTTTCTGTCACCCTCTTGCTTCAAGAAGGGTTTCTGGGGTATTAGCTTTATATGCATATTTTTTAATTAAAATTCTTTATGTGAAAAAATTGTGGTAAGAATGGAGTATAGCTTGGTTTGGTGGTGTGCACCTTCAATCCCAGCACTCAAGAGGTAGAGGCAGGCAGATCTCTGAGTTTGAGGTCAGCCAGTGAGCTCTAGTATAGCCAGAACTACACCGAGGGGACACCTTCACCCCACTTCCACATGGTTCTCTTCCTAAAAAGAAGGGAACTGTTGAGTCATGGTGCATGCCTTTAGTCAAGGCATGATTGGGAGACTGAGCCAGAAGGATTTTCATGATCTCAACAAGGCCAGCCAGGGCTGTGCAGCAAAACCCCATCTTAAAAACAACAACAACAAAAACCCTAAAAGAGGAGAAGGACGACGACAACGATGACGAAGACTGTGAAGGAGAAGACGACAAAATGAAGATGAAGATGACAGTGATGATAAAGAATGTGAAGCAAATAGCCCACACTTCTTACCAGTTTTTTCCCCACCAATTATAAACCTATATTTTTGTGTGTTGTCTTTGCTTCACCAGAAATATGTATTATGTCCAAGTAGCCACGAGGCCCAGAGATAATATCCTTGGCATTTTGATCATGGCTAGACTTACTGCTACAGACTCTTGTGTATATGCAGTGTTGTAGATGGTCGGTTTAGAGTTGTCTAATTTTGACTGCTTGTGCATCTGACCTGTGTGTCAGCTTTTAAAATTAGCAGATTATCCTTTTTATTCAGCGCAGGCTAATAACACATCTTATCACATATGACTATAGTTAAATTCACATAATCTCTAAATCATTTGGGTAACTTCTCATCCTATTTAATTGCATGGTGGCTTTTTACCTTGAAATGGAGATAAATATCATGGCATTGCTTTTGCATCATTTTTGATGTGATCATCAAGTTGTGCTATCGCTGCTGAAGTCTTCAGCAGTGTGTCACTGCGGTGAGCTATTTAGTTAAAGCTATGTTGTGTCTGCAAGCTTGTTTTAATGAGTACACTTAAACAATTAAAAACAAATGAGTAGTTGCTGGAGAGATGGACCAGAGCTTAAGTGCAGTGGCTACCCTGCCAGAGGACCTGGGATTTGATTTCCAGCAACCACATGGAGTCTCAAAACTGTTAAGTCTAGGTTCTGGGGATTAATGCCTCTTCTGGCCTGTTGGCACCCGGTGCTAATGTGGTATACACACATACACGTAGGCAAAATATTCATACACATAAAATAAAGTGAAGTAGATGTTTGAAAGAAAAGGTAGTGTGAATGTTCTATTTAAAAATTAATACAGTGGCTGGAGAGATGTCTCGGCGGGTAAGATGTCTGTGTGTTCTGTCGCCAGCACCCACATAAAAGCTTGGCATCCCAGCAACAACTGCAGTAGGGAGACTGGGTCTCAGGGGTCTGTTATTCAGCCAGCCTCTCTAAAACAGAAAGGTCCGTGCTCAGGGAGAGACTCACAGTAAGCTGGGGAGCAGAAAATCCCTGACACTGACTTTTGGTCAGCACACTTGGACACACAGATAAGATCAGCCACACACATAGGTGCACATACATTTATACACCATAAGTACAACACACATACACATATACACACTCACATGATGTGCATATATAGATATAGAAAGTGCTGTTGTCAGTTGTTGCTGTGAGGTACCCATTGTCCCCTTAAGAGCTGCCAGGGCAGAGCCTATGCTGAGCTGCCTGATGGGGAACTGTGACTTGTCCCAAAAGAAGTTCTTAAGGAGAGTGCATACTATCGGGGAATGCAGCATTCATTCATCTCTACGGTTTTCTGAGAGAAAGAAAATCATCCAGTTTTGAAGCGAATATGTGTGAGTGTCCTCTGTGAGTCACATTGTTCACTTTTAGATGTCAGTTCGTTATTCTTCTGAGAACGTTTTCAGTGATGATACATTGATGGTTAAGTATATACTGAACGTAAAGTAGTTTTTAAGCTAAATTGATTGTCCATCAATGAAGTTTTTTATACAAAATTATTTTCTTGGTTTTATAGGAAAAACGTCAGAGAGAGGCTCATTTTCCCTGTACAGCAGAGACTCTGGATTATCAGGCTGTCAGGTAAGTGTAGAGAGATTTCCTTCACTTATGTAATGACAGAGAAGATAGACACGCAGCCACATAATTTCACCATTATGTATTCATATAGTTTTGTGACTTCATGTGGTTGGGTTTTTTGGTTGCTTGATTGGGGTTTTTGTTTTGTTTTTTTGAGACAGTGTTTCCCTGTGTAGCCTTGGCTGTCGTGGACTCACTTTGTAGACCAGGCTGGCCTTGAACTCAGAGATCCACCTGCCTCTGCCTCCCGAGTGCTGGGAATAAAGGCGTGGGCCACCATCACATGGCTGGTAGGGTTGTTTTATTTTTAGGAGCTCAACATATCTTTTTTCCATCGCCCCATTTTGAAATAGTTTTCTTTCTTCAATTTTCTTAGCTTTAGATTTCTTAGTTTACATTTAATTGGAGACAAAGTAGACAGAGTGTTTCCCCTTTCTAAATTGCATCTCACGTCTGGAAATAAGTTCTTACTTTTCCTGGTAGGAAAAGCACATTGTTGAGACAAGCAGTGCAGAGTTAGCACGTGCAGCGTGAGTGTGCCGTGCTGGGGGCTGTGCTGTGGCCATGAGAAGTGCCTTCATTCCCGTCACACGGCTCACCAAGCCTTTCAGACCTCAGCTGCCTTCCATCTGGGCACCTTCTTCCCCCCTTGCAGGTTCTTCATCACGTATTTTTGCTAATGGTCACCTTTTTCACTATTTTTTAAATAGAATTCTGAAAACTTGTACCTTCAGATTCCCCTCAGAATCAAGCCCACCCCCCAAAACACACACACACACACACACACACACACACACACACACACACACACACACACACACACACACACACACACACCAAAAACCAAACCGAGAAAAGTAATGTTCACGGGACTTGTCTGATCTAAGACATGAGTTTCTGAGTCATCTTAATGCACACTAGTAATAATGTTCTAGTTAATACATACTCAGATTTAGTGACAAATACAACAAATACAGTTGCTTTATGAGTTAGATATGGTGGCCCAACCTATAATCGCAGAATGTGAGAGCCTGATGCAGGAGAATTGCTGGGTTTGAAGCCAGCATAGGCTACAAAGTAAGAGCCAGTCTTTGAAATAAAGAAGTAAAAATCCTCCCTGCCTCTGGTTTCAATTACTCATAGTCAGCGTCATTTTGAAAATTTGAAATGGAAATTCAGAGTCAACCCGTTGGTCAGTTTTAGATTGCATGACACTCTGAGTTGTGTGATGTCCCATCTGCAGTGTGAGTTACTCCTTTGTCTAATGTATTCACCCACACTGTACATTGCCTGCCCATTAGTCACTTGGTCTTGGTTCTCAAATTGACTGATGTGGTGTCTTAGTGTTACGTCAAAACTTTGTTTTAGCTAATAATGCTTGAATTTGTAAGAGCATTGAGGCTGACACTTGACATGTGCCTAAAGAAACTCTAGAATGCGTTCTTTGAGAGATGAGATTGAAGTTCCCAATTTGATAAAGGAGGAAACTTATATTGACATTGCTAAGATCTGCAGTGCTTTAAAATGCTCATATTGAAGCCGGGCATGGTAGTCCTAGCACTCAGGAGGCAGAGGCAGGTTGTTCACTGTGAGTTCAAAGGCAGCCAAGGCTACACAGAGAAACCCTATCTTGGAAAACAAAAACAAAACAAAACAAAAAAGCTCAAGTTGAGTCTTTTCAGCAACCCACATGCAGATTAGGAAGCAGGTGTTCTCCAGGGTTAATTTTCATGGCTATACAGAGCAAGTAGTGAACCTCAACTGATGCTTGAAGTTGTTAACTGTCATGTGACTCTACTTCAGCAAGAGCCTCTCACATTCTTAGTCTGTGCTCCAATGTCCTTCACCTTTAATGACTTTGTCTGAAGAATAGGCTGAGAGTTTACCTACTTATCCCACATCCTAGGAGCCTGGAATTTACAAGAGTATTAAAAGGAGCTATTGGACAGCTGTTCACAAACATTATAGAAAGCAAGAGGTTTAATGGCAAAGAGAGCAGCAAACTTACAGAAGGCACAACAACAGAGCGTAAGACACATGTGAGAAAGATAAGTTTCTAAGAAATTCACAGCCCAGGAGATGGATGACCCTAGAGAGGAACTCCGTAGTATAGCACAGCAGGGAAAAGGTGTTGTCACAGCAAGGACAGACAGCATCAGTGAAGACAAAAGCGTTCATTGCTGTGGAAAGAACAATGGTTCTGCTATTTATCGCTGTTCCCTAGCTCTCACTGTGCAGCAACTGTTGGAAGAAATTATGGTGAGCAGTGCCAGCTGATTTGGGTCCTGAGCACAGGCTCAGGAAATTCAAGTTACTGAAATGAAGGTGTCGTGGGGCATGGTGATGCCTGCTGTAGGTCTGACTCTCCAGACGCTGACGCAGGAAAAGCCTTACGTTCTGAGTCTCCGTGGCCAAAAAAGCAAGACCACGTGTTGTAATATGTTGATGATAATGATGATGAACAAAAAGAAAGGCATATTCATTCAAAGAAAAAGCTGTATTCCAAATAACGTGTGTTTTAATGGACAAGAAAAGCAAAAACTATGCTTAACTAATTGCAACTTTGTCATATATATTCACAAGTGATAAAAATACAAGGGAATATAAATGGTGAGTACAAAATTGTATCCAAATGCCACCTTTACTGTTTTTCTTCAACCGCATCCTCCAAGGGACATTAACTCTACTGTTAATGTATATAAACTGTGGCTAACATTCTCCAAGGTTCACACTAACTTAATAACGCCTGATGGGCCTTCTTCACGCTAAGATGATGTAATACACATTACTAAATGAGTCTTCTCATATTACCTTCAGTCACAGAACTGCTGGGCCACTAAATGGAAAAGGGTGTAGTAATTTTACTGGAAGGACTGATAGATCATTGTGCAATTGAATTTTTAATTGATCCAGCACAAAGGATAATTATGCCATTTTTATTAATGACAGACAGGCACAGTACCTTTTAAGCTATCTAGTGACTTGAAAAATATTTCATCATTGTGATAATTTTTCCGATATACAAATATTTTTTTTCACTTTACGCTTAAATAAAAATTTCAGAACCTTAAAAGAAAGCACTGTTAGTTCACCCCACCAGAAGTTCAAGATTTTATCTAAGTTCCTTACTAAACCCTTAAGAATAAGAACTTTAAAAATGCAGATAGCTCTTTGCTGTTTATATATAGGCCTTGTATTGTGAAGTGATGAGAGTGAAAATATTTGGCACTGGAGAGATGGCTCAGAGGCTAAGAGCACTGGCTGCTCTCCCAGAGGTCCTGAGTTCAGTTCTCAGCACCCACATGGTGGCTCACAGCCATCTATAATGAGATCTGGTGCCCTCTTGTGTAGGTATAAATGCAAGCAGAACACTATATATTTAAATAAATCTTTTTAAAAAGAGAGTATTTGGAAAATGTGACTGTGTGCACACAGATTGAGAACTTAAAAATAAGTGAAGAAAAAATGTGTAGAGTTACAAATAAGTTTATATAAACGAAGATTTGAGGACTTCAGCTGCTGGAGAGATGGCTCAGCCATTAAGAGCACTGTCTGCTGGTTTGGTTCCCAGCTCCTACACAGCAGCTCATATCTAGCAACTTCTTTTGGCCTTCATGGTCACCAGGCACTCAAGTAGCACACAGACGTGTGCAGGCAAAACAGTCAATGCAATAAAGTAAAATTAAAAACAAAAAACAAGATTTGAAGGTCTTTTTCTCAGCAATGGAAAAAATAACAGTACAAAATCTTAATAATAGAACTAAATTAACTCTCAACAACTTGACCTTACTGATATTTACAGACCTCTACATGTAAGAGTTTAAAAAAAAATACAAGTTTCTTTCAAGGGCTTTGGTAATTACAGTTACAGGTATGAGTTGTATACCAGCTCATAAAATCAGTGTCAGAGAGTACAAACGTTTGAAAATGCAGAGTGTGTTCTCTGACCACATGAAGGTAGAAGCCAACAAGAAATCAATCATTAAACCATATATGTTAAGTGTAATGACTCCCATACAGTGGAAAGGAGAAAGCCACTTCTGAAAGGTTGTTCTCTGACCTCCATGTGCTCACATATGAACTACATAAAGGCACAAACACAAATAACAACACTAAAATAATTCTAAAACTCTTAAGACATCAAGACATAAGTTTCACAAAATGTGAGGCTTTAACAGTGAAAATACACAACACAACTGGGAGAAATTAAAAGATCTTGTGAATATGTAGAGTATTATTTACATTTTATTTCTTCCCACATTTACTATGGCTCCCATCAGAGTTCCAACAGACTTTTTAATAGATACTGACAAGAATACTTAAAAGTTCATTTTCAAAGATAGAAAATAGCAGTGAGATTGCTCAGCAGGTAACAGCTCCTCAGCCTGACAACCTGAATTTGTCCCTGCATCCCACAAAGTAGACAGAATTGACTCTCACAAGTTGTTCTTTGACCCCTGTGTGTGTGTTCAAATGTTCCTGTGTGCACACACAATAAAGAAATAAATATAACTAATTTTTAAATTAAAGACAAAATATTAAGAAGCTGAAATAGCCAGTTAGTGGTGGTGCACACCTTTATTCCAGCACTCAGGAGGCAGAGGCAGGTAGACCTCTGTGAGAAACCGTGTCTTGAAGAAAAGAAGAAACAACAACAGAAAAGACACTGAAACAGTTTTGCAAAGAATGGACTTGCCATAATTTCACTATTTATTTCAAAGCAATACTAATAACAGAAGGCCAGTGTTGTATTTATATGTAGGTGGGCACATAGTTCAAGGAACGCAGAAAACTGAGAAAAGACCCAAGCATAGAGGTTGTTGGTACAAGCAGAATCACACCTCCTAAACCTCCCAAGCATCACCCCCCAAGTTGAGACTGGGAACCAAGTTTCAAATGCCTGAAAATGTGGGGACATTTCTTTCTAACCACCACAGGTTTGTTGTTATATAAAGAAAGAACGGAGCTATCCATTAAAACATTCATCTTTAATCCTCTTTGGAAAAGAACAGGCTAGTATAACACTGGCCACAACTGACAAGCTCTGATTATAAAAATTACCAGAAACATGTATCTGTTCAGGAAATAAATTTAATATTTTAATGGAAAACTATTATCAAAAGCAGAGCAGATTCTGTAATGAACCCAGATAGGAAATGTACAAATCTAGCAGGTCTGACCACCTCTTTCACTATTACACAACTCTTGACACTGTAGTAGAAAGATGTTACCAGTCTATAGTGCATGGAAATGACCACTGTTGAGTTACAGAGTGTGTGGAGCTGGCTGCCAGCCTGTTGACCATGTCAGTCTGTGGCATGCCCACGTAAGCTATCTCTTCTTATTCTTATAGTGATTTTATAGTCCCACAAGTTACAAATTCAGTGCTCACTGTGCTACAGCACTATCTTTTGAGAAGTGGATTATTAGATTGGCTGTTGGGGAATTGTTGGAGCCAGGAAAGATGGAAGAGGACCCACAGTCCAGCCCTACCTGTGGCAGCCTCTCTTGAAGTAGCATCTGAAAGGGCCGAAGACACACAATAGTCAGAAACATTTTGAAGATCTGAGCCATGTAATTTGATCTGGGCTTCATGAGTTTAGAACAGCATAGTAAAACAAATTTTGTGGGAGGGAAATCTTAAAGTACCAGCTAATAAACAGAATTTTTCACCAATGAGAATAGATTTTTGTAAGGGTTTCTTGTCAAGGAAAAACTGTTCCTATTGGCTGTAAAAAAATGACAGATAAATACTTTGAAACACTCAAAAACTTGTACCTACACAGTAAATCTTACATAAATAGATTATTATAGTTTCAAAGGTTATTATACGTTTTGAATACTTGGAAATGGCAAAATAGTGGTTTTTTTGTTAGTGACTTCTCATTGCTGAGATCAAATACCACACAAGAAGCAACTTAAAGGAAGAAGATACGTTTGGCTCGCACTTTGAGAGTGTAGGCCGTCCTGAAGAGGAAGGAATGGCCGGAGGAGTATGAAGCAGGTCGCTCTATCCAGTTAGGGAGCTGGGAAGGATGGATTTCAGTACTCCGTTCACTTTCTCCTTTTATTCAACATGGAACATTAGCTCATGGACTCTTGGTTTGCACACTGAAGGTGGATTCTCCCTTTTCAGTTAACCCTTTGTAGAAACATTATCATGGACATCCAAGAATGTGTTTTTATGATGGTCTTAATCGAGTCAAATTGACAATCAAGATGTAACTATTACAAGCAATAACACAGTGTTATCAACTGTTGAAGTTGGGCTAGGTTTATTGTACTGTCTTCTGCATTCATGGAGATAGGAGATTTCCCAGAGCAATATCAGTGTCTTTAAGCTGTCCTGGTGTAGGTTTGTAAACTATATTACATGCTAAATGCATGGCTAATGCTCGGTGGAGTTAGATGTTACCCTCAGGTATACTGAATTAAAACTGGTCCCGTGAGAAAGCTTTGAAGCAGTTGTCTTAGGACATCATTATGCTCCCAGAGCCTTAGGATGTCCCCATATCACTGTCACCAAACCCACGCTGATTCTTTACGTAGCCAC
This sequence comes from Acomys minous, assembly GCF_964271855.1. Taxonomy (NCBI): domain Eukaryota; kingdom Metazoa; phylum Chordata; class Mammalia; order Rodentia; family Muridae; genus Acomys; species Acomys minous. The sequence goes on from NC_140495.1 coordinate 48,455,731, forward strand.
AGTTGACTCTTTAATATTCACCGAAGAAAAAGCTCCTGGTTGTACTGGTATGGTGGCACAAAACATCCACAGGGCCCTGTTAAAGCAGAAAGTTTCTAAATTCAGAAAAACTTGTTACTTGAAAGGAGGTGTGTTGAGGAATGAGGGAATGTTACTGGGTCTCATTATTAGGATGGGTTGGCTAGAACCAGTATTCTTTCTCCTGGGATACAACATGGCCCAACTCATGAAAAGAAAACACACTTGGACTGTGGTCACTACCAATCCTATTTGAGTATTCCTTTATTAAGTCCATGGAGTGATGTTTTGCAAGTGCAATACCTTCTACAACCTGCAAAAATCCTTTTTAAAAAGTTGTCTTGTCGTGTTTGTAACTACTTAAATACTTGTTATATTCAGATGACTTTAGCTTGTCTTCCTGCAGCTTTTTTTCTAGGAAGTTTTTTGTTATGTTTTTTGTTTTTTTGTTTTTCTCATGTCAAACAGGCACTTGCCAACACATCCCATGCCCACCAAGTAGTTTTTCTTAATTGATCTACAACTTACATTTCTTACTCTGATAGTTTTTTTTTTTTCCTAGTGCAAAATTTGGGAGAAAGGCTGAAAGTTTTCATTAAAAATTAACTATTAAGATATGAAATTTTTTTGTTGCTGATACTTAAAGGAAGTTTTAAAATGTGGGCTATTTAGTTGATATGATTTAGAAACTTAGTCACATATAGGTAAGTTTATCTTCTTTTTTAACATTTATTTATTTATTATTTTATATACAGTGGTCTGCCTGCATGTACACCTGCAGGCCAGAAGGGGGCATCAGATCCTATTATAGATGGTTGTGAGCCACCATGTGGTTGCTGGGAATTGAACTCAGGACCTCTGGAAGAGCAGTCAGTGCTCTTAACCTCTGAGCCATCTCTCCAGCCCAGTTTATCTTCTTTTTAAGGCAGAAATGGGCAAATTGCTTAAGCAGGATGCATGTGATGGATGATTAATTATCTTCTCAAACCTGCATGACATTTAAAAGCAGAGAAAACGACAATTAAAATTTCAAGAATTCATGTTGAGAAGATAAGATTTTTAAACACGTTAGAGAATCTGGCTACTTGTAGCGATTGTGTGTTGCTGACCCAGGAAGGCATTTGAAGCAGCTCAGGTTCTGTTACCGTTTCCCTGTATATGCTTTCTTCCCAGCTCCCATCCTGAATTAATACACTGTACAAAGTGTTGGTAATGACTTGAAGTTATGCAGGTTACACAAAGCGTTTAATGAAATCTTGTCTTAGACAAAACACTTGTGAGGGTGGTAATTAACGCCTCGGGTTTTTTTGCAGTTCTATTGATTACTCATTCAGGATCCTTTGTTCTCAGAATGATAACCACCAGCACGGGTGTCGCTATCTGATGAGATTCTCAGGACAGAATTCTTCAGTAGCTTATAGATAATTGCTGACATCCCTGAAAGTTCAATGTAAATGAATTAGCATCTTACTACAATTACTTTATAAATGTCAATGTTTGCCAAAGTTAAAATTTATTACAGTCTGGTTTGTAGTCATTTGTAGACAATCAACAGACTGATTTATTAAAGCCCATTTATTGTTTGCCCTGAGTTCTCACAATTTCAGAGCTTGCATTGCGTGTAACTTGAAGTAAGGGACTTCTTGGCCACCCCACACTCACCTGTCGTAATCTCTGAAACTTCAGGTGGAGCTACAGTCAAACTGCTATGACTTGTTCTGAAAATGAAAGAAGTACACATAAAAGAAAAATTGCTGGGGCTGGAGAGATGGCTAGGGGGTTAAGAGTGCTGCCTGCTCTTCCAAAGGTCCTGAGTTCAATTCTCAGCAGCCACATGGTGGCTCACAACCATCTACAATGTGATCTGATGCCTTCTTCTGCAGATAAAGCACTCATATACAATAAATAGATTTTTAAAAATTGTTGTAACCTTTTGCTAACTGTGCACTGAGAACAATTTTGTGCCTTGATCATCCAATGAGAGCAGGAAAAGAGGTGCTGGAGTGCCAGTAATGGAGCTGTTGCCGTGGTAGAACTTTGTCTTTTTCTCTGTGTAGTTTAAGCATGTTCCCTCCTTGAAAAGACAAACGTTTTGAACAGCTGCTTGTCTTTATGTACTAAGATTGTACCATTTCATTTATGTAAAGGAGGCAGGAAATTAGACGTTGCATAGCCATGTACAGCAGAAATATTTTGAGATAATGTGACTCTAGTATTCTCAACCTTACTTTCCAAGAATACAAATTAGTGATAGGGACTCAGTACTTCAAGTTTTGAACCATAACATGATGTTTACCTTTTTTGTTTTTAAGATGGGATCTTGCTTTACAGACCAGGCTGGCCTCAAACTTGCTATAGCCCTCTCATCTCAGTTTCTAAGTACCACCGTCACAGGTGTGAGTCACCACTCCCAGCCTGGTGCTTACAGTTTTTGACATAGGGTTAATTAGGCTCTTATTTAATTTGAAGCTAGGAATAGATATGAGTATATTTAGTAAGCATTCAATCTAATCCATTTAGTGGTTTAAAAAAAATTGTGTGAAAAAGCAAGCATACATTTACCATCTGCGTATATTTTCCCTTGTAAAAATAACGAATGCCCATACTATTGCTGTGTGACTCTGAATCCTTTCAGCTACTGTTTTGAATAGTGTTCTTTTCCTGCCTATAAAAATCACATTCATAGTCTTTTCCAGTCTAATCAACAGGAGTTTACATTAAGAAATGATGTTGGCGAAGCCCATTACTTTATTCTTTTACGTAGCTTTCAGGGGCACACTAAAAAGCTTCCTTAAATTGATATTTGAGAGCCAATGTAAATTGCTCATGAAGAAGGAGAGAAACCTTAAAGATGTATCTCAGATAGATTACTAAAGTTCTTTATAAAGAACTTTTTGCTTACTGGTTTGTCATATATAATTCCAAATGTTACATCCTAGAGGCTTTCTATATGACTTAGCACTTCAAAGGATGACTTTTTCCTTGAGTATTGTTAAGTACATCTTTTACAGATGAAGTTCTAGAAGATTATGAACAAGGTTTTTTTCCCCTAACAGTGTAATAAGAAATGAGTGCTATCTCATTTCAGAATCTTAATTCTGCTCCGAATAAGACAACTTGGATGAATAAAACTGGTTTGCCTGTTTCTCTACCCTCTGGGACATTAGTATTCTTTCTGTTTAAGATGCCTCTAGGCCAAGATCAGTGGTAATCAATAGTGCATCTCGTTTGTTTTAAAGCAGGAAGAAAAGTCAATAATATGAGCTGGTGTCCAATTTTATTTTAGGAGAGTAAAAGTAAAATAGCTCATTATGTTTGCTTTGGTGTTAGCTACATGATTAAGGAATAAGAGAAAACTACATGATTTTATTGCTGGTATACTACCAAAATATAAGGCTTTTGTAATCTTGCTTTTTACTTAAACATTTTCTGTTTATTTATAAGGCATAACTTTGCTTGTTGTCAAGTCCTTTCAGGTGAGATTGTGTCCTAAAGTTTTTTTTTTTTTTATTTCTTTCAGTGTGAAACGGGTGTATTTAGTTAACAGGATAAGTTAACGATCTGAAGTGTTAAGGAAACAGCCTTTACTATGTTTACTTGGCTTACTTATGTGAGTCATAACAGAGTTTAAAAACAAGGGAAACAGTTATTGCTATGTTTCAGACAGCTGAGAGAAACAACAGCCTCTGTATATTTTTTATGTCAGCAATCATGGCGAAACAAGATAGCGAATTTCCTGTCCAGCTTTGTCTCTAGTGAATGAAAAGGCTATCAACAGTAGTCAAGCAATCATTTTCCCCCTTAAGAAGTTTGTTTTGTCTTTTTCATTATGTACATTTACAAAGTCACAGTTTGTCCTCCATAGATAACTCAGCTTTAGGATTTAGACTACAGAGTAATTTAGAAATTCGTTAAAAATTGTCAAGTTAACATCTTTGTGTACAGTAGCGAGTCTTGCATGAAGGAAGAGCCTTTCTCACCTGACCTAGATAAGATGCTGTAAAGTTTACTGGGATGTACATTGGGAATACCACTAGTGAGTCTTTGGTGGTGGTGTTTTCTCAAGGCTTTTATTTTGAAAAAGTAGGGACCCAAAGAAAAGGAAGGTAAGGGGTACATTGCTATACATTACTATACATTACTATGTATTCATCAAGCTCCATCAGTTAACAGTGTGCACAGTCCGTATGTATTCTTCACAGTGGAGCATGTGCTCCTGCTGAATCATGGGAGGACATGATGGTTTTCTGTTCATGGTTTAGTCTAATATAGCTTGTGTCTGTCATATTTTTTTGATTCAGAGGTTTTGTTTTGTTGTTTTGGTTTGGTTTTTCGTGTGTGTGTGTGTGTGTGTGTGTGTGTGTGTGTGTGTGTTTTGTTGTTTTTTGAGACAGGGTTTCTCTGTGTAGCCTGGCTATCCTGAAGACCAGATTGGCCTTGAACTCAAAGAGATCTGCCTCTGCCTCCCAAGTGCTGGGATTAAAGATATGCACCACCACACCCAGGTTGGATTCAGACTCTTAATTGTTACCTCTCCCTCCAGTGTTTTGCCACTCACCTCTTCTCTCTACATTTAGTCTTACTTTAGCCATTGTAAGTTACAACCCAACAAGCTTGAGTTCAGGGAAGACCTGGTCTTCTGAAACCTCACATCATTTCATAGGACAAGAAGTGATGCACCCAAGAAACAGAAAATTAGGGTACCATTTATCTTACTTCTTCATATATAAAGACAGACACACACACATCCACAGTGGTGTACAGAGGAAAGAGAAAAATGAAAGCAATGTTCTGTGATAAGTAAGTCATCCTTCATACTTACGCACTACAATTCATGTTGTACCCATAAATACATGCAGGCAGAGCACTCATACACATACACTTTTTCATCAATAAAAGATTGTTTTTTGAAAGAATTTATATAGCAAGAACAGTATAAAAGGTCTCTCAAGAGACATATTCATGTCTGCCTCTTATGTAATTATTTTATATGTTCAATGAACAGCTTCCTCTGTCTTCCATGTGAGAAAATACTGATAAAATTATCAATGGCAATCAGTCTGACATTGAGCAAAAAGCACTCCTATTAAAAGAAAATTTAGAGGTTCATGCCCTGTGCCTTCAAGCATGTGGAGATCATATGTTCTATATAAACTGATATTGCTATTTTTTAAATGGTGCATCTGCCTGTCAAAGGCAAAAGAAAAAATTTCAAAACAGATGTGGTGATTAAAATGTATGCATAACATCTGTAGAGACAATGATGTCTAGGTCCCTGCTCTCTCAAACAGTGTCATCAGAAGATCCATAGCTAAGAGTTTGTTATGTAAATAGGAGAGACATATATGTGTGATGTTTACATTTAAATTCTTCATTTTCTCCTTTTTTATCATTGTTTATAGAACCTATTTTAAGATAAAATTATTTCTCCCTCATGTCTTACCACACTTTTTTCTTCTAGCCAGTTGAATGTTGTATCTTTTGGAATTTATATAATTAATGCTAAATAATTTCATTAATGCTGTATAGTCTTTTGCCATAATACTTGGTAATTAAAAACTTTACTCCCTCATGAAGAAATACATCAGTTCTGTCAGAAAAAGAATTTGCCTTTTAAGGAATCTGAAGAACACTGTGTTCTTAAGACTATTTCTGAAAGATGCTGATTTTAGTACTTTGTTTCATGTGTGCTGCAGTATTGGCACATGAGCTTTAAAGAAGCTAACACTCGAGATGAGTGAAGACAACATGGCAAATGTAGGAGATGAAGCAAAGGTGATGACCAAATGGACATTCGTAGCAGAAGCACCTGCACAGAAAGAAAGTATGCTAGCAAAGCACAGCTGCCTGGGTGGCCGTGTGTCCTTCCTAAGGGTTCAGGAGGAACAATCACAAGCTCAGGACTACCTTTAGCACTCAGCAAGTACAAAAGCAAACTCAACTAAGGACCCTAAGTTTGCAGTTTTAGGAGCTAGAACATAGAGATGGGGCTGGAGATGTGTGGTTCAGTGGTAAAGAGCGCCATTGGTCTTGCAGAGGACCCTAGTTTGAGTCATAGTGCCTCACAACTGCCTGTAACTCTAGTGCCAAGGGATCTGATGTTTTCTGCTGGCCTCCCTAGGAGCAAGGCTCACACATACATGATGCACGAACATGTGCACACCAAACACCCATACACATAAAATAACAATTAAAAAGAAACTAGAAAGGAAGAAAGTCTAAACTGAAGGTTAAAAAAGAAAAGGAAAGAAAAGAAAAATCTGTAAGAACAGACATAACAAAACAGACTAGAAGACAATAGAGAAAACCAATAAAGTCAAAAATTGGTCCTTAGGGAAATACGGTGTCTAGCATTTGGGAGGCTGAGCAGAATTACAGATTTGAGTTCTGCCTGGTTTATATAGTAAGTTCTGGACCAGTGTGGGTTGTATGCAGTACCATATCATTTTAAAATAATTAAAAGTTGACTCTTTGAAAAGATCAATGAGAAAGCAAAAATTAATGCTTTTTTTGTAATAAAGTTTGGAGCAAATAGCAAAGTAAAGAAAAAAAGAAATAAAAAATAAAAAAAGAAAAGATCAATGAAGTTGAGAAATGTGTTCCTACTTTCGATAAATAATAAATCAGAAGCAAAAAAATCACTACTGATTTCATGAAAATAAAAGGAAGAAATAAACACTACAAGCAGTTACATGTCAACACATCGTCTAGATGAAATGAACAAATTTCTAGAGACATACACTGTCAAGACTGGCTCAGAAATTAAACAGAAAAGCAAGAATCAGTAATAGAAGTCCTTGCAGTCAAGAAAAGCCCAGAGACAAATGACCTCCAGTACAGTGGAATGAGACTGCTGCTTCTGAAACACTCCCTGCCTTCATTAGGGGCAGCAATGTTCTGGCACCAAAGCAAAGGCACCAAAGGAAAGTGAGCTTTCAGACCATTCTCCATTCTGAGTATCAATACAAAAACCCATCTATTGAGTGAACACTGAAGACAGCAGTACAAGGATGAGACACTATGGTCAGTAAGTTTGTCCTAGAAATACAAGAATAGTTTAACATATGAAAATTGATCGTTATAACTTACCACAGTAATAGTGTTAAGGAAAACAAACCATAAAATCACTCAACTGACTTGGGCCAAGATGGGGGGGGGGAGTTGGGGGGGTCATCTAACAAAAATCTAGTATTTTTTCCAGTTATGGAGCACTTGCAAATCAGAGGCAGCAGCTTGGTCTATACTGGAGCTGCATTGTGAAACCCTGTCCCCCTCCCCCTCCAAAAAAAACAAAAAACAAAAAAACAAAAACAAGTACCAGCACCCTTTCATGATAAGGTGCTAGAAAGGAGGCTCAGTGGTTAAAAACACTCATGCCAAGTCACTCACAACTGCTTATGATTCTGTCTTGGGAGTTTAGATGCTCTCTATAGATGCCTGTGTGCATGTATGAGCTCACACACATACACATATACACATACATAGAATTTTTAAGAAAAAAACAAGGTAACAATAAAGAGCTCCCTCAACTTACGAAAGGTATTTTTTATGAAAAATGACCGATCACATATTCAGCATTTTTATTGAAAGCATTCCGTAAAGCAAGGCTGTCTGCTTTCATCTCTTATAGTCAGCAATGCAATGGAAATTCTAGAAAAGCAAAGAAGTAACACTATTCTTGTTTGTAGGTAATTTGACCTTTTCTTTAGGAATGCTTAAGGAATTCACAGTAAACTAGTAGAGCTAAGGGCTGGAGAGATGGCTCAGTAGTTAAGAACACATCCTGCTCTTGATGAGGACCCAAGTTCATTTCCAGGCACCCACATCAGCAGGCTCACAAATACCTTTAACTCCAGCTCCAGGGGGTTCAGTACCTTCTTCTGGACTCCTGTGGACCTACACTCATGTTCACAACACCCTACCACACACACATGCACGCACATATGATGAATAAACTTTAAAGTTGTCATTCGAAGTAAAATAAATCGTGTGTAGACGGTTGCATAGTATGTGGTTACATCTACGTGGAATGGCCAGCAGAAGGGGTAAATCCACAGAGGAAGAAAACAGTGGTGGTTGTCATAGGATGAAGGAATAAAATAAGGAATTACTGCTTAGTATGTGTGGGCCGGCGAGGAAAGGAATGACTATAGTAGGGGTGTGCCGTTTCCCTCAGGTGTGAGGCAGTGATCTGGAGTAAGGATTGTACAAGATAAGTGTACCGAGTTCCACTGCTAGGAAACTGTCAAACAGTTCATTTTAATGTGTGAATAAGGTAATATATTTTAGTGCTGAGACAGTAAGAAAAGTCATGTGACTTAGTTTGTCTTGACTGTTGGGTTGGAGGCAGTGACTGGAATTTAGTGGCTGTTCTTCCCAGCAGCTGTTCTGCTCACTCTTTCTGTTCCTTTAGCATGTTACAATGGTTAGTACTGAGGACTAAGAACATGAAGATGACAGGACGGTATTAAGTATATAGCAGGAGAGTAGTAAGAAGCTGGAGGAATCTTGTTTTCTTCCCTGAAAGCATCCTGAGGTCCTTTTTCACTACCCTTCCCCAATAAAGTCACTTTCCCTTCCTTGTCTCACAATAGTGTCGTTGTCTCATTTCAGCTGCCAGAAACCTCAGGCCCAGGTGCTGCCAACTATAACCTCATTTTGTTTGTAATGGGGGTCACCAAATTAGTGCTTAGAGCTACTGAATCTCTAAATTTCAGTGGTGGACCTATGCTATATCCCCAACTTTTGCCCTCTTGATGGATTTCTCGTATTTTGAATGCCTTGATGTTAGGAAATTTGGCCAATGTGTTCCTTAACTGTGAAGGCAGGCGTGGATAATTATTATGGGCTAAATAAGATGCATTTTTATCAGAGAATCTGAGATATATCGTAAGTCTTGTACTGGAAACCAACAAGCATAAACTGAACAAGTCTGACATGAAAGGACAAAACAGCATGTGGAGCGGAGGGAAGAGCCATGAAGCAGGACCACTTCCACCCTTCAGCTCGCATGGTGGGTGGTCTGTCCCGTAAAGCATCGGAGGCATTGTGCTCTGTGCCATTTTGTAAGAAACCTAACAAAGTGAAAGAGAGACTAGAGGACCATGTCAGGGATGAGGAGCAAGATACCACCACCACCACCACCACCACCACCACCACCACCACCACCACCACCACCTTCCATGTCATGAGACAAATGAAAAAAGCAAGAAGAGGTAGTCATATAAATATGGGCACTCTTCAAAGGATAAGAGCTATCCAAAAAGCAAAAGGGGAAAAACAGAATCAGCTGCCTGCGAGATCATGAAAGCCTTCAAGCATGTACAAAAGTTTTCTTATGACATCTGGAGAGATGGCTCAGAGGTTTAAGAGCACTAGCTGCTCTTCGAAAGGTCCTGAGTTCAGTTGCCAGCAACTACATGATGTCTCAACCAACTACAATAACATCTGGTGCCCTCTTCTGGTGTGCAGGCAAAGATGAAGACAGAACACTGCTTACATAATAAATAAACATTTTGGGGGGGCTGGAGAGATGGCTCAGTGGTTAAGAGCACTGTCTGTTCTTCCAGAGGTCCTGAGTTCAATTCCCAGCAACCACATGGTGGCTCACAACCATCTATAATATGATCAGGTGCCCTCTTCTGGCCTGCAGGCAAAACACCGTATATGTAATAAGTAAATAAATCTTAATAAATAAACCTTTCCTAAAAAGTATTCCTATGATTAAAAAATAGACTTACTTTGTCACCAAAATGTGTTTCAAACCTAATAATGAGCATAATTACTAAAAAGCAGACAAGGGACCTGGGCATAGTGGGGCTTGTCTTTAATCCCAGCACTGTAGAAGCAGAGGCAAGTGGATCTCTCTCAGGTCAGGCCAGCCTGGTCTACAGAATGAGTTCTGTGACAGCAGGGGCTACACAGAGAAACTGTCTTTTAAAACAAAAATCAGAAACCTTTAACAAAAACAACAGCAAAAGGCAGGCAAGGGAACGAGAGTGGGGGAGGGGAGGGGAGACTAGAGTCTAAAAACAGTGACCTAATTGCATTCTGACAGTACTTACTGAACTTACTGATTCCTTCTAAAAACAGTGACCTAATTGCATTCTGACAGTACTTACTGAACTTACTGATTCCTTCTAAAAGCACTGATAAAAGTACTGTCGGTAACTCAGAAGCAGTGAGCTTGGTCATTAGCAGAAGATGATTTGTCCTTGGCTTTGTTTTATAGTCTAGTCTCCTGAGACAAGACCTGGGACTTGGAAGCCCAGCACAGCTGTCGTCGTCAGGAAAACCTGGAACGCCCTACTACTCGTTCTCTGCCACAAGCTCTAGGAGAAGGCCGCTCCATGACTCTGTAGCCCTAGGTGAGTGACACAGAAGAGCCTGTCTCTGTCTCCCGGGTGCCCACTCTTCAGTCGGTACTGGCTGTGCTTTTAATGAGAAGAAGTGTACTTTCTTAGTTATCATTTGGGTGTTGGGGATACATACATACAAATAATATACAGGCTGACTATTCCTGATCCAAAAATCTAAAATCCAGAGTACTCTGAAGTATGAGGCCTATTCAATACTGACATTATACCACAGCAAATCTCTTAGTCACCTCCATGGCCATAGAGCACACTGAAATATGTATGAAATTAGCTTCGGACTATGTAGATAAGAAGGTATATGAAACATCAGTGAACCTAATCTTTACATGTGGGTTCTGTCCCCAAGACACTGCATTATGTTTATACAGACAGTCCAGATCTGGAGACTAAACCACATCTAGCCACATGTGTTCTAGCTAAGGGATACCCATCCTGTATGCAGTAGATACATAATGAATAAAGTTGTCATGGTTCTCACTGTTGCAAAGAGCGCATCCACTTAGTATTCACGATTTAACTAACTGTAGGTAGTCTTGGATGGCAATTCAATATTTAAACCATAATTTTCATCACTATGAGCCTAGTGTGCTATAGAGCCACTGCTTTAGAGCCACCTTAAAGACATAATTTTATGTGTAATTATTTTTTGAATTATATCTCCCTTCCCTTTCTCCTTTCATCCCATCCATGTGCCCCCACCTTGCTTTCAGAATCATGGAATATATTCCTAAATATACAAATATAACTTATTCAGTCCATGTAACGTTACCTTCATGTGTACAGCGTTTGGTAGCTGATGGAGGAGCTCTCCCTGGGAGGGAGCCCTTCTGCTTTCACATTCCCCAGCTCTTCGTGTAGAGTAAAGGCTCTTGGAGTTTTCTCCTTCCATGTTAACATGTCTATTGGTGTTTTTGTTTTTCGGGTCTTGCATAGGCAGCCGTGTGAGGCCTGTTTGGTTTGTTTTTGTTTTTTGAGACAGGCTTTGTCTTGTGTAGCCCTGGCTGTCCTGGAACTTACTCTGTAGACTAGGCTGGCCTCGAACTCAGAGTTCTGAGTGCTGGAATCAAAGGCATGCGCCACCACCGCCTAGCTGAACCCATAATTTCAATAGATTTTAAGCAAACAATTCAATATTTTGGTCCTTGAGAAGATTTAGCCCAGTTTTCTTCTAACTAAAAAATGTTTTCTTCTTAAATGGAAGTTTTATGTTCTGTTGTTAACACCTGAGTTTTTAATATAAATGAAGATAGTACTGAACGGTTTACAGAAGGGATTTATAAATGACAGGAAATAATCCTGCTCATCTGTGGCTCTCATCCTGAATTCAACATAAAAACACAGGCTCAAAAGACATCACAGACATAAGAATAGTAGGTCACTCACTCGGGATAAACTTTAACATTTCTGTGAGCCTAAGCCCAGTGGGAATTTTTGTTGTTTGTTTGTTTGTTTGTTTGTTTGTTTGTATACTCATTACTTCTGTTCTCTACTTTTCCTTTGAAACTGAGGTAAAATTCACAGTGCATAACTTACTGATAGGAAAGTATACAATGCAATGGCATCTAATACATTCACAGTGTTGTGTTCAGAACATCATGCAGAAAGGACCCCTATAAGTAGTAAGCGTTCATACTCCTCTTTTACAGCCTTGTTTTTTATATCAGTTATGTACATGTGCATATAATCCACTCATCCATCCATCCTGACAAAACCAGTCTGTTTTGTGCTGCTGGGTGTTTTATAAGACTTTCTCTCCCTTCCCCCTTCATCTTGTTTTATTTTGGAATTAGGGGTCTGGATTACATGGATAAGGTCAACCTCAGTGAAGGTGGTAGTCATATAAATAATTCTTCTAGAACACAGCAGACACAACACAGAACACCATCTATGCCAGCAGCGCACATGCACACTATACATAAAATAACAGCCATGCTCACAAACCTCCATGCTCACATAGATTCTTTGACACATGTAAACAAGAAAGATTGTAATCTCTGATTTCCTAGAAAATTACTTCTTATCCCAACAGGGAGAATCCCACTACCATAAGAGTGAGCCTGAAAGTGCCACCTTTTTAACAACCTTGGGGTAGTTGATGATAGGAAAAAACAAAGACATTCTTTCTGATCAGTCTTTAATGTGAAATTTTGAGTGATTTTTTTTTTAATATAAGAAAATTAAAGTTGTGGAGCTGGAGAGATGGCTCAGTGGCTAAGAACACTGAATATTCTTCTAGAGGATCCGGGTTTGATTCCCAGAACCCCCATGGCAGCTCACAGCTGTCTGTAAGTCCAAGATCTGACACCCTCACACAGACATAGTTGCAGGCAAAATATCAAGGCACATAAAGTAAAAATAAATTTTAAAAATTAAAATTGTAAAACATGTTTATAATAAATATAGACCAACATCTAAAGAAAATGTAAACCAAGTAGAATGTACTATAGTTTCTGGCTGCACGAATATTTGTTGACTGCCTCCAGCTAGTATATTTACCTCCTGTCAAGCCATATATATTTTGTGAGCTATTTCTACTCTCTAGTTCTAACGTATGAATGAAGTCCATAGAAAGGACACAGTGATGGATTGCCACGTCCACAAGAGAATTCTTATAGATGTCTTTATTTTGCAGGAGCATTGTTATGTACTATGTATGGGTGCTATTAGTGTCAGCCCTGGTGGTTTAAACCAGCATTCTTTTTGTTATTAAACAAATGATAACTTATGAAGTGTTGTACATGTATGCTCCTCCTGCCCACCTGATAAGTTAGCCCATTAGGGAACTTCATGAGTCTGTATTGGGTTAGACTACAAGAATGTCTTCCTCAAAGACTCATAAGCACATACTAGTCTGTGCCAATGTGCTGTTACCAAAGAAAAACAACTATTGAATAACTAAAGAAGAACAGGGATACATTTCATAAACATCCAGGCTTAAAATACAAGTTTCCCATGAGTTAAAACTTCATTTCTATTTGACTATGATTTATAAATATTATTGCTTATCTTCTGCATCTTTTCAAAACTCTGTGAGGTTGTAATGTTAACATTAGGTTATAAATGAGGAGCCAAAATGGAATGCAGCATATGGTGTTTCCCTTGATGCTCAGAGGAATCTTGTCCATTTCCTGTGTGGATACCAGTTAGTAGATAATTACGCTGTTCTCAGCCTTAGCTTCCCCTTGGCATTTCAGTGTCTGGTAAAATGTGAGCACTTAGAGGAGCTGTACCGAGCCAGGTGTGGTGGCGCACACCTGTAGTCCCAGTGCTCAGGAGGCAGAGGCAGGCGGATTGCTGTGAGTTCGAGGCCAGCCTGGTCTGCAAAGTGAGACCAGGACAGCCAAGACTACACAGAGAAACCCTGTCTTGAAAAACCAGAGAGAGAGACAGAGACACAGAGAGAGGGGAGAGAGGGCACTAGACCAATCTTAGTGTTTTCTGAAACTGTTTAAATGCTTTAGGAAATCATTCTGGGGAGCAGTAACTATCTAATTTGTAATTGTTTTGGTCTATATAAGTAAGGGCTAAAGTTATTAAGTATTGGACAGGAGAGATGGCTCGGCAGTTTAGAGCACTGATGGCTCTTCGAGAGGACCTGGGTCAGTTCCCAGCACCCATAGGACGGCTCACAACTGTCTGTACTTCCAGTCTTAGGGGATTTGACATTCTTTTCTGGCCTCCATGAGTACTGAACACACATGTGTCATACATACACATGCAGGTAAAAACACTCATACACATTTTAAACATTATTAATGTGTCACAAATGTTAGGCAATGCAATGAGCATATTTCATGTATTACCACAGAGTTTGAAACTCACAGGAGAGGTGGTGCCCACCCGTTTATGCATCTAAAGGAACTGAGGTACCAAAAGGTTAAAGTCGCCTGCCCAAGTTCTCCACGGCAGTTGGCAACTTCCCCAAACTAGACTATGAATCCCAGGCTGGTGATAGTATGTGCTAATCATGAAGTACGAAAGGAAAATCTTTATTCAGGTAACTCCAAGCCATAGAAGCCATTTCCTTGACTGATTGTATATACAGTATAGCCTTTGCTCAAGGAATACTTTGTAAGGAAGTAGACTGCTGAATCATTGCACCAAGAACAAAGGCTCTGCTGTATCTTACAAATACAGACTCTTTGGCACTTCTGTTTAAGGAAACGTAGGCTGCCTCTTGGGGAGGGGATGTCCACACTGATGAGTGCTTGCTGCCCCTTTTTATTGTGTAATGTCTTTCCACGTGCTGCTTATAAAGTTGCCTTTTTCACTCTGTAGCCTTCTGGGATATTACATCTAGAGAATTCCCAGAGCAAATTTAAGTAAGTTTCAATCCTTATAAAATCACATTTTATTGTGTAGTATCACTATGGCTTAGGAAAATGCTTTTCTTATTTAATTCTCTCTCTCTCTCTCTCTCTCTCTCTCTCTTTTAACTTTTAAAAAATGTGGAGTTTCCCAACACTCAGGGAGGCAAGAGGCAGGCAGACCTCTGTGAGTTCAAGGCCAACGTGGCCTACAAAGCAAGCCCAGAACAACCAAGGCTACACAGAGAAACTCTGTCTCAAAAAAAAAAAAATGGAATTTATTTTACTTCACCGTTCCTAAATAATGAATGCCTCTGAAAATCCTGAATTTGATCTATTATTTGTGTATGATTGCAACACTATGCGTAGCACTTTTCAAAAAATAACATGGAAAAGATCAATTTTGTAGACAAGGAAAATTAAGTTACCACGTTAGGCATATAAAAATAGTCTTAATTTCATTTATATTAATTTATCTTTAAAATACACTTTTTTTTCTTTTGATCTGGAGCTATGGGCTCAACAATTACCTGTATACACTGCTCCTGCAAAGGACTCAAGTTTAGACTCACACTGTGTGGCAGCTTAATACCATCTGAATATAGTTCCAGCTCCAGAAAGTCCAGTATCCTCTCCTGGACTTAGACTCCAAAGGTACCTGTATTTGAACATGCGTACATGTGCACACACGCGCAATTTAAAACAAAATAGAGATACTTTCTGTGGTCATTTTCTGGGAAGGAATACAAACTTTAATAAAAGTTTGAATTGTACTTTAGTGCTGAAGTTTCGGTTTTATTCACACATTTCCAAAGTACATGCCTGTAATACAAGATGTGCATATTGACTATATTTCATAGCTTATGGAACATATCTTAATGTTATTCTAACCTTAGTTTTTCATTCCTTAAATTTTATTTCAAAGTTTATGCAGAATAAGTTGTAATACAGCATTTACTGTTACTAAGTTTTTAACATATGCTGCATATGATGTAGCTTGTCTCTTTGTTAGGGGAAGTGTACTGTTAGAGCGACCTGTTGCACAGAGTTCCACCGCCAATGCTCTGACTCACGTGTGAAGTATTTAAACACTCATGGCAGAAGAGGCTCTACAGACATTTTGCTCTCCTTCCTTGTTTGGGCTATTGGTGTGTTTTCTTTCTTGTTTTACTTCATTCACTGCTACCTTTCCAGCTTAGGAGAACCCGTGCTGTCATTCTCGTATTCCCATGCTCACTTGCAGTGTTAGAAAAAAGAGAAGTCATATTGGGAGGGATAACTTGTTTCCTGTTCATTTGAGTTCTGTTTGTTTGGAGTTTTTGTTTTGTTTTATTTATTTATTTTCTTTCCCTAGTGTAAATGCTAATATAACATTTTGTTTTCCATGTTCAGATCCTTTGCAAGCAAAGAAAGTAAGAAAGGTGCCTCCTGGCCTACCTTCTTCTGTAAGTACTCCTTTTTTTAAAAGAACAAAAAACAAAACAAAATAAACTTGATGCTAAATAAATTGATGTCAAGTATTTGGTATTCACTTACTACAAGAATGGATTCGATTGGTACCAGTAGGCATACTTTACATAGTAACTGTTCATTGCTTAACAAAGTCATTGATTGAGATAAATCCACACTTAATGTTAGGCTTTTCGTTTTCGGTGCAGTCGTTTGTAGCTAACTCATATGCTGTCACTCCCTGTCGCTGTCATTTGAATTCCCCTCTTGGGAAGAAGACTAGGCCTGTAGCTGTCAGAGAAGATCTCCTGTGCAGGTCTTTTGATGTTTAATTAGTCATTATGTTGCTGAACAGGAGGACAGACAGAGATTAATAGCTGAGAATCTTAGAAATTTACATTTGTAATAATCCCAGTGGAGCTAAAGACATTAAGATTCGGAGGACATGTTTGGCTCAGCTTGCCTCAGTAGGACTGAGGTTATTAATATGCATAAATCACCAAGTCAGATGTTCACTGTGAAGCCCTTGTGGATTTTAAAGCCTTCATTAAGCCTTTCCCAACTTCAGTCTAGCATCAGGAAAGCTTTCACGCAACTAGTTTGTTGATCCCTCCTTGCTCAAAAATGTATCCTTTGAGAATAAAGAGCTTTGATGCAGGAAGTTGGGAGAGGTTGGTAAAACAGTCATTAATGGCTATAGTAACCTATTACTGTAGGAGTGTTTGTGTTGTTAATATACTTATTCTTTGACGCAGTAGAAGTATTTGTAAATGAACTTACATATAAATCCACCCACAGTTTAAAAACCCCTGGTAAGAAGAAGGGAAGGCCTTTTCTCTGTGGCTAGAACAAATGGTCAGTGAGGCTGTTAGATTGAGGCCCTGTGCCTTGACGGATACATTCTTTGTTGTGTAAATGGATGTGAGGCTTTTATTGGGCAATACTTAACAACCATATGGGCGCAGGTGCTGCCAGATGAGTCACAGCTCATCGGAGTTTGGACTGAATGGAATATCTTGCTTGATAAGTAGCAATCTAGAAGGGGCAGCATGGACCTGAGCTTTTTTATTTATTTTGAAGGGTAGAGAAATTATCTTTTGGTTGTTTGCATTCCTTCTCTTCTGTGTCCTGCCCCCTCCCCTCCCACCTTCTCTTCTGTGTGATACATGAAAAGTCAAATTGAAATCTTTGAAACTCAATTCCAGATGGATCTGAGTTTTACGAAGCATACGGCAGCTGTGCTCTGAACCTGCAGCCTACCTGAAGGGTTGAATTGCAGCTGCAAGCATCCTAAAAGCTTTTGCTTGCATAAGCACTTGGGCCCACTAAAGGCTGAATAGCTGCTTAATAAACAAAATGAACAATGCCTCAAATCATTCCTGAAGACAGGAATTTCAGCAGCAGCTAAAAATAGTTACACGATTTACATTTTAACAGTCGTGTGCTGTGCAAAGGTAGGTAGGTAGTATAACCTAACAGAAACCATAGTCAGGTACACAGAACTGCTAAAACACACAGCAGTGTAATTTCTTGTAACTTATTAATATAATTCTGTGAAAGTAATAAACGTTAAATTACATATTAATATTAGTAGAACCACACTGCTTTACAAAAAAATCAGTAAGAAAAAGACTACCACATTTATTCTTGACCTGACATTAGTTTAAACAAATAAGATAATTGCCAATGCTCCATCGTTACTTTATTTCTGGAAACAGACTAGCAAAATGGACAAACAAGCCTGGAAAGAGATTTTGTAGACCCTTTTTAAAAATACCAATGAAATATGAGATATGAAGTATGATATAAAATATGCAATATGTGCCACACAACAGATATTATATGGAGAAGTTTATTATATGAGCATGGGGAGAGAAGGAAGGGGGACTCCCCAGAGAGACAAAGGCAGAGGTAGAGAGGAAGAGAAACAAGGAGAGAGAGAGGTAGGTGGGTTTGTCCTTTTATAATTCTGGGTAGGGCCATGCCTAGTGGCAGATAGGCAATGACATCACAGGTTGCTAGGCAGACTGGGGCAGAATCCTAGCACCTTTTTCCTTACATTTTGTTTATTATTATTATAACAGCATCTATTACTTCAAGATTGTTCTGTTGATTGTTTTGTGTTCAGGGAAGGAAGAACTACTGAATTTTGATGAACCTTTAGATTAGGAAATGTGAGACAAGTGTCCTCTTGAGCATTCTGTTTCCCAGCTCCTTTGGTACATACATACCTTTAATCACAAACTCCAAGTCAGAGAGAGTCAGCTGTGAGTTGGAGGCCAGCCTAGTCTTGATAGGGAGTTGCAGGCTACTTAGGGCTGCGTAGTGAAACCCTGTCTCAAACACACGTGTGTTTATGTTTGTATATACTAGTGAGCATGGTGGTGTATATACCTATCACCTCAACACCTGGGAGACTGAAGCACGAAGATTGCTGTGTATTCTAGGCCAACCTGGGCTCCCTAGAAAGACCTTGTCTAAATAAGACAGAATAAATAAAGAAAATTACATTTTTTTCTGTTCACTGCTTATAATGAATATGCAAATTTATAAACCTTTGAAATTTTGATCTGTAAAAGAAACAGATGCAAAAAAGAACATGGATTGTGCATGTTTTGTTTTATGATTATTTGAATAATGAGTATCATACTTCCAAAACTAAAAATTCAGTCAAATGTTCAGATTTCAAATGGGCCAGCAGGTAAAAAAAGAACAGAAGTGTGAAAAACAAATGTTTTGCCAAATTTAGAACTAAGCATTCCTAGATTCTGTAGTAGGTTCAACTTTTATAACTTCACTGTATCACATCTCCTCCAGAAGAGGAGGAGCAAAAGACAGTGTTGAGCATCCATGGCCACGGGACATCTGCTCTGAACACAGACCTCCAGCGTCGTGGCTTGCAGTGACAGGAATGTGTTGCCACTGTGCAGAGCTCAGAGGGTATACATGGGGCTTCAGCATGCCAACGATTTCCTTTCCCTTTGGGGGTTCCTTAGCCTCCCTTCCCTAATCTCTGAACACCAGCTGTGTATACCTGGTTTTCCTGTATGTCAGATCATTGCTAAGATAAAAAGCAAAAGAGAAGTTTGGGACATTGGGCAGGGATTGGGGCAGCTCTTTTCCCCTGGCGACCTTTCTTTAATTTACAGAAGGAAGTGTGTTCAGTAGCATCCCTAAAGCTTCGGGGTCACTGTTTTAGAGGTATGGGGACTTCTTAAGTGTGAGGAACAGTGTCGCCATTTTACTGTATCGGCGTTCTCATTAGCCTTTGCCACTAATCAACTCCCAATTCATACTCAGGGCCACAAGATCCGCTTTAAATAATGTGAAAACCATTTTTCTTTGAATATTAAGATGTAAATCTTCAACCAGGCATGGTTGTACATGTCTCTAAACTCAGGAGGCAGAGACAGATGTGAATCTGAGGCCAGCCTGGTACACCGAGAAACCCTGTCTCGAACCACCCCCCCCCAGTATAAAGTATAAATATTGGTTTACTCATAAAAATATCTTATTTAGTATATTAAATTTAAAACAGTTTTGCCAGTTCCATTTTTACTGACCAGCTTTGTTTGTAATTAGCTTTGTGGTTTAAGGACTAGCACTATCTAAGGATGTGTGGTAGTAGAGGCACACAGAATTTCCCCTTGTGTAGATAATGAATTTTATCTGACTTTTAGCCACTTTTCATTTTTATGACCTGGAAGGGGGTTGCTTGTGACTCTGTACCATAAAGACATGAGTGAGCTCAGGGCTCACTGCACACTAGGCAAGTGTTCTACTGCTAAATCAGCCTTAGCCTTAAGCCTAAGGTTGGTTGGTTGCTTTGCTCATTTTTGTCGTCTGGGGATTGAGCATAGGGCTTCATTCATGCTGAGCAAGGACTTCTCCAAGTTGCATGTCAAAGGTGATAATATCAGTCTCAAAGGTCACTAGGAAAGTATTTAATACCAAGTATTTGCTTGGTGTATCACGTATACGCTGGAATTCCTCTTTCTTCATTTTTTAAAATTCTACTACCATAGCCTAAATTTTTTTTTAAGTCAGTATTTGGTCAGGGGAAAAAAAAGAAGAAAATTGAAAGTGAAAGGATGAAAAAAAAATACATTACCACACTTCTATATGTAAGTAGGAGCCTGACACACAGTGAATGCATGCTAAATTACAGTTGCTGTTATTGCTCAATCAGATTTTTTTTTTTAGAAAACAATCAAAAAGAAGGAAAATTTGCTGAATCACATTCTACTCCCTAGATTTATGTTGATCATTATTATTTTCTCATATCTCAGGGCTATAGTTCTCCCCTTCCCTTGGCTGAACATTATTATAGCTCCCTTAATGCAGTCTCAGATGTAGGGGGATCTCTCCCTTACTCTGTCTCTTAATTTGGTATTTGTACTGTCGAATCTAGATAATATTTTTATTTACTGCAAAAGATATAGAATTTGGAAGTAGGAAGCAAGATTTCATCATAATTCTGTCCCAGAGTAACCATCTAAATAAATCTGGAAAGCCTTCTTCAACCCACATACCTAAACTTGTGTTCCTGCACCATAGCATTTAAAGGCATGCAGTCTAAAACTGCATCAAAACAGCAGCCCTGGACTGCTTTGTAGCCGAGGGTGGCCTCGAACTCACGGCTATCTGCCTGCCCCTCCCTCTGCCTCCTGAGTGCTAAGATTAAAAGCACGTGCCGCCACACTTGGCTTTTTAAGTGAGATGACAAGCAGCTCTTTCTGGGGCTGGTAGAAATTGTTAACTTAAGAAACTGAAGTAAAAGCCGGGCGTGGTGGCTCACGCCTTTAATCCCAGCACTTGGGAGGCAGAAGCAGGTGGATCGCTGTGAGTTCAAGGCCAGCCAGGTCTACAGAGCAAGTCCAGGACAGCCAAGGCTAACACAGAAAGACCCTGTCCTCAAAAACAAAAACAAAAACAAAAACAAAACTGAAGTACAAAATGGTTAGTTCTTTGAACTAGTGAGATCACCAACAGGAGTTAGACCTGTAGAGAAAGAGCCACTTCCAGTTTATCTCTGAAAATAACAAGAAGCGCCACGGCAATGGGAAGCATGTCCTGAAGGACTGCCCATAGGGATCACCAGCAAGCCAGGAAGCACTGTCATTAACAGTTTATTGCCCAGACCTCGAAGACTAGCACACAACAAAGCTAAAGAAGAGTAAACAGTTTTTACAAGGCAATATCAGCTTCAGTGTAACTTCACAAATGAGCTCTGCAGTTCTTGACCGTGAACCCAACAGGGCATTTGCTTACTAGTTCCTGGGCAAACAAGCCTAGAGTCATGCTGTAGCTGAGTGTGCAGAAGAGTCTTAGTTCCATCTGCTACACAGTCTAATTCTGTAAGAAGTCTGTTCCAATACAGAATTTTCAAAGTAGCCAGTTCATTCTCTGACTGTGCAGTTGGATCTCTGAAGTACAGTTTGTGACTGAAAGATGTCATGTGTCAATAAGAAAAGCGACCACATTTGATGCTGATGGTGCCCACTGCTGAAGCGGTGTCAGAATTGTATCAGTGGACATGATGGGCTTTAACCTACCTCTAAGATGTTCTTTTTTGTGAAAAGCCACCAAAGCCTTTGATCTGATTTAAAGTGAGAAAACAAAGGGAAAAAAACAAAACAAAGCCAGCCCATCCCTCCTGTGGACCCAGTTGTCTCATCCAGATGTGGTTGTGCAGCTTCAGTCACGTCACCTTCTCAGCTCTGTGTCTTTATTAAACAAGAGCATGCCTCAACTGCAGTCAGTATTATTAAAACATAGTTTACATGGTGTGTGTGGAGGGGTGTAAGTCAGAGAGATGTTGGTTCTCTCTTTCCACCATGTGTGTCCCTGATTCAGGCTTGATGGCAAATGCCCTTACCCTTAAGCCATCTCACTGGCCCCAGAAATAGCTTTTAAGGTTTGTTGAACTTTGCAGCTGTTGATATTTCGGATCCCTGAGTTGTCATAAACCATATTAAATAAGCAGCCCATTCATTCTCTGTGTGTGTGACTTGTATAGATTTTAGAAGAAGATGTATAGGTTGAATGCACTTAAAGCCTAGCATTATAGTCATCAGTAGAAAAACGTAGACCATTTTGCTGATATGACTGAGGCTTGAGTTTTTGTTTGTTGTTTGTTTGCTTTTTGGTTTTTTTGAGACAGGAATTCTCTGTGTACCCTTGGCTGTCTTGGACTCACATTGTAGACCAGGCTGATCTCAAACTCAGAAATCCTCCTGTCTCTGCCTCCTGAGTGCTGGGATTAAAGGTGTGTGCCACCACGCCTGGCCTGGGCACACCTGGCTTGAGGCTCATTCTTCTTCTTCTTCTTCTTCTTCTTCTTCTTCTTCTTCTTCTTCTTCTTCTTCTTCTTCTTCTTCTTCTTCTTCTTCCTTCTTCCTTCTTCCTTCTTCCTTCTTTCTTTCTTCTTTCTTCTTCTTTTTTTCTTTTTTTGAGACAGAGTCTCTTTGTGTTAGCCTTGGCTGTCCTGGACTCGCTTTGTAGATCAGGCTGGCCTTGAACTCACAGCAGTCCACCTGCCTCTGCCTCCTGAGTGGTAGGATTAAAGGCGGGCACCACCACCATGCCCAGTGATGAGGTTTGTTCTTTAACATAAGATAAAGACATAAAATATTAAGCAGTTCAAGCTTTTACCATGGGGGAAGGGTGAGCTCTGTATTTCACTCCAAGTCAGGAAGGGCTTTCTGGCCTGTCTCAGTAGCCGGGATGACCTTTGTTGTCACAGATTCTTACCTTTGTTCAGCTATTACTGATTATACTTGGAAAATTGTTCTCCTGTGTTTATCCTGTTTCAGGGACTGCAGTGTATACCATATAGATTTGTATATAATCTTTCAACCATTTTAAAAACACTGCAAGTTCTGAAATTGTTTCAAATTCTCCCACATATGTTGTTATGAAGCAGATCTCAAATATTTTAAACTATTGACCAATCAAAAAATTTGAATATATATATATATATATATTTTTTGTATCCAGCTCAATATATCTGTACTGTTGCAAGTATCTTATTGTTTTCAAAAATAATTTGATTCTGTCTGGGCATAGTAGCACATGCCTATAATCCCAGCACTGGAGAGATGGAGACAAGTGTGGTGGGAGCAGGGATCACGAGCTCAGGATATTTCTGTATTCTTCCTCAGTATACCATAGCAAAATTCTTTTGTTTTTTGAGACAGGGTCTCACTGGGTAGCCTAGGCTGGCCTCAAACTCACAGAGTTCCCTCTGCCTCTTTGCCTCTGTGTGCACATTAAAAGCACTTATCGTGAGTAGCTCAACTTTATCTGTAATGAGCTTGTATAGTAAATATGGGGGTGAGGGAGCAGATGGTCTCTACTGAAACCACTAGACACTGCTGTGTTAATAGCACTGAAGTAGCTACAGGTGACATAAAATGCACAGACACAGCTTTGTTCCAGTAAAGCTTGATGAAGATAGTAGATCAGCCGAGGCTTACTAACCCTAGTTGTCAGTCTGCACTAGACTCAGAACAGGCGTAGCCACTTTTGTCATCAAGGCCCTGGATAGCGAGCAGCTTTTATAGTACCATCAGATGTTTTCCAAGATCACTTGCCACATTAAAAAATATCCCCAAGTAGCATTTGAATGTTATAATTTTTCTGGCATTTAAGTATTACATTAGATATTAATCCTGCTGATGTTGTAGGTATATTCAAGTTGTCATCTTTGTCGTGGCTGAACTTTGTGGTGAAACATAAGCTGAAGGTGGTTGCCCTGATCTGTATTCTGTGGAACAGTGGAGTACATACACTGAAAACTAAGATAGTTTATACATGCCATAAAAATTCATTTTCTCAATATTACTCTTTATGAATGTAGGTTTACATAGTTCACTTTTTAACTTTGATGAAAACTCTGGTTAGTAAGTAAAAGCTTACATTTTGACTTGTGCTTGAGATCTTTTTTATTTAGTATTGTTTGAAATCAGAAGCAACTGTTTTCTCCCAGCGTCATTAAAGATATTTAAGATTTTCAAAAACCAAGGATGGGCTGTCAATCAGTAATAGAGTATTCCCTGTCTTCAGGCTCCAGTCCTCAAGGACAGCAATTTCGGAATTAACAACTATTCCCTATTAGGTCCCAGTGAGTCCCTTCTGCCGAAGTGCTCTAAATGAGCTGAGCACTGCTGGTGCATACCTTTAATCTCAGCACTGGGAAGGCAGGGACAAGTGGATCTCTGTGATTTCAAAGCCAGCATAGTTGACAAAGGGAGTTCCAGGACAGCCCAGGCTACACACAGAAACCCTGTCTGGGGAAAGAAATGTTCTACGTGCTTACAGAAAGTAAAGAGCTCTCTAGACATTTAAATGCAGGAAAGACATAGGCCTGTCTTCAAGACGATTGTAGTTACAAGATAGGAGTTAAAACTTCTGCCTGTGAAGAAGAAAAGTATTCCAGTCATAGATTACCCAAGAAACTCTTTCATCAAAGTACGGCAGAAATGATGTCTGTGTAGCTGTTACCTTCCTCGTCTAGAAAGAAATGTTTGCTGATTTCCTGTTGTGAACAGCACTTCTCAGTTGCCTTCTGTGGTGTCCAAACAATGAAGAGTATGCTAACTGCTTTTTTTAATCTTTATATAAGTAACAGACTTCTATTCTCATTTGTCTTCTAAAATATGCTGTTAAATTATGCACAAATTAAAGAGTATTGTTGCAACAGGAAAGGTAAGCCAGGCAGCAACGTCAACCTTGTATTGATTCGGCATTAGCCCCTTTAGAATGTAAGGACTGTCTCCTAAAACAGCAGCAGTGTAAACCAGAAGACCACAAGAGACAAGTTTTTCCTAAAGAAGAGAAAAAAGTTACAGTTTCATTGAATACAAGTGTAACATCTGGCCTCCTATACCTTATTTCTCATATTAAAATACCCTCCAGACTTCAACATCTGTCAGCACCTTGTTACTGTCATTTTGTCCAAGCCCTTTCTCTTTCTTAGACTACTGCAACATCTCCCCAGTTAGTCTTGCCTTTTCCTTCAGCAGTTTCTTCAGGAAGGGAGACTGCTTAACAGTCCAGGTCAGATCATATCATTCCATAGCATTCCTGCATTCACTAAAGTCCTGCAGACAGTGTCTTACCAGACCCTCATGACCCGTCCTTTCCCTCACATAGCCTCTCTGCCATCTTCCCCTCCCTTAGTCCAGCCTCAGGCCCTTCTGAGTATTTACTGTCTCCGTTTCTTTGTGCCTGCACTGTGCTTTCCTCTCTGATCCTCGGGGTCTCTCATAGCCACTCTTTATGAAGTGGCAGCATACACTCAGCAGCATCTTCCTACTGTATTGTCTTTGCAGCTTATCTACTTTATTCTTTACCATGATCACTTTATAAAGCAGGAAGTGTGGTTTGTTTTGTTTTTTTTTTCTGTCCCCAGTTGCTAAAGGATACTGAATAAATTAATAAATCTGTGTAATTAGGAGTATAGCTATAGCTGTCTTACTCCTGGACCTTGAATAATTGACTTGAAGATGATCTGAGCTGAAAAGATTATCTGAATTACCCTTAGAGAAGGAAAACTGTAGCCTTATTTTAGCCTTTTATTATAGAATATTGCCTATGCTTAAACTTTATAAATATTTGAAGATAGTGGGAAAGAACTCCAGTTTTTCATTAGAAAATGAAAACCCTTTGGTTGACAAGGTTTCCCAATATTGTCTGCATTCTTGTGAGCATAGGCTTTCGGTGTAGATCCATTAGAGCAGGGACCGTGCAGGGCCTCTCAGGTGTGGAGTCCTGGGTTAGCAAACAGAGTCTGAAGTTAAGCTTTACCCAAGCTTAACAATAGTAACACAGATTGAATCTCTCAGGGTTAGGGAAGCAGATATCAAGATCATACTCCTAAGGTTGGTATGGCGTTCATTGTTGCCTGGTTTTCATCCTGTGAGCTCCTCAGGCTGTCTGCTCATTGAAGCCTGCTCATTGTTTATAATCCATTTCATAGTCCCTTTTATTGCTCTACTAAATTTTCTAGCCAGAGCATATGAAGAAACATGTTACAGGCCCAGCTCTCGCTGAAGAACGGCAGAGGAGCCCCAGTCCACGCTTTTGACAGGCTAACTTGTCAGCTCAGCTACTCACTGCCCTCTCCATACAGGCCTCTGTAGTTATTTCAAAGATTTGACTATAAATCTGTCATTTTCTAGAGAAGCTAAGTTAATCTAAGTGTCAGACCTACATATAAATGCACATTGTTAAGATGTCTAAACTGTTATTGAGTAAATAATGCCAAAGTTGGAGAAGAGTTTTTTACCTATCGGCACGTGCCAGCCTTTGTTCTTGCCATGGTTGTAGATACTCCATAGCTTTTAAGAAAGATGATTGCTTTAAATGAGCATATTACAGGCAATAACCACATATACTTCACTTGTCAGTACATGTTAGAGCTCAGGAGATTGTGGAAATAAGATTCGAGGTTGCTGTGGACATTGGACATCAACTGCAACAACTTTTGGTTCCAGAAAAAGTGTATGACAAGATGTAAAATATTTCAGAATACCTAACAATTAGGAAATTCACTACCTTGAAAAATGGCACACTACCTGTTAGGATTCTGCTTCTGAGTCACGTCACCAATTTAATAGTTTAAAAAATAAGATAATAAGATGCCAGGCAACAGGTATTAGATGAGTTTATTAAGTGAGCATGAGGAGAGGAGGAAAGGGGATGGGGTACCTCACAAAGAGACAGACAGGAGAGAGGTGAGAGGGAAAGGGGGTAAGAGGTGAGAGAGGGTGGGGCAAGATGGATCTGTCCTTTTATGTACTGGGCAGAGCCACGCCCCTGTGGCATGTAGGCAATGACCTCACAGCACTGAAGCAGAATCCTAACACCTGGGACCTCTGGAAGAGCAGCAAGTACTTTTAACCACTGAGCTATCGCTGCCGTCCCATGATTTTTTTCCAGGTTGAAAAGGCAGCATCGACATGCTTTGTATTTCCTTCCCTGTTTATTAAACCTTTCTCAGTGTGTATTCAAGATGAAATGTTATCTGGGTGTTGTTAAGAGTGGTCAGCATTCAAAAAAAAAAAGGCATTTACCTAGTGGTGATGGCCTATGGCCCATTCTGCTTTAATTGTAGCACTTTGGAGACAGAAGCAGGTGGATCTTTGAACTCGAGGCCAGCCTGGTCTACAGAGAGAGTTCAAGGACAGCCAGGGCTACACAGAGAAACCGTGTCTTGAAAAACAAACAAAAGAGTGGTCTACAGAATTTAGAACTAAGAAACGGTTCTTTTAAAATAAGACAGATTTAGGAGCTGCATGAGTTCTTTTAGTAAGTATGGTGGAAACTAGCTTTAAAGCACCCCTTTAGTAATACAAGTGTGAGTTTTGAAGTCTTATTATTAATTGTTCAGAGATAAGATATCTTTAAAATCATCGCCACTAACAAGAATTTTTATTGAGAGTGGAGCTTTGTATTGCATGTTCGTGGAGGGTTCTAGGCAAGGAGATATGGAAATGACAAAATATCTTGGTGTGCTCTACTTCTGTTAAACTTTCAGCAGGCCAGAAGAAAAAGAGCATGCCTAGGGAAGAAATCAGGAACTGATAATAGTTTTTTAAAAAGCTTAGTCTAAAACCTTTGTCTGCCCTTACCTTTATTGATGATTTCGTAAAAGCTTTGTTTTTCTACAGTTTTTCTTAGATTGCTTAACAAGTTCAAAGCCTTGTGCCAGTCTTGAACACATTTCAGAACTCCTGGTGTTTTGGGGCAAGTTAAGACCTATGGGTCCTTGTCATCTGGTTTGGTTGTATATGTGTGCATATGCACCAGTAGGCAGTCCTATGGTTATAGAGCCACCTGCAGGAAAATTACCAAGTTGCAACACTGCTATTAACTATTACCAGGTTATTTTACGTGATAAATGAGAAGTGACAAACTGCAGTTCATATGGTGAAAGAAATGGACAGCCAAGAGATGCAGAAACTATTAACGCTGGGGAAAGGTGTCCTCCAACCTCCATTTTAACATTTTAAAGAAAACTGCTTTGTCATGATGGTGTGTAATCAAAGAAAGTATACCCTTTGCTTTGCTCTTACAAATTGCAGTAGTGGCAGTTTGCCTTATAGAGGAGTGGTGAAAGGAGTGACAGAGGAGTGCTGTGTGTTAACCTGCTTCTCCAGGAGACTAGGCAGCTATTACACATCCTCATCACAGTCTTCAGTTTTTGTTTGTTTGTTTTTTCAAGACAGGGTTTCCTCTATGTAGCCTTGGCTGTCCTGGACCCACTTTGTAGACCAGGCTGGCCTCGAACTCACAGCGATCCACCAGCCACCACACCCAGCAGCCTTGGGCGTTTTAAAGAGAAACAAGTATTCTTGCTCCTACCCACTAAATCAGATTATTTAGTTGGTTTCTATTAAGTATACAGATGGATATCTATACCTCAAATTAGATTTTGAGATAGTTGTAAAGAAGCAGTAAAAATCTTGCTATCACATGATAAATAAATTTCATCATGTGTCTTTGTTCTGTGCTGAGTAATGATTTTAAGGGGGAGTCACTTTTTGTTTTGTTTTGTTTTGTTTTGCTTTGCTTTGCTTTGCTGATGACACCAGAGGTCAAACCAGGACTGTGGGCAAACTGAACACACACTGCCACTGAGCCACATCTCTCGCATCCAAATGACGTACACCCATGTATAGAACAGTCTCTAGATTTTGATTAAGCTGTATGTCTTCATAATTAACACTTAGATGAAATTTTTTCCATGGAGAATTACCAAAGTAAAGGTCACAAGCCTTACTGGTTCTTTTAGAGAGTGGTTGTAAAATCACTGTGATTTGAAATCAGTGGCTGTTGTCTTTAATGTAGGGCAGATATCAGTGGTGGACTTAAGGAGTGAACAGTTTCACTAATTTTAAACTGTGGAAGTATTGGGGCTGGGGGAAGGAAGGTAGCCTCTTCACTCAAAAATTGCTTTTGTTTCTTTATATGCCTGACAAAAGTAATAATGCTCCAAATTCTGCAAATTCAGGACACTGGGTTTCTTAAATCATTTCTTTTCATGCTAAGTTGTGGAGGGGAGGCCTTGGAGAATGTGTCCTTCATTTGAATTTGTGCACTTGCAGGTTCTACCTGTCTATCCTGAAACTCACAGCAGTCCTACGGCCTCAGCCTCCCGAGTGCTGGGATTATAGGTGTGCGCCACTGCAGTGGGGAGTTTCAGTTTTAACCTTCCTGCGTCTCCTCACTGACCTCTCTTGAATTCAATAACTGGTTATTTACTGAATTTCATCCTTCAAAGATTGTGGACTTAACTGTATGTGAACTTTTAAATTTGCCTTCGTTATTTTTAAAGTCTATCTTTTAGGAACTACTTTTCTTAGAAACAAGTCAACTTTTCCCCCCCTTGGAGACAGGGTTTCTCCATGGCTCTGGCTGTCCTAGAACTTGAGGCTGGCCTCGAACTCAGAGTTCTACCTGCCTCTGCCTCCTGACTGCTGGAATTAAAAGCAAGTGCCACCACTGCTTTAATGTCTACTTTTTATGAGGAGTTATTTGTGTTGTGCTTATATTTACTTTCCTAGCTAGGTCAGCTGGTTTTGGGGGTATAGTGGATGTAGTTTGCTTAGAAGAATGTACAGTAAGATTAACTGTTAGCTGTCTTTAATTCAATATATGTGATTCTATCCTATTTAAGTTTTCTTTGGAAAACTATAGAATTTTATATCACTTGAAACATTTTGCTTAAGGATAGTTTAACAAGCATGTTTTTAACAATATATGATTCTTGGTCCAAATTCTAGGAATAAAGATTAACAAATAAAAGACTAAAAAATGCAAAACATACCTTCAATTAATTTTGCCTGTCTCTCCAGGGAATATCTATTTTCAATAAACAAAAAAATGAAGAGAAGGAAGAGAGAGAGATTTTTCCCCTAAATCTTCAGAAAAGAGGCAAAACATTTACTTACCTAGCTTAGGTCTCTGCCTCATGATTATTGTAATAGCAATAAAAAATGTTTTTTAATGGTGAAAGGCAATAAACCGTTAAGCTTTGAATCTTGAGTTTGCTAATCAAAGCTGTGTGGCTCCAAGTCAGTTTCTTCAAAAGTCACTGTCATTTCATTCGTTACACTGCCTGTGTGCTCAGTGACTCTCATCTTGTGATGACGTGTTATTTTAGGTTGTTAAACTAGGTGACCTGAGAAATAATTAAAAATAAGATGCCAGGCAGCAGATATTATATGAGACGTTTACTGTATAAGCATGGGGAGAGAAGGGAAGGGAGGAAGGGTACTCCAAAGAGAAACAGACGTGGGGAGAGAGAGGAGAGAGAGAGGTGGGTCTATTCTTTTATATGGCCCTGAGTAGGGCCATGCCCCATGGCAGCAGGCATCACATGACATCACAGACAACATGAATATTAAGTCTGATCATGACGTAAGTGTTCTATGGCATTGTGGGTGGAAAACAGGAGAAAGAGTACATAACAGTGCAGCACTCCTGTGCAGGCGACAGGCCTGCCTGAAATCAGGTTTGAAAATCAGCCCTGTCTCCAGCTGACTTCATTTTGTCAGACTGAGTCACAAGATTAACCCCTGACATGTTCCTTTAAAAGGAAAAAAGAAGATGAAACAACTGCATTGACTAGGGCAGCTCTTGACGGCCTGGAAGAATCCCCTGTAAGATGAGTCGCCGAGGACAGGGGCTGCAGCTGTTGCATAGACGGAGGATTCCAGTGGGGGTTTGTTTTTTTGTTTTTTCCTAGAAGAGAAAAAAGACCTTCTCACAGAAGATAGTTAATAATTGTGGAAAAGAAAATGACTATCTATATTAACCGGTTCAGTTTTCTTTGTGTAAGGTATACTTCTAGAAGATGGTACTTGAGAGTGACACACTTATAAGCCTTGCTCTAGCAGGCAGGTAGAATTTGAGAGGGATATATATATATCTCCAGTAATTTTCTCAATGATTTTATGGTTTTCAGGAAGAATTTAACAATATTATGCAGACATGCCCAGAGGTGATTTGTTGAGTTCCTGAACTTCCTTTCAATTTTGATAGTAGTGTATATACCACAACTGGTGTGCAGTGGGAGAGGAAGTCCACCTGGGGTGGTGGGAGGCCTTAGTATCTTTTTAAGAATTGTTTTATGTATAACAGTATTTAACCTGCGTGTGTATCTAAGCACCACATGTGTGTCTGGTGCTCCAGGAGGACAAAGGAGGGTGTTGGATCCACTAGGACTGGAGTTACAGACAGTTGTGAGCCACCATGTGGGTGCTGGAAATGAAACCCAATTCTCTGGAAGAGCAGCCAGTGTTCTTGACTGCTGAGCGTCTCTCTGGCCCTCCCTTCTACATTTAAACTGAACAGTAAAATTTAACCAGTTATTGATTTTATAGCCCTCCCCACCCCCCCAAAAAAAGTGTGTCTAGTCTTACTTTGAGCTGTTTTGTTGGCATGATTGTTTGCTGCCCTCAGATTATTTTACACTCTCGGGGTGGGGGTGTTCTAAGTCCTCACTGTTCTACTGTAATAGCCATGGTTGCTCAGAGCATGTACATCATACTGCTTGTTTTACCCGCAAGGCTACCAACACTCTCTCTGTTGAGCGTAACCCCTGCAGGCGTCTCTTTTCTTGCCCATTGTAGACGCCATCCCAGCTAGAAAGGGAAATAGCTGACAGTTGTAGGTCATAGCCGCTTCCCTCTTCTCCTGGTCTCCCATAGCTGCTACTGAAAAGTAAGATTTTTTTAGTAGTTAATAGAAAAAAAGAATTTTTTCCTTAGATGGTTGATTTTTCTTTTTTTAGTTTAGTTGTTCAGCAAAAGAGAACGTCTTGTCCACGAAACACTAAAATTTACTTGAAAGGTTTTAAGACATGGCATTGTTAATAGTAAATCAAAGCTTTTCACCCAGTTCTCCGAGGGCTGGAACAGGCCTTTGTGGTCTCAGGAGGAGGAAGTTGCCTGTGCTCTGCAGACTGGCATGTAATAGCTGCTGCACAGTGATGTTCTTTTGCAGCTGCTGCTGAGCCTTTTCTGTATGTGGGGGGAGTGGGGAGCTTGCATTGTCACCCACTGCTGTTGTCTGAGCTGGAGTCCTGCGTTAGTCAGCCTTACTGCCTGGTGCTGTTTTATTGCCGTGACTCAATCAGTGTGTTTCCTAAGAATAGTGTTTGTTTGGGGTTTTTGTTTGTTTGATTGGTTTGGTTTTCTCTCCTACAGACTACTACTAGAATATTTCAGTGGATTTCTGCCTCATAAAAAGTGTCTTTTTAAAAAGTGATGTGTCTCTTTACAGTCCTGCTGTTATCTCTGAAGCACAGAGGGAAGAAATAGTAGAAAGAGGGTTTGATGGGGGTGTTGAGAAAAATAAAGGTTGTTACTCTGTTTTTCTGGGTTAGAATCTATACAAAATGATAAATTGAGAAACTTTTAGATAGTAAATTGTGTCTGTGAAAGAAACATACTTAGAGACAAAGCTTCAGGTCTTTTGACTTTGTAGTATTATGATGATCTAGAAAAATCTGAGACTTTTTTTCTAAGAAATATTCTAACATGAGTATATAACTACTCCATAAGAATAAGGAGAGACTTCTGGTAAGGCATATTAGTTTACTAGCCACAATGCACATTCTATCTCTACACTTAGCAGTCTTTCGTTCTTTATATTAAAACAAACACTTTTCCCCATTCCATCGCTAAATTGTTTGCTACATATTAGATGTTCTAAAGGGCTACATTCTTTTATAAACTCTAAATTAGTGTTGTTAAATGAGAAATCCAAGGAACTTTATAAACAAAAGTCTGTTACTAAAATTTTCCTTTTTAAGAATGTCATCTTAAGCACAGGTAATTTATTTTGAAGATAACTTCCAGTTAAAAAATTTTTTTTCACAATGTAACAAAAACAAACAACAACAACAACAAAATTCAAGACACAGTCCATTCCAGCCAGTGAAGTGGTATGTAAATGGTGGCCCACTTTCTCCAGGAAGTGGTTTTGTACAAGGCTTAACTCTGCATCCCCTTGTCCGACGTGATTCAGTATTCCAGTGTCTGATTGCTTGATCGTGTGTTTGTCAGAGTTGAGAGCAACTTTAGACCATGCCAGATGGCAGTGTTGCTGGAGGTGTAGCAAGCCAGGCTTCCTTCCCCAAGTGCTTTAATGTGATTCAAACTAATAACAGATTAGCAGATCAGTCTCCTTCCCTCCCTCTTCCCTCCCCCTCCATCCTTCCCTTCCTCTCTCCCCTTCTTTATCTCTTTCTCATCTCTTTCTCACTCTGTATGTGTGTGTCTGTGTCTCTGTGTGTATGTCTGTGTGTGTGTCTGTCTGTGTGAAATTTTGCTATTCTTTTGGTACATTTACCTTTAGAGTCCACTGTTTATTTTTTTAATTCAGGGCATGTGACTTTTGCGTATTTATTTCAGCACCCCAAAGTTTGTCTATTTGGTATCTCCCACCAGCGCAGGGACTTGGTAGAAATTGAAAGAGGTTGATCACAGCATAAACCCTCCCTCTGTGCTGTGTGTTGGTTCATTCCTGTTTTGCATAAGTTCCTTTTGAGTAGTTCCATGTGTGGATGCACAGCACTGAGGAGCGTGCTGCCTGTGTGGATGTATATCTTGGAGAGAAGCTGTGTGTGTCAGCTGCAAATAGCATTTTTAAAATCAACATGTATTGTGCTTATCCTGTCCCTGGAATGGGCAGCAATTCTTTGATGTATTACTACAACGGGAAAACGGTAAGCCTTCTTTTTCTTCATACAGTGCCTTACTGAGTTGCTTAACAAAAAGTGGTGCAATTTAACTGCATTATAGTAAAATCTGCGGGGATTTTATTCTTTTACCATAAATTAGATTGTGTGTGTATGTATGTATGTGTGTGTGTGTGTGTGTGTGTGTGTATATATATATATATATATATATATATATATATATATATATATATATATATTTATTTATATTTATATTTATATTTATATTTATATTTGTGCCGTTGAAGTCATGTCTTCAACTGTTACTTGGAATAGTGACTCCAGCAACTCAGTAGTGGTTGGCTTTTATTTTTAAATTACTATAGAAAATAAACTTGAATTTGAGCTCTTTTTAGATTAATATTATTTCTTCTAGCATAAGCTTAAAAGTCACCTATTTTTACATTTTCATATAGGCATAATTTTTACATAAAGACATAAACATATTGAGTATTATGTGGTGCTTTGTAGATGGATGGGAAAGATGAAAGTCGTCTTGGGTATTCATAAGAAAGAACAAGTATGAAGCTCTGGGAATGATTAGGGAAGCAGTCAGCTAGCGAGGCCGTGTTTCCTGTTTGGAGTTTCAGGTCCAGCCTGACTTTCCTGGGATACCATCTGTTTTTAATCATACTAGAATTTTGACCCTGTGCAGATTTATAACATAAATCACTATTTTTTTTTAAAGTGCATTTCTACATTTCCAAATAATATAGTCTCAGTCAATTTACAGCCCACTTTTAGGTATTTTAAAATTGTTTTTTCATTGCTAAGCAAGACTTTTCTACTTTTTTAATCACTTAGTATTAACTTCTTAATATATTTCTAAAAATGTATCTTTAAGAGCCATAGGAATTTTGTATATTATAAAAAGTATCCTGAGAGATTCGGAGCGAGTTATCATTGTGAAGTACATGATACGAATTACAAAGCATTACGCTAATGCTCACTTAGTCCTCACCTGAAGCTTAGTAGCTGCCTCCTCAGCATTGTTTTCATTCTTTTGCATTTTATGAAAAATGCATTTGTTGTAGCTTCAGTGATTTAGAAAAGGCATTTTAAACACTAGTATTTTAAGTTTTGAGAAACTAATTACATTTTTCTAAAACAGTGTAAAGTTGAGTATTCATTCCTTTTTTGCCACTTGAAAGTATTTGAACATGGCATGTGCTGTTGGAAGGCGTTGAGAACTGGTAGAAGGGCCATTCCATCTGTTGGCTGCTTTGGTGCTTTTGAATTCATTCAGTGGATTGATTAATTGTGGGCTTTTAAGTAAACTTTCATAGTGGGCAATAGGAATAAAAAGGATCACTGAAAGTGTATTTTCAAGCCTCCTGTATATATTCAAGACCTTTGGAGAATGTGAGATGGATTTAGGTGGGTAAGTGAAGCTACTTTCTCTCTATTGATTTATTTCATTGTCAGCTGCCTTTCAAATATTTTTTTAAAAACTTTTTGTGCAATTCTAAGTAAAACAGTCTGTTGAAATATGGCATGTAGCTAGATGAGCATGCATACATGTACGTTCAGTAAAGTTCACTTCCCAGAGCCCTGGGCATGAGACTGGTGCAGGTCGCTCTACCATAGCCTCCCTCTTTGTTCTGCGCTGAGACTGGCGACGGGACAGTTTTTTTATCATATTATATATTTCCAAGTTTATGGTTATGGCACAGCTGGTATGATAGAGACATATGGCTTGAAAATTGATAGCCCTGTGCCTAGCATAGGTCAGAGGTAACTTACATGTTCTTGGAAAATACATTGTATACATACGTTGTCTCAGTCCTGTGTCCTCGGTCTACACATCTTACTGTTCTGTCAATGGTTATGCTCTAATATCAGTTTTTTCAGTGTCTAATTATGATGTCCAAAGAGCATGTGAATATGTCATCAGCATCATCGTGACATTTATTATGAAGTGTCAGCCTGCCAAGCTTTCGTGTAAAAAGTAAAAACTTTATTAATATTTTGACTCCAAAATAAAATACACTTCGTCATTTGTGTTAGGGGTTTTTGTATAATTTTAGTGTTAAACAGTTAAAAGTTTAAGGTTATTCTTTAGCTCCATTTTTTTAAAAGAGGATGTGTAGAACATTAGTATTTTAAATGCTAGTACGTTCCCATGGATTTCATCATTGACACAGCACAGCAGGTGTTCCGAGAGAGACTGAGCAGTTCTGATCTGAAGCACAATGCCCTTCCTTCTCCAGCATCTGATTTTAAATGTTCAGTTTTGTTTCATGTACCTTAGTGGTTTCAGATCTTTTCATAAAACCAGTCAAATGCTAGAAAAAATGAGATTCACCAGAGAGGAAGAGCCGTGTGTTACTAAGAGTGTGTGGTTTGTGTTCCATTGTTGGGAATGTAATAGACATAATGTGCGTGTGCAGAAGGGCCAGAAATGCTAGCTCTGTTTTTCCACTATTTGAAAACAGATGTCCTGTGTCACTTGTGTGACTGTACTATGCAGTACATTGTAAAGTGCTGATCTTTGTGATAAATTGGGGAAACAGAACTACTTTAGATCATTATGCCTTTTGAAAAAAGATTTTTAAAAATGCCAAGGAATAGTAGATTTCTGAGGCTTCATTTTAAGAATTTAGCCTCATCATTCAATCCTCTTACCCAAATGATGTTTTTGATCAAAAATGTAGAAAATTTTGCAGCAACATGTTTAGCCTGTTTATAATTTGAGAATCCTCTGTCATCATTATTGTTATTTAGCTGGTTAATTGGCTCAAGATAACTCAAACTTTGTAGGTGTTTTAACTAATGAGAGACAGGACAAAAGTCAGGTGGGGTTTTGTTTTTTGTTGAGTTTTTGGTGTTGTTTCTCTGTGTGTAGCTCCGGTTGTCCTGGAACCACTCTGTAGACTAGGCTGGCCTTGAACTCGTGGAGACTTGCCTACCTCTGCCTCCCGGGTGCTGGGATTAAAGACCTGTGCCACCACCACCCAGCTCAGAAGTCAGAGTTTTAAACTGGAATCATATTCTGAATGTTGAATATGTTTGGATCTGGGCAAGAACAGACAGAAACCAACCCTTGCACAGGCCACTCCAGGCCGTGGATAACTTTGACTCCTATAAATCCCAAAGTTGTCTTCATTTTGATGCTGTGAGCCTCATTTCATAACTAAGGGCATGAGGAAGCCCACCTAGACAGCAGGTTCTGAATTTGAGCCTGATTTCTTCTACAAGTCAGGTCTTTTCCTGTATGTCATGCTACAAGTAAAGTTGTCTTCACAGACAACTCAGTCGCTCCCTGTTACCATCTGTGCTATAGTAGCACCTGTAACAGAAAACACTAGAGCCCCTTTACAGAAACCTTGTGAAGGTCTGCCCGTAGCACTGATTGTTTCAATTCTTATGAGTGTGGTTTCTCAGTGTGTGTGTATCTTTGTGTCTATCTATTAAGTGTTTTTGTGTCTGTGTGTGAATGGAGGTAGAACCCAGGCCCTCACACATGGGTAGCTTCAGTCCAGTCAAGCAGGACTTTTCCATTTTTGTTTAAGGCACCTGTTAATTGTTACAGGCATTAAAAACATAAACTATCTGGTTCTCTTTTCTAATATAATTCATTACATTAAATTTTGATTTAGCCATGGTTTGGCCTTCTGTGCCCACATAATTTGTTTCTTTGTAAGAATTTGAATATCAGTGAACTCAAATTACATTGTAAATTGTTATAAGACTTATTTTTCAAATGAATTTTTTTAGTGACCATCAATAAAAGTACAAACACAATGTGAAAGTTTATAGAATTTAAGCTTTGTTCTTTTGGAGGATTTAGTGTTAGTTACAGTGGAAGAATTAACTCAGTTAATTCAAATGTGTAGACCATGTGTAGGCCTAGCATATTAAACATAACATTTTTATGACAGGAAGCATAGAGTCATGCAAAAATCCTCTGAACAAGTAATGCTTAAGGCATTGAATAATAACATTTGCATAAATAATGGGGGTGGTGAGACTATAATATATGAATTCAAGGAAGTTGTCATTTTTGATCCAATTCACTACGGATATCCATGAATTAAAACTGTAGGCCTTGTTAAGAAACGTTGCTGTCCTCAATCTGCCTTATTAGTGCTTTTGGCATAAATAAACATTACTTTTCACTTGTCCATGAATGTATTGAAAAGGGACCAGGAGCTTTTCACTCATGTTTGAATTTTTTTCATGTACATGACTGAACACACTATTCAGCATATCACCCTAGAAAATAAGGCCCAAGCTGTTCCTTAGAAATGACATCTTCTGAAGAAAAGTTAGTTGCAAGTATTTGAAAAACAGTTTGCATTTATAAGATCATTGAAATATACTCAATAATGTTAAAAATTAATTTTCAAGCTATGTATGCCTCATTTAATTTTGAGGAAATTTCTTTTTTTGTGGGCTTGGGGGAGGCGGAGGTGAGACAGGATTTCTCCGTGTAGTCCTGGCATCCTGGACTCACTTTGTGGACTAGGCTGTTGGGGAAATTTCTTCACAATTAAAAATGATAGTATTAAAATGTCTGGTTCAAGCCAGAGGAGGTGGTGCATGCCTTCAATCCCAGCACTCAGGAGGCAGAAGCAAGTAGATCTTTTTAATTCAAGGCCAGCCTGGTCTACAGAGTGAGTTCCAGGAAAACCAAGGCTATCAGAGAAACCCTGTCTTTAAAAAAAAAAAAAAAAAAAAACCTGTTCCACAGCACTGAAAGTTGTAAATAACAATTGTCCCAGAGAGGAAAGTTTTTACAAATTTCTACAATCTAGACATGTCACTGGAGATTTGGTGCAAAGAGAGGGGAAACTTAGAAGATTAAGCATATTTCTCCCACTTACAGAGACCCAACATGTATTGGCTTGCAGAAAAGGGACTGTAGGGGAGCTGACTGTGTCCCTGCACTTGGTTCACTTTGCTTCATGATGCTGTGGGTTCAGCACCTATGCAGCTGTATTGGACTGATCTAAATCTTGGTTGCTTAGATTGAAGATACATAAAAACTTTAGTTTTGGACTTCATGGCAAAATTTGCCATTTTAATGTTCTATTAAAATACTAAAAGCCTTAACTTATTTGTCAAGTCCAGTTAAACTCCTGCTTATAAGTTGTTCACTTTTAACATTTTTATGTAGTTTCTTTTGAGGGCATCTTTAACTTTGATTAGAGAGGAAACAAAGGAAAGTAGAAAGACCTAAATTTCAGTCTCCACAAATCAGTTAAAGGTTTGTTTGTTAGTTTGTATGTATCCTAGCATAATGTAGATGCATATATGTATAAATACTGGACACAAACTAGTTAGAAGAATCTGTAGGAACTTGTATTCAGAGCTCTTACATCCTTTACTGTCTTCTGGCAGTTGTTGGAACTTTTTCTTTGTTCTTTGTTTTTTGTTTTGTTTTGTTTTTCGAGATAGGGTTTCTCTGTGTAGCCTTTGCTGTCGTGGACTTGCTTTGTAGACCAGGCTGGCCTCGAAGTCACAGTGATCTGCCTGCCTCTGCCTCCCAAGTCTGAGATGGAACATAATTTTTAATGCCAAATTTTATTTACTCTTTAACAACCACTTTTTACCTTTGTTATGTACTATTGTGTGAATCAACTTACACAAGTTAGTCAGCTGTAACTTAATTGAAAAGTAAATTTGCCCAAGAGTTACCTTAATTTTTTCTTTAGTCCTGGAGTGCTGGCACATATTATGTGCATGTTTTTACAGTATATACCCAGAGGCTTAAGTGCGGTTTTTAATACATGGTTTTCCTTTGTCTATTGATCTGGACATTTTTTTCTCTCTCTCTTTTAGCTTTTAAGTATTCAGCTAGATTTTGTAAAATTTGTATTTGTTTACTACAAAGTTTCATTGCAAAAGCCATGGTTATTTCAAATAAGTGGTTATTTCTGAATATAATATGACATTTTTATTTTAAAACTGATAAAATAAATTAGCCAACTGGTTTTTTTGTTGTTTTTTTTTTTTTGTATTTCATATTTTTGAAAGTGTTCATTGAATTAGACTGACGATAATTTCTGTTACTAGCCTGGACTGTTCACATACTAGTAGTGTTCCATGTTAGCATATTTTAAAGTTTTTAATGATACTGAGTATACTGATTGGAACTTAATCCTGACAGAAGAACCCATAAAAGTCTACATGTAGAATGTTCAGGAAAATGTATAGAATTTTCCTTCTCTGCACCCTGGAAATATTACTCCAGCCTAGGCCTTGGGCATGCTGGACAAGTATTCTGCCACTTAGCCACATACCCAGCCATTCATGTTTCTTTATTCCAAATTATATATGATAATTTGCAAAATGTTGAGAATTTGGGCTGCTTTTCATAGACCTTGGAGTATATGCAATTTCAAAACACTTCTTTCAAAGTGTTTTATGTAGGCCTAGGATTCTTAGCTGTGTGGCAGTTCAAATTAAGAAAATGAAATTAAAATTCTGTTTCTTCTTTGTACCATCTACATCTCAGGTGCAGCTTCTGCATTGAATGGCACCTAGGACAGTACTTCCCTAAAGAGCTCATTTTCTGGGGAAGGGTACCATAATTAGTAGTCACACATGCTAAAGAAAAGTCTCCCCACATTGTCTTTGTGCTATTAAAAATAACAGGCATCAGAATATGGATCTATTTATCTTTTTAGCAAAAGCTTATGATTGGTTGATTGATTGGTGATTTTTGCATCTATTCTCAGTAATTTCCGGACTCATTTTGCTTCCTTGCTGTGCAGGGCTATTTTCAATATTAATTCCAAAAAGTATGCATTGAAAAGAGGTGTAGTACACAGTGCAAATCTTCAGAACTCCAGAGTTCTCCGCCCCACATTTGAGGGTCATTCATATGTCTAAACTGAATCGTCCAAGGTCGGGGAGGAGTCTGTCTTTGCCAATTTGGTTCCAATGGTTGCATGAACAAAAGCATTCTGGGCATAATTGCATAGTCACTGCTGTAAATATCCTTCAAGTGTGCTGCACTAGGGAGATTTCAGTTGTGCTCTGACTTAGGAGTGTCTGTTCAGCAGGTGGCACAAAACCCCTTCCTTAAATGCAAAATGGCATTTCTGCAATCTCTGGCTGCCCTCACTTTCTGAAACTGAAACTGGAATTCTAAGCAAATTCCTGTCTAGAAATCGATCTTAAAATACTTAGTTGTCGTTTTCTCTAACGCCTTTCAAATAGTCCTGTCTCTTAACATTAAGCTTGGATTTTTGTGCTACAGAACTATCCTTGAGATTTAAATGTATTATTAACTAGAATTAAAAACAAAAACCTGGCATCTGTGTACAGGTGATCAGATGACATAAGCAGCATGGATTTAATTTGTGGCCAGTACTGATTGTGAGGAGGGAAGACTTGCTCTTTTTGTGGAATTGGCTGACTGTTTCCCCACATCTGGAGCTAATAAAGTGCCTGACCACATCAGTTGTGCTTTGATCTGAGCTGAGACTGGCACAACTGCCGGGCTGTAGCTCTGCATCTGTGTTTTGCAGGCCATGGCTGAGATACCAAAAGCAAAGTTAAAACAGTGCCAGAGGGCCTCTGAGAGCCACCGACTGCAGAATGTTTCTATTGTAATGAAAACTTGAACTTGTACTAGTGTGTAAACACTAGAGCTGTTTAGGATTTTGTTTACCATCTTCATTTGTAAGGTCTGTCTTTTGGGGTGAAAGGGGCATTCTGCT
Source organism: Acomys minous (assembly GCF_964271855.1). Classification (NCBI taxonomy): domain Eukaryota; kingdom Metazoa; phylum Chordata; class Mammalia; order Rodentia; family Muridae; genus Acomys; species Acomys minous. The sequence continues at coordinate 48,497,303 of NC_140495.1, forward strand.
TTTTTGTTTGTTTGTTTTCAAGACAGGGATTCTCTGTGTATGTGCCCCTGACTGTTCAGGATGTTCTGTAGGCCAGGCAGGTCTCAGATAAGATTAAAGCTGTGTGCCATAATGTTCAGCTTTATCTTGTGAAGGTTTTATTCTCAAAATTTATGTACAGAGATTATTTCTAAAAGTAAGCGTTGCCTCCAATACGAGGCCTTACCCTCGTGTTCCTGTTCAGCTTCAGATGCAGTGTTCAGGTGCAGGTCGGTATGTAGTGCGCCCTGCTGTGTCCTCGTCACCTTAGTCTCCTCACTGGACGTGGGAGCCATTAGTCTTTCCTTAGCAGAAGCTTGTGAATCAAAGTACATGTATCTCTTTACTTTTGTCATAAAAGCAAACTTGTAAAAAGTTTTTAATCATAAGTACATCATAACTGGCATACAAGGAATTGAAGGTACCATAGACAAATATAAATCAGCAAATGATTTTGAAATTTAAAATGAAAAATCATATACACTTTCTGTACATGAAATGACACATCAAAAGTGGAACTTGTTTGTAATTCTCAGGTGTGAGGCTCACATATTTTGGGCTATAACTTGAATAGACTTATTTCTAAGAAAGTGTGCATGTAGTAGGACAGGTTTGCAATGGAGAGCTTGCCCTGATGCTGTCTTCTATACCTGATTCTGGTCTGTATTTCCAGGAAAGGCCAGAGCTCACTCTGTTTTCTGCTTTGCTTTGCTTTTCCAGACAGGGTTTCTCTGTGTAGCCTTGGCTGTCCTGGACTCATTTTGTAGACCAGGCTGGCCTCGAACTCAGAGATCTGCCTGCCTCTGCCTCCCAAGTGCCCAGGTACTTTCTGGTTTTTTATGGTGTCACCTTGTCATGGGGAATTTTGTATAGACAAGGGCAAAGGACATCCAGTTATGCTAAGATTAAGAACTGAAACTTTGTTAATTTTGTGTTTTCTTGCTTGCTTATTTACTTATTAAAAATGGATCTCAGTCTATAGCCTAAGCTAGCCTGGAACTTGCTGTGTAGATGAGGCTGGCCTGTGTGGGATTATGAATTTGTGGGAATCCTCCTGCTTTAGCCTCCTAAGTCCTGAGATGACAGGTGTGAACCACCACGCCAGGCTTTGGAAACTGAAACTTAAAAAAAAGAATACAGTCAAATTTCTTTTTTGAAAAAAATTTAAGCCTTTTTAGGTTCTTTGTGGAACATAGACCTCATTTTATGTAAGTAATATAATTATCATTTGATTTTTAATTAAATCTCCTGTTTTGTTTTAAGGTATATGCACCATCCCCAAATTCTGATGATTTCAACCGTGAATCTCCTAGTTATCCATCTCCCAAACCACCAACCAGTATGTTCGCTAGCACTTTCTTTATGCAAGGTAAGCACTGACAAACAGTTGTTGGAGCCAGCGGAGCTGTCAGTGTGTGGAAAAGAGTATCTGTGCAAAAATTTAGTCATGTAATATTCTAGGTGTGCTAATTGTAATTTATTTAAATTATCCAACAAACCTTTGGATTGATCGTCTAAATACTGACTGAGAAAATGAGCAAATCTGCCTTGGTTTGTTTTATAATTAAAAATTATGAAAACTAGAAACAATAGTGGTTTCTGGTTTGGATTATAGTTCTTTATCACGTGTAATATCCCCAATAGAGGAAGAGTAATAGCGAAAACTGAGTGAAACATGTTAACAGAAAAGATGTTGCACTTTTTCTCATTGTTGTCTGACAGATCATTTTTATTGGATCTCCTGTGGTTTGGTCTTGTGGGAAGTGTGTATATGGGAGCACAGGACATTATTATATAAGTGGCTCCTTGACCCTGCTGTGGTTGAAGTCACTGCTGACATCTCATTTGAAGTGTCACTATAGAATGGCACTTTTTACCTAGGCTTGCTGTATCAGAAACCTCTCCATTCCACATTTTCAGACTGTCTGATATGATGTGTGTTGTCTATTATAAGCTAAGACCTTCGGTAGAACATTTAACCAAAAGTCCAAATTGTCCCCAGATTTTTGGTATGAATTATATATCTTTTGAGGATTGTTATAATGACCTACTTATTACAGTTTGTGCTATTTTTTTTTTCTTACTATAAAAGTTACTTCTTTTTAAATAGTAATTTTGGAGCTAGGGGGAAGAAAACCTGATAGACTCTTAGGTTGGAAGGGGGGAGCAGCCGGGCGTGGTAGGGCACGCCTTTAACCCCAGCTCTCAGGAGGCCGAGGCAGGCAGATTGCTGTGTAGGCCAACCTGGTCTACAAAGTGAGTCCAGGACATCCAAGGAAAAACCCTGTCTTGAAAAACTAATAAAAAAGAAAAAGGAAATGGGGAATACTGTCTGCAGGTATGGAGTTTGTTTCTGTTGCTGTGATAAAGTACCCTGAGTTAGAAAAGACTTTTTAAAAAGACTTAGAAAAGAGCCGCAATCCAGCCCAGCAGGCAAGTCAGGGCCATGAGACTACGGACAGCAGAGGGAGATGCATGCCTGTGGCACCTGCTCAGCCCACTGTCTTTTCACCCTTAAAAAACTCAGGACATGGACAATAAAATGGTGGTACCTTTCACATCCTGTTAGCCTGTCCAGGCATGCCCTCAACCTGTCCAATCTAGGCAGTTCCTCACTGAATTACTTTTCTCACACGGTTCTAGATTGCAGCAACACTTGGTATTTATTTTTCCTTTTATCGTAGATGGGACCCACAGTTCTTCTGACCTTTGGAGTTCATCAAACGGGATGAGCCAGCCTGGTTTTGGTGGAATCCTGGGGACCTCCACTTCCCACATGTCTCAGTCCAGTAGTTATGGCAGCCTTCACTCACACGACCGCTTGGTAGGCTATTAAACAGTATTGTGTTTTTACGTGTTTCTTTTTGTATATAATTTAGTTAGGCCAAAACTTTCAACTTTGAAGTATTTATAGGCATACTTTACTGTGACAGTTTTCCATGTGATGGCCCCACCATGCTAAGTGTTAATTTGTCACATGTCATGCTTGTTTTAACATTTTATACAGGTTCAGTGTATATTCATATTATTCAGAAAATACATGCTTTTTATTATTTATGTGTTGGGGGGAGTGAGTGAGTGAGCAACATGCAAATGAGGACTAAAGCCTTCACGTACGCTAGGCGAGCACTCTGAGCAGTGTCCCTTTCACAAGACTGAGAAATCATGTCTCTTTTCCCCTTTTCCTAGAGTTATCCTCCGCACTCAGTGTCACCAACCGACATAAACACGAGTCTTCCACCAATGTCCAGCTTCCACCGTGGTAGCAGCAGCAGCTCACCGTATGTTGCCGCCTCACATACTCCTCCTATCAATGGATCGGACAGCATTCTAGGTGAGCTTCTGGGTTAAGAAACCTTCCCAGCCTGGCGTGGTGGCGCACCCCTTTAACCCCAGCACTTAGGAGGCAGAGGCAGGTGGCTCTCTGTGACTTTGAAGCCAGCCTGGACTACAAAGTGAGCCCAAGACAGCCAGGGCTGTTACACAGAGAAACCCTGTCTCAAAAAACCAAAAAGAAAAGAAGAAGAAAAAAAAGCTTCCTAATCCTAATTTGAGAGTTTCATTGAGATCCACTTTATTCAGGACAATTTCTAGGATTTAGTTTAAATAAAGATGAAAGATGAATAATTAATCTTTAAGTTCCATTAATAAAAAACTAATAAGGAACTCATCTTTACATTTATAGATTGTTAAATACAGCACATAGAATGTTTCCTGACTCATGTAAGGTCACAAGCCAGGTACCCTTGCAGTGACAGATAAATGCTTAAGAAAAAAAAAAAAAAAGTAGCATTCCTGCTTCTCTCCTTGATTTGTTTACCTATTTGAACCATCCAGGAACCAGAGGGAATGCTGCTGGTAGCTCACAGACCGGTGATGCACTTGGAAAGGCTTTGGCATCTGTAAGTATTGGATTTACACATTCTACTGAATGAATTGTGTACTAATGAGCTAAGGTTTAGATTTTGTGGACAGTAAATGTTGTATTTACAACACTTTTGACATTATTACCCATTTAAGAGCTGTTTTCTGTTTACATTGGTACTTACTATCAAAGTAGTTCCTAATAACACCTCTTTCACTCATACCTATAAGAACTGTATTTATAGCTTCATTTCAGTATGTCTTAATTTAAGTGGAACAGATACAGGTAAAACAAAGGGGAATTTGGGAAAATATATGAGGTTTAAGTACTCAGTGGCCCACTTAAATCAGTGGAGCCAAGAAAGAAAATCCAACTCACCTAATATGAAGGAAAAGCCTTTATACAAGGGCTTTCCAAGATAGAAAACACATTCATTTATTTATTTATCTACATATCTACCTATTTATCTATTTGTTTGTTTGTTTATTTATTTATTTATTTATCCAAAGGGGAAAAAACAATCAGCTGCAGCTGATTCACTAAAAAAACAAGGAGTGGGTCTCAGAATCATTAAAAGACTTGTGCTAAAGTGAATGATACAATTCAAAGAGATTTTATAATATGGTACAGCTAGTCTTTATCACATCAAAACAATTGGGACAACAATGATTATAGTTTAATATATCTGACTCTTAAAATGTTAAAATTAATTTGAAATGCTAAAGCCAGAAAGGAGAAAAGGACATTTATTAATTATCTATAAAGATTCAAATCTAGCCAGGTGTGGTGATGCGCAGCTTTAACCCCAGGATACAGAGGCAGGCTAATCTCTTTGAGTTCGAGGCCAGCCTGGTTTACAAAGTGAGTCCAGGACAGCCAGGGCTCTGTTACACAGAGAAACCCTGTCTGGGCATGGAGGTAAAAAAGATTAAAATCTAATTATTCAAATTCAAATTATGCTTTCTGCCTCATTAAATTTCTCTTTAGACTTGTTGGTTAGTTGGGTTTTATTTTTGTTTTTTTCCCTTCAAGCAGTATTCCTCCTAGAATTCCAGAATTGTCTTATATTTTTTCCATAGTACAGTGAATTTTCTTAAACAGTTATTGTTGATAGGGAAGTAGAACTCTGATGTGTGCCTAGTAGTGAGCAGGTGTTGGGCTCTTGAAGAAAGAACTTTCTTTATTGTTTGAGTATATAAACCTTTCTCTGTAACTTTTAAGTATGAGTTTCTTGAGAAATGAAACCAAGTCAAACTCTTCTACTACATAGTAGAGCCCTGCACACAATGGAGCCCAGTAAATGTTTGCTGGACTCAATTGGAACATACATAATAATTAATGGCACAAACCCATAGAAGCGATCTGCTGTGGTTGGTGTGCTTTCTTGTTGCTCATACTACACTAAGCATGTCCATGCCCTATTTCACTTAATTATCCTCAAGAAAACCCTGTAAGGTTGGCATTATTATCCCCACATTACAGGTGGGGAACTGAGGCTTAAAGGTTAAGTGACTGGAGCTCAAAGGATGCAGTAGTTCGCCCTGGGGGTCACTGGCTAGTAAGGAAGCGCTCATACACAGTAGGCCCACATCTAACCAGCCTTAAGCTGTTCCTCTTCACTGCGGTGTGTGTCTAGGAAATTGTGCTATAGGGACTGTCTTAAAGGTGTGCGGGATGATTAGTCATCTCTACATTTTTCTGGCTTTATTCCTTGAAGAAAACGTTGTGTACATGAAGAAAATTACTTGGGTATTTGATTGGCATACCATGTTCTGCCTGCTCATTTTAGGAGATCCAGGAGCAGATAGTTCCTTTACATGTAAGGGGATAAGTAACATTTGACTCTTAATAGGAAGCAAATTTTTAAAATAAAACCTCCATTTGGGAGTCATTTTCCTCCACAGACTTCTGTTTTGTTTTGTGTTTCTGAGAAAAATGTATATATGTAAAAAAAAAAAAAAAACCCAACATATTATGGGCAAACAAGACTTTGTGATGTCCTCAGTGTTCTTCAGGCTTACTTTAGTTAGCCTGGCATCCTTAATTTTCCTTCCATATTATGAACAGTATACTAGACAAACAAAGATGGCATTTTGGGGGAAAATTTCAAATTCACTCTGAGTGGAAGCTAGGAAGAAATGTTTAATCTAGCTAGTGGGTGGGCTTTGGTTGTCATGGAAACTCACTTCTGTCATTCTGTGTTGTTGCTAGGTGGGAACAACCAGGTCATTCCACAAATCATTTCTGTCATAGCTGAGGGCGATGCATTCCGTCTGCAGACCCTCATGTGCACACTCCCTGTCCCTTCCTTCAGCCTTTCCCCATACCTCCCTAACAATTTTGTTTCTCCAACTTTCCTTATAGAGTCACATGCTCATTAATAATGTCTAGTGTTTAAAATGTACTTTAAAAAACAACAACAACAAACAGTGAATTGTCTGGTGATTGGAAGAATTAGGAGAAATGATGAGAAACATAAGGAGAGGCCAGGTTTGGTGGCGCACGCCTTTAGTCCCAGCACTTGGGAGGCAGAGGCGGGTGGATCGATGTGAGTTCAAGGCCAGCCTGGTCTACAAAGCAAGTCCAGGGTAGTCAAAGCTACACAGAGAAACCTTGTCTCAAAAAAGAAAAGGAAACTTAAGGAGGATTACATTTGAGAATTTGACATGCATATCAGAATTTTATGTTAAGTATTACAGATATGTAGATTGTGGTGTCTTTTTAATATAATATAGCATCTACTTTTGATGGGAAGACACTGCTGTTGTCATTAGAAGTTAATTCTAGTTCCCCAGTTGCCTTAGAAGGTCTTTCATGTGTGAAACACCAGAGGGTACAACCTTTGTTCTTCAGTTTAGGTATTAAAGAACACGCAGAATGCTGCGTGATTAAACATGTAAGGCCAGATAATGCATTTGCAAAGGTTCCTTTATTTTAGGTTTAAGCCTGGATAATTGTGGTCTTAATCTCAGGATAGCAAGAAAGAGAATTGTACATGAAGGTATTTACACAAAGTCCCTAAAGCCCTGTGGATTGTGCACTAGTTTAGATAATAGACATGGGTAGATAGGAGGAAAGGAAAAGGCTGTGTGTCCCTGAACATTTGCCAGACAATCACCCTTTAAGACTGTGCCCATGGAGAGTTATATGGAGGAAGAAACATCTGGTTTATTTCAGTGCTTAATACCATATCAAAACATTCAGTCTTTAATTTAGAAGAGATCAAACGAGAGGACTGTTTAACTTTGTTGATTATATCAGACTTCTTTGTGATAATTTATGTTTTGATTTCTGTGAGCCAGGGAGAGAAGAAGAGAGGGAGAATGTGTGTGTTTTAATCTAGATAGTTAAATGGTCAGTAGTCTCTAACAAAAGAAAAGAAAATCCAGGGAAGTTGACGTTTAGAAGTAATTCATGAAATAAGGTTCTTTGTTCCTTAGACTCAATAACATTAGCATGATAAAGATTAGCTGAAATGTGCAAAAGCGTCAGTGTTTAAAACCCTGCGCTCTCAGTTCTAGGCTTGGGCCTGGAGCTCTCCATTGTTTCTTTTTGTCTGAGGCTCTTTTCATCAGCCCCTGGCTTTATTGGCACCCTGCTGATTGGAATGGACCGTGACTGATAGGAGGAGGAGCCTCATTTGTTGCAGTAAGATGAGGAATATTACCGTGTAAGCCTGGCAGAAGGTACTGAGAGTTATTCATCATTGGCCTTTTACCCGTGGGTGCCTGTGGCTGCATGTAGAATCAGCTTGCACTTTGTTCCTGCCACAGACTCCTAAGTCACTACCACCTCCATTCTTAAAGTGAAGTTTTTCTTCTTTAAACACCAATACTGGGGTCCTTTCAGGCCAGAAAACAGAAAGAAATCTTCGTTTAGAACGGTCTTTGTCCAAAAAAAAAAAAAAAGCCTGGTGTTTAGGATTTTTATGAAATAATGTAATTTGGTTGTATTTGGGTGATAGACTGAGCCTGCAGAGATACAGGCTGGTGGAGTGATCTGCCACACACGAGGCTTCCGTGTGCTAGCAAGGCCGCCTTCTCTTCCTCCCCACGTGTGTGTTCTCTTTATGAGAGTTTTTGTTTTTGTTTTTGTTTTTGTTTTTTTAAGGTTGGGGAGCATAAACATGCCACTCATGTGGAGGTCAGAGGAAGCTTTCAGGAATCTTCTCTTTCCAGGTGGATCGTGGAGATCAAACTGAGCCACCCCACCTGCCCCACCCATGAATAACTTTTTTTTTAATGTAAAAAAAGAAACTTTTTATTTTAATGTAAATAAAGTGTGGTGGGTAAATTGTGAAAATGTAAAAATGGAGAAGCTTCTTTTGGAAAAGATACATTTTAGTATGGCTTCTCTTTACACCATGATTCTCAAAAGCTCACAGCTGTTTTGAGTATAGGATTGGAACATTCTCCTGTCACTCAAGATAGTGATCGCACATGACTCTGCAGTATAGCCTCTGTTTTCTTTGACATAAAGGAACTCCCACCAGCCTTTAGCATGCTCTGGGCTTGCTCCACTGGAAGGCGGAAGCTTGAGAATTGGCAGTCCATTCACACCCCCGGAAGCCTGTGGCAGCCTGAGTGTGAGATACACAGCTTAGAACTTTAACATTAATTCTCAGCAACCACAGAACCTCTCACCCCATAACTGTTCTCGGAGCTTGTGCCATAGCGTGGATTTGGAGTGAGGACATTTATAACAAGTCCTTTCATTTTCTTATTTCTGTTCATTGCTCCCCATTATCTAAGTACTAAAATAAATTCCACCATTTAAAGAATCTCCTTACTGATAAGTATTATAGAAAATTTCACGTGCAGTTTATCACTTATTAAAATCCCAGTGCTGGGAAGACAGACAAAGGCTCCCCAGGGCTCGGCCAGCCAGAGATCCAGGCCAGCGGGAGACCCTGTGTCTAAAAGAAGGCGGACAGCTGCTGAGGAACGACTCCTGAGGTTGTCCTGGCCTCCACCCCTGCACACGCAGATTTAACGTGGTGTGAGAATGATGTGTGCTTCTCCCAGAAACTGAGACTTGTCTCTCTATAGATATAATATTCACGAGTAGAGGTCCAAATGAGAGAGGAGCACAGACCAGAATAGAGCAGCAGAAGACAGAAGGCGGGGAGGCTAGGGAGCGGAGTGGCGACTCACCGAGCGTGTAACCAGAGAATCATTACCAAGCCTCCAACTGCAGGTCACTAGAGGAGAAAGGGGGATCCTTTAAGGGAACTGGAGAGCAGGCGAGAAGGGGTGCAGGTAACCCCGAAGCCAGAACTCACTCCAGTGGGGATCCCTGATCCCTCGCCACTTGTAGCACAGCAGTGACTAGGCAAGCCTTGAGAGTAAGAGGCAGAAAATGCAAGGCTGAGACACCCTGAAGTGCCAGCATAGAAGTCGGAGCTATGGGCTGCCACAGAGGTGGTGTTTCTCCAGCGCTTTCACGGTTGCTTCTCACAGGGGACTCAGTGAGGCAAACTAATCTGCGAGTGCAGTTTGTGAATATTTCTCAGTTATCTGCACCATCAGTGTGTTTTTTCTGCCCTCTCTCATCAGTGTTGTATTATATACTTTGTGAAGTTAGCATTGGTTGCTCATAAAAAGTACAGTTGACTCTTGAAGACACAATGATTTACAATGGTGTTGAGACATGTTTGTAAAAATTGTAGTGCCCTTTGAAAGATAGTTTGCTTTTTATGGTATATAATCATTGGAGCTATAACAGAGAAGTAACTTTTTAAAGGACTAAGGGGCATATATTAATATCTTCTTTGGTTAGCTTTTTAGAAAGAGAACAAAACAAAACAAAAACTGTTTTTCAAAGACACACCTCAGCCCAGCATGGTGGTGCACGCCAGTAATCCAAGCACTCAGGGAGGCAGAGGCAGGCAGATCTATGTGAGTTAGAGGCCAGCCTGGTCTACAAAGCAAGCAAGCCCAGGACAGCCAAGGCTACACAGGAATACCCTGTTTCAGGGTTTAAAAATCTCTCTTTCTCTCTCTCTCTCTCTCTCTCTCTCTCTCTCTCTCTCTCTCTCTCTCTCTCTCTCTCTCCTCCCTCTTTCTTTCTTTCTTTCTCTCCCCCTCCCTCCTTCCCCTCCCCTCTCCCAGGCAGGGTTTGTCTGTATAGCCCTGGCTGTCCTATCCTGGAACTCGCTCAGGAGATCAAGCTGGCTTCAAACTCAGTCTGCCTCTGCCTTCTGAGTGATAGGATTAGAGGCATGCACCACCACTGCCCACACAGCTTCTCAGAAACTTTTGTTGTTGTTTTGCCTGTGCTTTTTGTTTTTTGTTTGTTTGTTTGTTTGTTTTGGAGGGTGGAGGAGGTAGGATGGTTTGAGACAGTTCTCTCTATGTAGCCTTGGTGTCCTGGAATTCAATATGCAGGCCAGGCTTATCTTGAATTCACAGAGATCCACCTACCTGGGCCTCCCAAGTACAGAGATTAAAGTTGTGTACCACCATGCCTGGCTTAGAGACCATTCTAAGGCATAAGGGCCAGGCTCGGTGGGCACATCTTCAACTCTAGAACTTGCAGGCTAAGTCAGGAGGATCACAAAGGATCACGAATTCAAAGTCTGTCTATGCCTGTCAGGATCCTGATTACCTAACATAGACCCTGACTCAAAACTACCTAAAAGACCTCATCTTTTTTTTTTAAATACTTTTGTGAGATTATCATTTTTTATGTTACTTAGATGGCATATTCTTTAAAGACTGTTTACTTTTCAGATATCTTAACTTTATGATAACTTGTTTTATTTTAAGGCAAAGACTCACCTCAAATATAGGTAGACCTGTCACACAGTATGTAGCCCAGGTTGGCCTTAAAGTTGCAGTCTCACATCTGCCTCCCAAGTGTTAGTCGCAGGTGTGGAGACTATACTCTCCATGGCCTGTAGCTGTCTAGCCCATGCTGCCTTTGAACTTTGACCCTTCTGCCTCTGCCTCCCAAGCACTGGTGATGGCAGAGGTGTGCCCATACCCAACCCCACATCTTGATTTTCTGCTGATACTTAGAAACTTCTCAGCCACAATAATATTAATTCTTGAGAAACCTTGTCTTGAAAAACAAAACAAGAAGAAAGAAGTACATACCTGTGTTATTCCTCGCACGTTTTGAAATCGTATAATACTTTTGGTTCTAGCTTAAAAACTGAAGCTAGTTACAAAGTAGTACAGTTTGCTGGAGAATGTTCTCACTGTGAGCCTTGGGGGTGGTAGGACTGAGATCACAAAAACTGCTCCATGAATGGGTTTGTATTTTTGCTGCTATCACATTCTGATATATACATATATATCTTATTTCCCGGTTAGATTTATTCTCCTGACCATACAAGCAGTAGTTTTCCATCAAACCCATCAACGCCAGTGGGATCTCCTTCACCTCTCACAGGTGGGTTTCTCTTTTATTCATAACACGTGCAAATCTTCTACTTTGAAATAATTCTGATTCAACAAAATTTCAATAAAATTCTCTTTCAACTATGAAAAGATAATTCTGATTTTGACAATAGCCATTTAATCAGAAACTGCCCCTGGAGTTCATTCTGTAGAAATATTGCTCATCTTGAATTATTTATGCATATCTTTCTAGGTTTTTAAATAATTTGTGATGGTTTCCAATAGCAATTGTTGTAGCTGGGTAGTGGTGGTGCACACTTTTAATCCTAGCACTCAGGAGGTAGCGACAGGCAGATCTCTATGAGTCCAAGACCACTGGTGTGATCTACAGGGTGAGTTCCAGGGCAGCCAGGGCTATACAGGGAAACCCTGCTGGGAGGGGGGGGGCCCTTCAAGATTCAAGGCTACTACTTCATTTTTTCACATTTTACATGAAAACTTATCAGGGAGTTGTATGGGTTTTCTGCTGAGAAAAAGACTGTGTTGTGGATGAGCAGCATTAGATTAGTGGAGCTGTCTAAATGGTTCACTTTGTTTTCCTTCCTCCTGATTTTTAACTTTAATTTGACAAGTTCTAGAACTATCCTAGAGATGAGTTTGTTGAGCTACTGTAATTATAAGTGGTAATTTCTTACTAGGATTAAGTAAAGTATGTGAAAATATCTTTCAAGCAATAATTTTAAAACTTTACCCATACTTTTCTAAGCAACATTTGCTGAGGAAAAATCTGTTTGCTTTGAAGAGAGATGTTATTAGACAACTGAGTGAAATTGCCACATCCTCTCAACACCAGTCAGCTGAGGCCACAGATCTAGTGTGGCGGTGGTTTTTATGAAGCATTTTGTGTTGTGCTGGGTTTCTTGAAGTCGCAGCTCTTGCTGTCACCTATGCTTTGTGTTAGCCCCACGTCTCTCCTCGGTCACATTCCAGGATGGCCATGTTGAGCTCCAGCAGCTGCTCTTGGCTAGTAGCAGGCTATGCCAGTTTTTCAGGCTTCCTGGCTTCAGCTGTCTAGTAAGTGTTATGCAGCTGTTGCCCACACAGGCGAGATGATGAAAGACACATTGACTTCGGGTTGTTGTCTAACAGCTGAAGTTACGGGGGAATGATGTGACTTAGCCCTGCTCACTGTCCCGGCACTGTTTTACCAAAATCCTCTGCATAATTTTTGCCACAGCCTGTTTTTGCACTTTGTTATCTGACCTGTCTGTCTTTCTTGCGCTTACTAATCATTGGAGAGGAGCCTGGAGGTCAGCATGAGTGAAACTGAGGATGGCACAAATCAAGTCTGAGTCTCCATTGATAAGTGAGGTTTAGCTGGTGATGCTTTTTTGAGACAAGATTTCTCTATGTAGCCTTGGCTGTCCTGGACTCACTTTGTAGACCAGGCTGGCCTCAGACTCACAGCGATCCGCCTGCCTCTGCCTCCCGAGTGCTGGGCGTACAGGCGTGCGCCACCACGCTCAGCTGGTGATGCTCTTTTCCCTGTATCTCAGATAACTGCCTCCCGAGTGCTGGGAGTACAGGCGTGCGCCACCACGCCCCGCTGGTGATGCTCTTTTCCCTGTATCTCAGATAACTAATCAAAATGTAGACTGCTGACTGAATAGTGTTGGTGGGCCTGCTTTGAATTTAGCAGCCATAGAGAACCATTTCACATAATGCTTCTGAAACACCAAATTAGGATGCACTTAACAAAGCTGCACCTCCTGTTTCTCTGCCTAGTGTGCTTGTCTCAACTTCCCTTGTGTGCATGGAACAGCAGACAGAGGGTGGCCGGAAAAGCACTCTGTGGTAAATGTTCAGAGTCAAAGGAAAGGAAGCATAAACGTGAGCTCCTGTTTGTAAAGATTGCTAGGTGTCTTATATGGCCTTGATCTGTTACCTGGAATGAGCAGGTTGTCCCCAGTTAGCCCTGTCCCCTATGCCTGACCAGCGTCAGTATAGGATCTGTGAGGATAGACACACAGGCAGCTTTATGGCTGCCATTCTTGAGTAAATGCACCTCATCTTTCTCCTGAACTTTCCAAACCAGGAGCATACATTTTTCTCTCAAGCACTTGTGAGGAAGCTTCTAAGGCATTGTACTAACTAAGAAGCTTATGCTAGTAAGAAAAGGAGCTCTGGTCCCTGCTACCTGGAATAGGCAGCATTTTTTTTTTTCTTAAGGTATTGGGTAACATTGAGACAAAGTGTCACTACATATGAGCCTTGGCTAGTCTGGAATTTGCTATGAAGAACTCGGAGATCTGCCTGCCTCTGCCTCCCAAGTCCTGGGCTTAAAGGCCTGGTAGCATTTGTTTTTAAGTCACAAGAAGCCCATAGCAGGAGAGCTGTAATCTTAACATAGTGTTCCTGCCCAGCTTTACAATACCACAAATGGTATCCAGAAGAAGAAAAAGACCTTTTTTTTTCTTGTCTCTTAAGAAATCTTTTCCAGAACCCTCTCCTTAGTCTCATGTTTCAATGGTCAATACTGCCTCAGTTACCTTCATCTGAAATAGAACTGACATGTTTACCTTAGGTGATAGGATTTATCCAGAGTTGAGATAGATTTATTCTCTCATGTTATCCGGACAAAACAGGCCCACTCCTTTCTCCTCTTGAACAAATTCAGGGTTTTAGCAACAAAGTGTAAATAGCACAACACTCATATTAGAAGGGTTTATTATTATTATTATTATTATTATTATTATTATTATTATTATTATTATTATTATTATTATGAGGCAGACTAGCAAAACATTCCTTGACTTTCTTTACCTTCATTTGAGATGTAGATGGGAAAATTCTGTAATGTTAGGACCAGGTAGCAGTCCTCAGAACCTTACATTAAAAGTTGAGTCTAAGAGCCAGGCAGTGGTGGCGCACACCTTTAATCCCAGCACTCAGAGAAGCAGAGGCAGGATTACTGTGAGTTGGAGGCCAGCGTGATCTACAAAGTGAGTCCAGGACAGCCAGGGCTACACAGAGAAACCCTGTCGGGGTTGGGGGGTGCAGGGGAGTGGAGTCTAGGTTTATGTATGTTAGTTTAATCAAAACATTCGTGTGTGTCGTCTGTGAGCATGCTCAGTGTTAAATCATTTGCTTGACTTCAGCAGCTCTCCAGTTGAGTTGTGAAAATAAAGCCACAGAATTGACTGAGTTGTCGTTGTTAGGCACAGGTTTCATGAAGTGGATTTTAATAGAAGAAAAGCAGCTTTTGTGTGTATAAAGGGAAAAGCGGCTCAGATCTGGTCATGTGCCTGTCCTCTTCATCTAGTGATATGTGGCAGCATGTGGCAGAAGCCCACGAAGGCTTCAGTTTAGGGTGAGATTACAAAGAGAAACTACTGGGGTTCTGGAGTAAGAGAAATAACTGGAAGCCAAGTGTTGTACACACTTGTAATCCTAGTACTCAAGATGTAGAAGGCAGGTGGACCTCTGAGTGTGGGACCAGCCTGGTCTACATAGCCAGTTCTAAGCCTCCCAAGAGTATGAAGTAAGACAGTGTCTCAGAAACAAGAGAGAGAATTAATAAAGCCTAGACGTACCCTTAGCTATACAGGAGAGAATACACATTCTCTTAATTTATGAACCAGTTCTGCTGAGTGAAGTCACCCCTAAGCCCTGGTGAGAATAAGAGCAAATCAGAAACACTGCATAAATTTAGATGTGACCCAAGTCTTTTCAGAAAAAATTCTGCTCTAACCCTAGACACTACTTAGCTCACTGACTAAAAAGGTTTGATAAATTTTAGTAAATAAATGTGCTATAATCTTTCTTTACTAAAATCTACATTTTAGAGTGGCTACTTAGTAAACCAACAACCATATGACAGTTAAAGAAATTGTTTCCCATAAGTACATGCTCTCCCTGTGGCCACTGCCAAACATCTAGTGGTGTGCTGGGGGAGGGAGGACAGCCTATTCTGACTCATACCAAGACTTCCAGCCTTTGAACTATTCATTTTCTCTATTCTCCTATATGCAAGAGTTGATAATTACATACTAGAGGTACCAGAATGACTCTAAATTTAACTTATATATTTTACTCTCATGCTAATTTTACAAAGAGATGAAGCTACAACTCTATCTGGTATCAGATGCAGGCTCACTAGTATTATGGTCTGTGTCTAGAATCTGACTTCAACTCCACTCAGAACTCTCACCCACAGCTAATAAAACACCAGTGTTTCAAGAATGCCAAGATTTTGATAATTTACCCTGCCTTGTTATTATTATTACATTATTAATCTATACACAGAAGGAGATGGTATTAATAATGTTCCATTAGCCAGAACGACATTCAACTTGGTGGCATGCTTTCATATCTCTTAAGATCATCTTTATAAATAAAGCAGATTAAGATAAAACTGATTGGGTTTTTTTCTTTCTTGTTTTATTTTTGTGTGTACCTCAAGTAAAGGATCAAACCCAGAGGCTTGCACATTCTAGGCAAGCATTCTAGTATAGTTATAGGACCTTTGTCCATGAAGTGTAGCTCAGAATTTGCATGAAGTTCAAAGAGATTGCTGATTCCGAAACCTTCAGATTCACTGATATAGCCCTGTGTTGTTCACACGCACACGCGCGCGCACTCACACACACACATACAGTTAAATGGGTGATATTTTAGAGGAAGATCTTTGCATGGTTTCTATATATCATTAGCCAAAATCAGTAGGGGAATATAGTTAATGAGTGAGAGAACATTTACCTAACATGTTTGAGACCCTGGGTTCATTCCCCAGCAGTATCTTCTGAGGGAAGCTCTTTCCTGTGAGTAATGCAGTACGTCCCTCTGCATCCTCAACACTGAGCTCACGAGGACCTGTGCCTGCTGACTGTCATGTCTTCATACATTTCAGAGTACTTGATATCATGATCCTGGCTCCTGTCACAGACTGATTACCTTATGGTGGAGGAAGATTAGACCAAAATGATGGAAATGATTTTTTGTTTCAATAATTTTGGGTCTTTAGCTTATGATCAGCTCCCCTACCTAAAAACTTTTTTAGCTGGTACCATCCAGTGCCTTTAAAATTGTTTCATCCTTGCACTGTCAGAAGATGCACATGAACATATGTATGCTCTTTAAGTGGAGAAGAGCTTCTTCATGAGGAAATGTACTCCCCACAGGAAAAAATAGTCATGTATATCACAATAGCATTGCTACTCAATCTGGCCCACCAAGAACATGGTGGCACACACCTTTAATCCCAGTACTTGGGAGGTAGAGGCAGGCAGATCTATGTTATGAGTTTCAGGATACCCAAGTGAGATCCCATCTCAAAGTAAAAGAAATTGCCAGTGATGAGATGTGGGTAGTTAAGCAAATTATGCTACAGAGAAACAGCTAAATATTGATGTCATCACCAATAGCATTATCAAAGACTGTAAAGCCAAGAGGGGGAAGCAAACATTTAAAAAGGATAAACATTTTCAAAGACATACATATGTGTAGACAAAGCCTAAGGAATATACAGAGTCGGACGTGATGGTGCACTCCTTTAATCCCAGCATCCTGGAGGCAGAGGCAGGCGGATCAATGTGAGTTCAAGGCCAGCCTGGTCTACAAAGTGAGTCCAGGACAGCCAAGGGTAACAAGGAAAAACTCTGTCTTGGGGGAAAGAAAAAAAAAAAGAATATCCAAACAAAACTATGTTTTACAAGTTTTTTTTCCTGCTTACTCAGCCTGCTAAATTGGCATATCAATAATTAAAAAGTTTTCCAATGTTTTGTGCTTATAAATTGCTAATAGTACCATGAAGGGCAAACAAGATTTTCATTATTTGTTCATGATTATTGAGTATCTTTACCCTTTCCTTAACATTACCAGGACATTGAGTTAATCCACACATGGATGCTTTTTGATTTAACAGGTACTAGTCAGTGGCCCAGAGCTGGAGGGCAAGCTCCTTCATCCCCAAGCTATGAAAACTCACTTCACTCCCTGGTAAGAGCCTTCTACTAGTCTTTACAGGAGTTACAGAATTTTGTTTTGTAGTTCAGACAAGTTTTTGTTGGTAATGGTTTTGTTGTTGTTACTAAATCTTATAACAGTGAAGAAACAGTATGGTAGCATTACACTCGAATTCTTTGCTAACAAATGACCTGACTTAGTAGACAGTATGACATTTTGGGTGTCCTTATTGCCATCTGCTTTTGGGGCATTGCACTTATCCAGACAACTGGAATTAAAGGAGTACTGAAGGATCTTTGTTTCTTTGAAAAAATGAAAAACTTAATATTTCTATACTGTACAGTGATTATATGTAAGTGAAAACTTACCCAAAAAACGACATTTAAGAAATCAAGTCCACTGATTCAAAATCATGTTTAATACATTTATATTAGACTTTTATATTAATGTGAGTTACTTATTATTTATTATTGTTGTTATTATTAAAGTATTTCTGACAGTTTCTTAAAATAAAATGTACAAATCACACAAGCCCCAATAGGACAGTGGAGGGGCCTTCTTGGTACTAGTACTCCAAGGTGAAGAATTTGTGGTAGAATGTTCACTACTGTTGCTTTGGTGTGCTTACATTTGTAACCCAGAATCACAAAGTATAATAAAAATAAACAAGTGAGTGTGATCTGGTGAGATCTAAGTCATGTTCAGAAGTCCTAGGTTCCAAACAGGAACACTCTTTTTCTGTGCCTAACAAAATATTTTAAGTTGAGGGAAAGTTTGTCTTCTCGCATATTTTGCAAGCGACCCGAGCAGTGTGTGCTGTTTAGACGCTAACCTTGTGAGTCCCTGTTAAATCCCGGCCTTCTCAGAACTTAATGCAAGTAGATCTTGCAGATCTGCACATTAACTTTACTAACAGGTTATGCAACAAGCACATCAGCTGTTTCCTCATCTCTTGGAGTTAATCTTAACCTGTGCTTTGCCTCCTGTTCTGTCTTGACTTTGCCAGAAAAATCGAGTTGAGCAGCAACTTCACGAGCATTTGCAAGATGCAATGTCCTTCTTAAAGGATGTCTGTGAGGTACTATTTCATTTAGATGGTGCCTTTTTGTGTGTGTTTAAATTACTTATACGTCTCTTACCCGTTTAAAATTATCAAGTTGTACAGACTCCAGTGTCTTAAAAATAAAACTGAGCGTTGCAGCTCTTGTAGCAGTGTGAAGAAGTAGCCCTTTGTCTGTTAAGAGTGACTTCCTTTTAGATCTCTATTGGCATGTGCTTTTGGTTTTCAGAATTCTAATGTGTTCATGTGTAAGGCATGTGTGACCCGTGGGCAGTGGATGTCTTTCCTTCAATTTTGTTAAAGAGCTTATCTGGATGTGCACACCATTGAAGATAGGTGTGTTCTACTCACCTAAAACTTTTAAAGTAAATGGATTTGAGTACCTTTCACCAAATTGACATCTTTCAGAGATCATTGTTAAAATAGTTTTTCCCTTCTCATCGGCTGTAATTCATGGTAGCGTTCATTTAGTATAAAAGTATAAAGTAAATAACCTTATGGTAGATTGGTAAATTCATCTTATAAAGCAGTGACTTGTGTCCACAGCTTTGAAAATTCATCATAACCTGAAGAGAGCTGCCTTTTTTTGTTGTTCATTTGAAGTGCAGGTTTTGAAACTAGGTGATACTGCACTGCACCTGCTGCCCTCGATATACCCCTAAATAGGAGATGTGTAGCAGCTCAGTAGGTTAAATAGGCACCAGCAGTGACTCCTCTCTTCCCCGTGCTGTTTTCCATCCTTACAGCAGTCTCGAATGGAGGACCGCTTAGACAGGCTGGACGATGCTATCCATGTGCTGCGGAACCATGCAGTTGGACCTTCTACCAGTCTACCGACTAGCCACAGTGACATACACAGCTTATTGGGACCATCCCATAATGCACCAATTGGAAACCTCAATTCAAACTACGGAGGATCAAGCCTTGTTACAAACAGTCGATCAGCTTCAATGGTAAATCATGCTCATCTTATATGTAATACTCCCTATTATCCGGTTTTGTTGTGTTTTGTTTTTGCGTGAAATTTTGGAGGAAAGAGTTGGAGGGGGATCTCTTTCCTTTAATAGAAAGTTAAAAGGGGCTTTTAAACTTTCTTTTATTGTCCTCAATGGAGCCATTAGCTACTGTTTGGCTTGTCAAATTCTGTTATAACCACATACAAAATGAAGAAACTATCTAGAGAGATCGTTAGCTTCAGCCTGTTATTGGAATGACAGTGTGTGCCTTGGATAGTGAATAGAAAGGGTAAATAGCATGGTCTGTAAAGCAAAACTGAGTTTTAAAGGCTCCACTCTAACTGGGACCAGTGTCACAGGCCTGTCATCTCACCTGTTTCAGAGGCTGAGCCAGGACAAGAGCAAGTTCAAGGTCAGCGTGGGGAACTTAGTAACTCTAATTCACAGTAAAAAGAAAGCTGGAGCTGTGGCTCAAGGGCAGAGCACTCCTATAGCATGCATGAGGTCCTATAGCATGCATGAGGCCCTATAGCATGCATGAGGTCCTGTAGCATGCATGAGGCCCTATAGTATGCATGAGGTCCTGTAGCATGCATGAGGCCCTATAGCATGCATGAGGTCCTATAGCATGCATGAGGCCCTAGGGCTCACGCTTCAGTACTGCAGGTTAGAAAACGATCCTAGTCTGGGAAAAAAGTTTCCTAGTTCAGAAAAAATTTCTAGACTAGAAAAGTTTCCTACAATCTGGAATTTGCCTGCAATAGCAAAAATTTTTAAAGTGAAACTTCTTAATTGATACAGGTCTAAATTTAGCCTCTTTCTCAAATCAAGAAAGAAAAAAAAATGGGATAAGGGAGCAGCTATTACGATTGTTAGGCAACAAAGAAAGGAAACTATTATAGATTAATCCCCTCAGAGAGTAAAATAATTTAATCTATCTTTTTAAAACATAGCAATTCTTTAGAAAGGAAAAAGAATAGATTTCTAAAGCTCATGTACATCAAAAATTTCTGTGTCAAATGTCTTTCATTATTTTTTATCCAAATTATCTTTTAAAGATTTATTTTAACCTGCTGTGTAACTGATACCATGTGTTGCATGTTTATTGCATAGTTTTTAAAGTTCACTGCATGCTGCAAATTATTTTCCTGTGAAACAGATTTTGAGCTATGTGATCAAGGCTAAAACTCACCTATCACCACAACAATTAAGTACCCAGTGCTGTGGGCCTGCTGTATGTCTGACTGCCACACACGTTCACTTCAGGCCTCTACAGAAAGCAGCAACAGATGCTGGTTTCTCATCTCAGTGTTTCCACTCCATGCCTTAGCAGTTAGGGATGCTGTTTCATTTTGGGTTTGTTTGTTTTGTTTTGAATGTCAGGAAATCTTGAATATTTAACCACCTTCTAAATTAGTTTTGCTAATAAACTAATGTGATTAGTGTAATTAGTATAAATAAATATTTGTGAATTATTAAACTTAGATATGAATTTAATAGTATAAGTATTAGAAAAGTTTTAGTGGTGCCAGGTTTTGTAACATGTGCCTTTAATCCCAGCAATTGAGAGGGAGAGACAGGTAAATCTCTTGAGTTCAAGGCTAGCTACTGCTACAAAGAGAGACCTTGTCTCAAAAAGAAAAGAAAAATTTTAGTGGTATAAGACTAGAAACATGGCATTTTACAGCTGTGCATATAGAAAATCAGATTATTAATAAGCTGCAGTTATGTTATAAAGTGACTTGGAAGTCATATTCTTGAATCTCAGGTCAGCCTTGCTGAAGTGAATTCCCCCCTCCCTTTAGTCATAGGAAGAAGTCAGTGTTTTCTTACTGTTTGCTGTTACTAAGGCACTCACTTTGTAGCCTGGAACTCAAAAAAGTCAGCTTGCGTCTGCCTCCCAATGCAGAGATATTCTGGCAAGGAAAAGTCTATACAAAGGAATCTTCGAAAGAATAGTGTGAGTCTGGTTCTTTGAGAGCTACGTCCAGGTCGTGGCAACTAAGTCCAAGCTGTTGTTGAGTGTGTAGCTGTCGCTCGGCGGCACAGGACTGCTACATAACCTGGGCACGTCAGCACTACTTCACTTGTAGAGACCGTGCTCGCTACCGTGCGTCACTCCGTGCCTGCCCCCTCTGCTGAGCCGGCGTCCATTCCTCGTCCTCCCACGGTCAGCTTTCCAGCCACCATGCCCAGCTAGTTTTGGGTTTTCAAGATGAGATTTCTCTGTGTAACCCTGGCTGTCCTAGAATTCACTCTGTAGACCAGGCTGGCCTGGAACTCAGAGATTCACCTGCCTCTGCCTACCAAGTGCTGGAATTAAAGGTGAGTGGCACCATGCCTGGTTTTCTTAATTGTCTACCATCTTTTGTTTGAGACAGGGTCTCTAATTGGCATGAAACTTCACCATATAAGCCAGGTCCTTCTGTCCCTGCCTCCTATCAGTAGGATTATATATATGTGTGTGTTGCCACAACCAGCTTTCTCACTGCTCCTCCCCAGACAGGGTTTCTCTGTGTAGCCTTGGCTGTCCCGGACTCACATTATAGACCAGGCTGGCATCGAACTCACAGGGATCCTCCTGCCTCTGCCTCCCGAGTGCTGGGATTAAAGGTGTGTGCCGCCACAACCCAGCACACAACCAGCTTCTTATGTGGGTTCAGAGCAGTCCAACCTCCGGTCCTCACATTTGCAAGGCCAAGTGAGCAATTTTGACAGCTCTCCTAAATTTATTTATTTTTTTCCTCCTAACTTTAAATAACCTTATTTTTCTTTTGGGGTAGGAGTTAATTCTAGTATGGCTTTCCATACTATAGGAATTCTGTGTCTAGGTTTCAGCTGAATAAAAGACTTATAATTACTCATACTGTTTCCATCCATTCTTCCCTAAATGGAAATGTCTGATTTTTTGTTTGTTTGTTTTCATTAAGTTCACATTTAAATGATTTTTAAGGGTTTAGATAGTATTTTTAAATTTAAAAATACTTTAAATTTTTTGAAAATAATAGAAGTTATACACTTAAGGAAATACAAGGATTAAGGAACAACAAATGGATTAAACCGACAGAATATTTTTGGGCAGTATATAAAAATCATTTAGCTGGCCGGGTGTGGTGGTGCATGCCTTTAATCTCAGCACTTGGGAGGCAGAGGCAGGTGGATCCCTGTGAGTTTGAGGCCAGCCTGGTGGTCTACAATGTGAGTCCAGGACAGCCAGGGCTACACAGAGAAACCCTGTCTTGAAAAACAAAAAAAAACAAAAACAAAAAAAATGGTTAAATTAAAACAGTAATACTCAGCAAGTAGTACAAATAGACAATTTATAAGAACAGAACTCAGAATCAGAGAACTAAGAAGTTTGAAGTCTGTTCTCTAGTTCATCAGCTTACTAGAGTTAACATTTTCTGTTAGGACCACTCATGTCATTGGCTACTAAATGAAGAGAAGTCCTTGTAGGTTGTTGTACAGAAGTCAAGCGGTGCAGATTGGGACGGTTCAGTCAGTGTGCAAGACTAAGTCACTTAGTGGGTTGGACCTTTTATTCTGAAGTGAGGTTCTTACAAGAGTTGAAATTTAGAGCACAGCAGACCTCCAGGTTTGCATTTCTTCTACTCCCCCCAGTAGTAGCAGCCTGTCAGCTGTATGCTAATGAGATGGACAATTAAAATAGTCCTATCTGGCTGGCCCACAGGCTCTGGGCGCAGACAAAGAACTGTTTATACACCTGTTGTTCATGTAGACAGCCATGTCAATGTGGAGCCAGAGATTAAAGGAAGGATGTGGGAGCCGGGGTGGGCAAGGGTTAAAGAGAACTATTAAAGCTGTGGAAGTCAAATTCTTCAGAAAATATATGAGGGCCATTTGCAAGGAGAATCAAGTTACAAAGAAAAGGTTTCTGCTGGCTGCATTAACATGGGAAACCCCAGACTTGAAGCTTCCTGCTCAGACCATTTTTAAAAGGTTTATATTTTTACTACATACGCCAATTGGAAATGTTTTGGAGGCCAGTAATGTGAGTTCCTGTAAGAAAATAACCTTGGGCTGTCCCATTGAGGCAGAAATACTTGCTAATACTTAATATTCCAGAATACGTAAGGCAGCACTCTTCTTAATTTTCCTTATGAAAAGGTAATGACCCTTTGCTGCAGAGCCTTTTGTCAGGAAGAGGGTTGATACAAGACTCATTGTTAGTTAAGGTACAGAAAGTGTTTGGTTTGGTTTGGTTTTTTTAAATGGTGCTATTGAAATAAGGTAAAATAGGAGTTTACCTGATGCATTTTCTTTGAACAAAACTGAGGGATTACTGCACATCCTGGCTTTTTCCTGTGTTCTGGAGAATTAATGTTTGTGTATTTTGAAGTTTATAAGGCCATTTCCTTTGTTTTTGTGCTTATTCAGAATATTAGATAAAAACAGAATTATTGTCTCTAGCCGAAATCCTGAGAAGTTTTAAGTGCACAAACTTACAGAAAGTTCATCTTCTGTTTTACTCTCACAGAGATTTCCTGAGCCAAGGTTCCTGTATGGTATTTCATCTTTAAAATCGGCCTACGCTTCAAATTAGCATCTGCATATTGTAGTCGATGTGTATTTGTGAGGTGTGTGTACACGGGTGTAAGCCAGAGGTTAACATCTGGTGTCTTTCTCCCTGGCCCACACGTTACATCGAGGCAGGATGGCTCCCGTGAGCCTTGACAGTCAGCTCCTCTAGCTGGCCCTCTGTCTTCCTGCACTGAGATTAGAAGCTGCTGCACCTCACCCAGCCTTTATGTGAGTGCTGGGATCTGAACACCTGTGTGTTGGGCTGGTGTGGCAAGGACTTCTACCTTGAGCCATCTTCCCAGCCTCTAGAAGAACATTTCCAGGTGCCCTCACTTCCTCTTAGACTACTCAATAGGCAGTAGGGAGAAGCTAAGTGTTAAGGACAAACGTGACCAGACGAGGATGACTTTATGACAGAGTCCCTTGACAAAGTTGTACATTTCACCTTCAGTCTTCTTTCTTCACTGTTAGGCTAAGTTCTTCAGGTTTTGTAGGGGCTTTAATGGGGACAGGGAACCTAAAGTCCAAAATTGCCGAAGGTGGCAAGAGGTTGAGAATGTGCCATCATTTTTGTGGCTCCTCTCTGCTTTAAAGTATGATTATAATGCATGGAGAAATTTACATGTATTGGAAATTTACATTTATAGTCTTGAATATCCGAAGGGAATAGTAACAGAGACTAATCCTCAGGTAATTTGAAAGTAGCTGTGGAGTACATTAAAGACGAGAACAGAGATAAAAGACAAGTATTTCTTTAAAAGTGTGGTGGGCACCTGATACTTGAATCACACCACGCCAAGTGGCCCAGCGGCCTGAGACTCTGCTTTTGGTCCTTTTATTTAGCTCACAGGAAACCAAAAGATAAATTCACATAATCATATTTATACCTCTTAGGGTAAAATCCAATCATAACCGATAAAAACGATACTAATTACTTGAGGTATTCAGTGCTTGATAACTGGTTAAGGCTGAAGGAACTATTGAAAAACAGTAGCTCTGGGCTGGAGAGATGGCTCAGCAGTTAAGAGAACTGTCTGCTCTTCCAGAGGTCATGAGTTCAATTCCCAGCAACCACATGGTGGCTCACAACCATCTATAATGAGATCTGATACCCTCTTCTGCAGATAAAGCACTCATAAGCAATAAATAAAATAAATAAATCTTTAAAAAAAAGAAAGAAAAGCAGTAGTTCTCCTGTATAATCCAGGCAGTAAGCTGTGTAATTAAAAGCTTAATAGTCTAGTTGACAAATCTGCTACTGTCCTAATAAAAAGCTTTATTAGTAACATGTTTCTCTTAAGATAGTCCAGTGTCTGATGGATGGTTGGGTTCCTGTGCTTCTCCTTCTCATTCCGGTCAGCTGTCGCTCGGGTTAAGGTTGTTTGGAGCTTAAGAATAAATATGGGGATTCCATTGCCCCGGGATGCAAAGCCTGTAGTTTGTTTTAGGTTTCCATTATAGGTGAGAGGGAGGAAAGTTAGTTGCTGTGTGTGTGGGAAGGTGCTAGTTACATGAGTACCATTTGTGCCTTCACTGCAGGCTGTTACTCGACACAGGAGCAGGTGTGCAGAGCAGGTTCTCAGTCCTGTGGGCCTCTTGGCTGCCGTCCCTCATAGAGTGCCTTATCTCTAATGGTTTATTTGAAGTCCACTGGTGGGTTAGTAGCTAGACTGTGGCATTCACTGGCAGCCCTTTTGCTTTTCTTAACAACTTACTATGAAATAAAAATTTTGAAACTTATTTTTAAGTAACATTTGTATTCAAATAGTTTGCTACTGTCAAGTATTTTGAAATGTCCACCAAAATTCAGGGAAAAGTAACACACAAGAAGAGTTGTTAAATTCAGATGAATAGTGCTGTATTCTCTATAAATTCCTGTATAAGACTTGGAGCCAAGCGAAGTGATGCACGCCTGTAACCCTGGCCGTTCAGAAGACCAGACAGGAGAGCTGCTTAAATTAGGAGTTCAGGGTCAGCCTGCCAACTGGCCTCTCACAAAAAAATATTAAAAATTGGCCGCTTGGTGACTTCTTCTTGTTGTTATTTTCACCTTAGGTTGGAGCTCATCGGGAAGACTCAGTCGGTCTCAATGGTAATCACTCCGTGCTGTCTAGTACTGTTGCTGCCTCAAACACAGAGTTGAACCACAAAGCACCAGAGAGCTACAGAGGTGACTGTTCTGTCGCTTTTGAGCAGTAGTGTGGAGAGCAGAGCTTTGTCCATCTGGACTGAGGTCTGTGGGTGCAGAGGGCCGCTGTCTAGTCTTTATCCAGCCAGCATGGCTAAGCCAGGCTAACTGTGCTGGTTAGAGCTGGTTGCAAACCACTGTGTGATCAGTGTCCTCTGGTCTGTCTGCTCCTGCTCCCATCCTTTCTCTCTCTTGACTTCTTCCCCTCATGAGTGAGTCTGCACAGTTCTCAGTCAGTGAGAAATAGATTCCTTAGTTTATTGAGAACTTTGAATTACAATAGCTGTTGGTATAGACTCTGATAGAACTGGAGAGATAGAATTGTTAAAAAAAAAAAAAAAAAAAACTATGGTTCTTGTTCCCAAATAGATTTAAGAATAAATACAAATATGTAGGTAAAAATAGGACTGCTGACTTTCTTGACCACTGGGTTCTAACAAGTTTTTTCTGGCTCTAAACAGTGTACTTACCTCCAGAATGTCTCCTGCAACATAAACCCTAAGTATATTTACCCTCTAGAAAGCTTTGAACCATCTTGATTGAAATACGTGAATCTAGTCTTATATTTTATATCTTGTTGGCCTCTTAGGTGGCTTGCAGAATCAGTCTGGAAGTATTGTTCCAACGGAAATCAAGACAGAAAACAAAGAGAAAGATGAAAACCTTCATGAACCTCCTTCATCAGATGACATGAAATCAGATGATGAGTCCTCCCAAAAAGACATCAAGGTCTCATCTAGAGGCAGAACAAGGTGTGTGTTAGTGTCCAGTCTCTCACATTTGCCCCGAAGTGAAAAGAGGCTTGAGACCGCATTAGCAATAGTCAGCTGCATTCTACGTGCCAGGCTGTGATATCTTTTCTTAATCCAAGCTTATCCGTTTCACCCTCACATCTCTAAGAGGAGGCATGAACATTTGACTGAGCCTCTGTTTTCCATTGTCTCACCCCCTTTGTGTCTTCATATGAAAAAGAACTATCATGTCTCAGTTACTCATAGTTTACAAAAAACACATAAGAGGGCAGGTTACACTGTTCATTGTATGTCAGTCTATAAATATTTGATCTATTAAAGAACTGAGTAGATGGCAGAATCTGATGTGGCTCGTCCCAGCGCCAGCCTGTTGCGTATTATGTGTCACTGTTGGAAACCACCATATGCTTTACTTTCATGTCATCTGTGGCCGGGTTTGCTTTACATTGCAGATTTGAGTAGTTGCCACAGACGCCATTTGGCTCACTAAACAGGAAATATTTACCATTTGGCCCTTCATAGAGGTTTGCTATTCCCTGATTTCAGCAATAATTTGAGAAAAATGTGAAAAAGAAATTGTTCCAGATGGAGTGATACTCTCAGGAAAAGCTTTCTAGAAATTGAACTTGACTTGCTTCCAAGTATGAATTTAGACACATTAATACAAATTTCAAAATGTATATCTTCACCTGATTTTTTTGTTTGTTTTACATTAAAATTTAGAGATTTTGTGTGTGTGCACATGTATGTTGTTTTGTTTTCAGACACTGTAGCCTACGCTGGTCTTGAACTCTTGATCCTCCTGCCTCAACTTTCCAAGTGTTGGGATTACAGACATGATCAGCCAAGCCCGGCATTTCAGTGCATCCTATTTTATGGTTTATCAATCATTTATCAATACTATATGACATATAGGTATTGATATTTAAAACACCCATTTTTGTGTGTTAGAGGAGACTGCAGTAATAGAACTAAGTAAGCTTGGCATGGTGGTACACGCCTTTAAACCCAGCACTCGGGAGGCAGAGGCAGGCATATCAATGTGAGTTCGAGGCCAGCCTGGTCTGTAGAGCAAGTTCAGGACAGCCAGGACTACACAGAGAAACCCTGTCTTGAAAAAAACAAAAACAAAAAGCTGGGCATGGTGGTGCACACCTTTAATCCCAGCACTCAGGAGGCAGAGGTAGGTGGATCGTTGTGAGTTCGAGGCCAGTCTGGTCTACAAAGCAAGTCCAGGGCAGCCAAGGCTACACAGAGAACCCCTATCAAAAAACAACAACAACAACAAAAAAAGCAGCTGTGACCCTGTCTTCCGTTTATTCACCTGACAAAGAGCTCCTTTCTCTTTGACACACTCACAGCTCTGCAAAGCCTAAATGTTACTCTTGAGAAAAATGAGTTTTTGCAGCACTGTGGTTTTAATATGCATCTTGCTCACGTGATAAATATAGATGAAAAGTAACTTCAGGGAATTCTGAGCCCAGTTCTCTTAGGCATCTTAACTCATAGTTTTATTATTCTGAACAAATTTTAAGAGATGATTTGCATCCTTTCTTCTCTTCATGTTCATTAGGAATCAGTAGACTTTTCTGTTGTAAAGGGACAGAACATAGCTACTTAGAGTTTTATGGACCATATTGTCTCTGTCACAGCTACTCAGTTCTACTGTTGTAGCCAGAGATAATATATAAGCCAGTTTGTCCTTCAAAAAAAGATTCCAAATCTCCTAGTTTTTCAGCATCACAGTTAATTGTTTTGAGGCCCTCTGTGTCTTGTCTTGTGTCCCTTGTGTGCCAGAGTCTAAGCAGGTATGACCTGCTCTTGCTCCAGAATGGCACCTTCAGCACTCTGGATATGTAAATTGGTTGTAGAACTTGAAAGTCTGTGGTGAACTGGTCCTGGTAACACTGAGGCTGCTGATCTGTGGATCCAATCTGTATAACAAGGTGGTAGAATTTATTTACATTCCTTGTTGTTCGTGAATAATTTGTTCTCATGGAGAGGCCTTTATGCTAAAAAATTGCAATGAAAATGTATTTAAATTGTGGAACAACTTAATTAAATGACTACTCAGGAACATTGAAGAAAGGAAAGGGATATCCAGTCACGTTTAAGTGCAGCTGCTGCTGTTGTCTAGTGGGAGTTATAATTTCCATTTCTACTTTCCATTTCCGATTTGGCATAGTCAGCAATATCTGTAGGAAAGCTCATCGACACTGTCGCTGCTGTTTTCCAGCAGTACCAATGAGGATGAAGATCTGAACCCAGAGCAGAAAATCGAACGGGAGAAGGAAAGGCGGATGGCTAACAATGCCCGAGAGCGCCTGCGTGTGCGGGATATAAATGAGGCCTTCAAAGAGCTTGGCCGGATGTGTCAGCTTCATTTGAAGAGTGAAAAACCTCAGA
Organism: Acomys minous; assembly: GCF_964271855.1. Lineage (NCBI taxonomy): Eukaryota > Metazoa > Chordata > Mammalia > Rodentia > Muridae > Acomys > Acomys minous. The sequence goes on from NC_140495.1 coordinate 48,526,397, forward strand.
CGAAACTCCTCATTCTTCATCAGGCCGTGGCAGTCATCCTTAGTCTAGAACAGCAAGTCAGAGGTGAGTCAGTCCAGCATTTGTTAATTGCTCTGCTTAGGCAAGTCATCTGAAAGGTTCCTGAGGGCTTGTGTCTGTGCGGTCAGGATCCAGCTTTCCCTGTAGGATGTACAGGGATCTTCTCACAGTCCTCTGAACCGGGGCAGAGAGCAGCAGCACTAGCCTGCTGTTCGGCTTGAGGCCCGTTCTTTGCTCCTGTGGACTCAGCGTCTGTCCTCACTGTTGGGTTTACTTGCCTAGACTTGCCCTCCTCTCTGCTCCATGTTGTGTCCTCTCTCCTCAACACTAGGCTTCCCCACATGCTTTGCCCTGTTACTTCTGCAAATGCTGCTGGTTCACAGGGTGAGTAAGCATGGCTCCTCCCTGTCTTTACCATATCACGTGTCCTTCACACTCACGTCAGGAGGTCTCAGAGCTGCTTTATTGATCTCTATTAGAAATGCCATAAACCTCTTGGACATGTTACATACGTGTGCTTTAAAGGGGCAGCTGTCCTTCATGAAGTCTGATGGGATACTGAAAAGCTTTAAAACTTTGTTCAGTGTGCATTTGCCACAGCACCTCCTCTGTGCTGGGCAGTTGTCAAGTGCTGCAAACGTCTGCCCCTGAGGTTCCACCGTCTAGCTTATGTATTCAGCAGAATACACGTGTGTATTCTGTCCGTTAGTGTCTATGCTTGTGAGCAACTCTCTCTCCTACTTGTGTTAGCTTATCTAAAGTTTGTATTGGGCTCCAGACAGGTAAGGGTAGCCAAAAGCTTGAAAGCTACAACCATGGCCCTCGGAATCACTACACACGATGACTCGGAATCACTGGAACAAAGTTCAGAAAAACTGACAGTAGCTGGAGAGTCTTCATCTTTACATCCTTGATGTGTAGGAATGGTGCACGCCACCCCGTTCCTAAAGCTGGTCCTCGACGTGTATGTAGAGGACAGATGTCCGTGGAACAGATGTTCATGGATTACATGCAGAGGCTGACGGCTGCTCACCTGACAGGGACAGGGACATTGTCCTTCCTTCAGGAACCATTCTCATAGTCATTCATGTAAACCCCTGCCCTGTTTCTGGAACTGTGTCTGCATGAACACTTGGCCCCACTCTGAAGACCACAGGGTGAGAAGTCATGGTGCGTTCTTCCTTGCGTTTTCAGCCATGACACTTTCCACTCTGATTTTACTAGTAATTTACTGCTCAAACCGCCTTCTATATCTGTGTGGAATCAGAGTGATCCACAAAAGTGCCCGAATTTATTCTTGTGTAGCACGTCTTCATTACCAGTGTACATTAGAACTAGAAGACAGAGTTGTGTTTTTAAAACTTCTGAAAGTGGAGATACCTAGCCTCAGACACAAGCCGTTAAAGTGAGAAATGTTTCATTATTTGAAATAGGTTAGAAACTCTGGCTTTCGCAGGTACCCCTTGTTTGTTTGTGACGTTTGGGTTTGCAGTGGTCCTCTGCAGGCACTTGGACAGAAAACCCAAGTCTGAGAGAACATCCAGGCCGTCCTGCTGCTACTAACCTAGCGCATGACTGTACTGTTGTAAGTCTAGTTCTGACTGTCTCATGTGCTCTGAGCTGTCTGAGAAGTTCTTCACTGATGAGAAGTGGATGAACTGCAGCTGTCCTAGTGGTTGCTGTAATTGCCCTTCCTTCTGTAGTGAAGACTACAAGCCTCAAGTTCAGAGCCTTCATCTTACAGCTTCTTTTCAGGACTCCTTGAAAAGTATGCCCAGGGTCTCATCAGCTATCTGTGCGCATGCCTGGTTCTTGGCAGTGTCTTCTAAGCTTGGTGTAGTCTTTCCCTAGACTGTATTTCCAGCAGTTGGGGCATTGATAACATGTTCCCTTAGGAAGGCTCAGTATACACATGCGCAGTCCTGAGCCCAGCAGTTTCTGTAAAGACATACTTTGTTTACTTGGCTTATATCTGACCAACCCAACCTGGAGCTCACTAAGGCAGACAGACTTAGGGCTACCAGTCATTCTGGGTTTTTCTCCAGTCACTTTTTTTTTTTTTGCTTTGTTATTCATTGTACCAAACCCTATCTGATCTCTGCCATTGCCATTTAAGCATTGTCACAGTGCTGGTTGACAATAGCTTGACCATTTCTGTTCCTAGCAGATTTCACTGTGGGCCTCAAGGTTGTACTCTGATCTTACACACATTCAGTTGGTGACCAAACACTTCCTCCTCCCAAGCTCAGTCACTCATCCCCTCATTCCTGTCACTATTGTGAACAAGAATGAAGGAGGTGGACAGGGGTGGTGGTTCTTAGATCTGGCTGCTACCAGGACCATTGAACGTGTCTCCAAACCCTACCCCCAGGATATTGATTTGCAAGGAGGTGATCAAATATGGCAGATTGAGTGTGCACTCTTTCTGTTAGCCACTGACATGAATTAAATGGTATTAATGCAAAAGCGCAGGATATAAGACAGCAAAGATAGGCATAGGGTGGAAAATAGGTGCAGTTGTGGTGATTGGCATGCAGTGGTCCACCGTAGGAGAAACAAGAGTCTGTTCCCTTTGAAGCCCTGCAGGTCTCACTTTGTTCTCTTAAAGTTGACACCTGATTTACCCTCAGTCTCTGGTCATAAGACCATTGTCTCAACAGCTCCATGACACCTAGCAAAAGACAAGTCAACGTCTGCCTCTTGGGCAGAGAGAGTTTCCTGTTGAAAAAGCAGCCGTTGGTTCAGGTGTGCTTCTGAGTGGTAGAGCACAGGCTGAGCTTGTAAGGCCTTGAGCTCATCCCAGCACCACAAAAAGGAGAAAGAAAATAAAGCCATTATTGTTTATTAAAGATTTCTTTTCTTTTTAGTTATATCTGTGGGTATGTGCATGTGTGTGCCAGAACCCAAGGAGGCCAGAGACATTGGCTCCCTGGACCTGGAGTTGCTGGTGGTTGAAGCCATCCCACAGAACTTAGATCCTCTGCAGGGACAGTATATGCTCGTACCACTTAGCCACGTCTCCAGCCCCATGTGGATAATTTTTTAATCTAATGACACACATACCAGTTGTATTTACTAGGAATCTTTAATAAGTGAAGAATAATGTACCTTTATTCTTTTGTTAATTCTCATAATTGTGTAGGTTTTATGCATTTTCCCTAAATGGTGGGTCTTAGAGCAGCAGAATATAAACTGGTGTTTTATCATGTACCAGTTATAGTTTGTAGAGTCAATTGAGTTTACCATAATAAAGCCCTTTTCATTATATAACTCAGATGTGGACTACAGGTTGGTATTAAAATGTACACATTCAGGTATATTTACCTTCCTTAGAAAGGGAAACATTAACAAAGAGAGCTGTGCTATGAGCATTGAACTAAGTAAGCACTCATTTCTACAAAATATGGCATATACAAATTGCAGTTTTGGTTAGGCATAGCGGTGCACACCTTTAGTCCCTGCACTTAGGAGGCAGAGTCTGAATTTGAGGCCAGACTCATTTATATAGTGTATTCTAGGTCAGCCAGGGCTACATAGTAAGACTTTGTCTGGAAAAAATTGCAATTTCTATGAATAGTATAATCATTATAGGCTAGTTTTAAATGATCCCTTTATATCCATTAAAGCATTTTGGATCAATTTATAAATTGATGTATATGGCACTTGGCTCCCCATAGCATATGCTTAGAAACAAAAATTATATAAGAAACTGTTATAAGCAAGATAACCTATGCTTGCCTTTCCATTTCTTTTTCTTTCTTCCATCTTTAAGATGTACTTATATGTTTTGTGTATATAGGTATTTTGTCTGCATATACATCCGCACACCGGAAGAGTACACCAGATTACATGACCCACAGTTAGATGGCTCAGTTTTGAGCCATCAGTTGGTGCTGAGTTCTCCCTCCAACCCCACTTTTCCATTTCTCACTGTAGCCCTTGTTCTTCTCACTTCTCAGAGACAGAATGCATCACACATCATCACATCTTGTCATCTTGGCTGGCTTCCATCAGAAGTTCCAGAGCCTGCCTTGCTATTCCACAGCCACAGAAAGAGCTCTGTGCTGCTGTTCTGTGTATACATCAGGGTAGAAAAGGAGGGAACGCCATTGTAAACTGTCTCCCTTGCATTCATGTGTTTCCTAGGAAGGAAAAATTAATTGAGCTGGTAAATGTAAGATGCAGCATAGATGTCTTTCAGGTACCAAGAAGGTATAAGCCTTCATGTCAATTCAGTGTACTCTGTCCTAGCAGGACTCTAAGGAGAACTTGATTGACAAATAATGGTACTTGCCAGGATTTGTTTAAAGACTATCATGTTGATTTCAAACAAATTAAACCCTAGAAGACTAAATAATAATAAAAAAAGAAAGAGAACACAAGTGGTCACTAAGAATTTGGGCATCACATTTTTATTGATGTTTTAGTATGAGCATGTCATGGCTGCCTCTGTAAATTAGGTTTAATATAAAAATGAAATTACAGATATTGATCATCCTCACAGAAAGAACAACAGCAGTTTGTTCCGCTCATACCCTCACAGGCTTTAACCTGCCTTGGCAGCCAAAACAGAAAGATAACCACAAGTTAAATGGCTGGCCTGGGTAAGAGACCAATCAGGCCTAGAGATGCAGTCTCACGGCCACTTAGCTGACCCCTGCCCCAGTCCCTTCTTCTGCCTTCTTATGTAACGATACTAATTCTCTCCTTCTCCTGTAGAGAGGAACCTCAACCCCAAAGCAGCCTGCCTTAAGAGAAGAGAAGAAGAAAAGGTCTCTGCTGCGTCAGCAGAGCCACCAAACACGCTGCCCGGAGCCCATCCTGGGCTTAGTGAGCCTACCAACCCTATGGGCCACCTGTGAACGTCAGCCAGGTGTGTGGGTCTGGGAAGGAAGTACAAGGACGTGGATGTTACAGTGGTCTGAACTGTGCAGTGGCTCTCCGGCTGGCCCTGGTGATTCTGAAGGTCACAAATAATTTGGTAAAGGTCATATAATTTGGAATACAATGGACTATATGCCTTCCTGTTGTCTCCTCAAAGCCAGTGCTATTTTAGATCAAATTATTGTTTAAATCATTGAATAGCTTGTGGCTTATAAAGAAGTGCCAGGTTGAGCCGGGCGTGGTGGCGCACGCCTTTAATCCCAGCACTCGAGGCAGAGGTGGGCACATCACTGTGAGTTCAAGGCCAGCCTGGTCTGCAAAGAGAGTCTAGGACAGCCAAGGCAACACAGAGAAACCTTGTCTTGAAAAAAACAAAAACAAAACAAAACAAAAAAGCAGCAGCAGCGCCAGGTCTTCTGGCCTAAGTAAGCACATGTGCTTCTTCTCTGAGAGGAGAATGTCACCTTGACTCCTTTACTTACTGACAGGCTCAGTTGCAAAGTTAATATTTTAGAAGCTGAACAGTATGAACTATAATGAGATATTTTTAACAGCATTTTAGCTAACAGAACGCATTAAGAATAGAACTGGTAACTTCATTATGGGGATTTTTGGTTTAGGTGTTTGTGGTTTTGAGACAGGGCCATACTATGTAGCCCTCACTGGCCTAGAATTCACTCTGTAGACCAGGCAGCCCTTGAACTCACAGATTGGACTGCCTCTACCTCTCAAGTGCTGGCATTGAGGGCACGTGCTGCCACTCCAGCCATAATTTGAGTATTGTATAGTTATTTTCTTAAGTTTTCCAACAGATTTTAAAGTAGTAGAGGCAAATGGATGAAAGCAGGACCAACATCAAATATAGTTCCCTTGGTTAGTCTTGTTACTGTCTCTCATTTTGAGATAAAAGTCTGATAGGACTGACATGTTGATTTCAAACAAATTAAACCCTAGAAGTTGGGCGTGGCGACACATCCTTTAACCCCAGCACTCCGAGGCCGAGGCAAGGAGTATGGGCTCCAAGCTAGCCTAGTCTTCATAGCAGATTCCAAGCCAGCAGAGGATATGTATGGAGACTCTCTCAAAAAGAAAGCAGTTTTTCTTTTTGGAATGAAATTATATCCATCCTGCCCAGGAAATGAATTATTGTTCTGTCCAATGTATCTACTCCATGTACACTGCTCACCTGTTGCTCACTGATTGTCCCACTGTGGTTATCCTATCCACTGTCCTGAGTCCTTGTTGAAGCAATCTTTATCATACTTACTGGTCCCAAAGCACAAACTTGTATTATAGTACCGTGTCATAAGTGTTCTATTTTATTGTTGCCCATGTTTCACTCTGCCTAACTTGTAAACTTTATCCTAAGCATTTATGTATAGGAAAGAATCGTAGTGCAAATAAGACAGCACTATGCAGTGTCAGATGTCCAGTGAAGGTCTGGGGACACAGCCCCTCAGGTGAGGAGGGCCATGTGATACCGTAGAATAAGTCACTTGGATTACAGTGCACACCTAAGTATAATGAAGAATAACCAGAATTTAAAGGAGTAGTGCTTTGTTATTTTTTAATCAGTTTATAGTCTGATCCAGCCCCCTCCCTCGTCTCTTCCCAGCTCCACCCCCACATTTCCTTCCCCCATTTTTCCGCTCTCCTCCTTCACAGAGAAGGGAAGACCCCAAGGGATACCATCCCACCCTGGCACCTCAAGTCGCAACAGGAGTAAGCGCTTCCTTCCCCACTGAGGAGAGACGAGGCATCCCAGCTAGGGGAAAGGGATCCAGAGGCAGGCAGCAGAGTCAGAGACGGCCCCTATTCCAGTTGTTAGGGGACCATGAGGACCAGGCTACACATCTGCTACATATGTGTAGGGGTCTAGGTCCAGCCCATGCTTGCTCTTTGGTTGGTGGTTAAGTCTCTGTGAGCCCCCATGGGCCCAACTGTAAGTCTTCCTGTGGTGTCCTTGACCCCTCTGACTCCCTCAACCTTCCTCCCACTCGTCCACAAAACTCCCTGAGCTTGGCCTGTGTGGCTGTGGGGATGTCTTTGTTTTTAATAGCTGAGTAGTATTCTGTTGTATAAATGTACCACAGTTTCTTGATCTGTTCTTCAGTTGAGGGGCATCTAGGTTGTTTCCAGATTCTGGCTATTAGGAATAAGGCTGCTATGAACACAGTTGAACAAATGTCCTTGTTGTGTGGTGGAGCATCTTGGGTATATACCTAGGAGTGGTATAGCTGGGTCTTCCTGTATCTATATCTATTCCCAATTTTCTGAGAAACCTCCAGATTATGAACACTGGTCCAAAAATACTCAATAAAGTACTCAAAAATCAAATCCAAAAGGGGTGTTATCTTTAATAATTGTGTATTGTCCTCTTCTCTCCCTGCCACAGTTCCAGAGTCATCAGTAGGCTAGATAGAAGGTGACCTCTCCTCATAAAGACTTGGACAACTCAGATTATCTGAAGACATAAACCTGACAGGAGGGAGAAGAAAAAAGCAAAACACTTGAAGCAAGAAACTCATATGTAATCCTATGATCAAAGCAACTGGTCAGCACTTCCGTCAGAAGTGAGGACAGGAAGCTCACCAGAACGTCGCCCGTGAGGGGTTTGCAGCATGTCACTCTGCTGTAGGCGGTGTCACTTCTTCTGCACAATCAGAGACTGTCTCATCTCTCCACTCAGCGTGGAAGTTGCCTTGTGCCTAAACTGAATTGACAAATGCATTGTAACTACAAATTTTATTTATTGTTATGGAACTGTGAGGTCTACATATAAAGGGAAAAAGTTCATGTGGGAAGCTGATCTACACTCAGCTGATGCCAGCATTGTTAAAGCTGTTCACAAAGCAGTGGCAACCATTGGCCCTTAGCATTCCCGGCATACCTGTTAGTGTCTTAAAAAGGAAAGGAGTCCTGTGTTGCCCTCTCCGACCTTCGCCATATAATAGTGTTTTCCATGAAATAGGAAAATATTACTTGGTATAGCATTTCTCTCTTGTTTTTTCACTCATTTTTATTTTCTCTTTGTGGGTGTTATATTTGATCTGAGTCTGCATAGTTTATGGTCACAGTCCAGAACCCTCCTTGCAGCCCTGTGTGCTTTGTTCATGTCCCTGCAGTGATAAGCAGACACCATCTGTGACCATAGCCTAGCTAAGATTTTGAAAGGGGAAAGTTTGTCCCCTGGATTTGCCCCCAAATAAATACTGCTTTATTTCTAATAATCACTAAGACTTTTCAGGCTTCTAGGTTTCATAGTAAAGCTATAACAGCAAGAAGTGTAACTTACAAGAGAGAGTCTACTTTTTAGAAATTGCTTTGTTTTCCGAGCAGTAAGTACTACATGGTACTTGTAAAGTGTTAGCTGTTAAGTAAGCACAGAATGCATTCAGTACAGTACAAAGATGATGTTCAGGCCGTGATCATGGTGAGCATAGCAGAACCCAGTAGTCGCCGGGACAGGCAGTGTGATGGATGCACTCAACCACTCTGAGGCTAGTCACCTATGGAATCCAAGAGCAGTGGTCACGTTTCCTTATCCTAGCCTTTACTTCTCTGTCCCTTGGGTGGCTGGTGAGTGGGGTTGGGGCAGGAGGAAATTTAGTCACCTGTAAACCAGCTGCACCCACCCCACCCCACCCCAAGAAGAGCCAGATTAACACTGAGCTGTACTTGTCAGTCCATCTCAGCATTATGTGTTAAGGCACCCTCTGTCTCTAATCCTTCACAGTTGTTTTTAAGACACAGTAATCACTTTGAACTTCCGTGAAAACTGTCTTCCATCACAGCAGCCCTGGGAGAGAAAAACGCGCTGAATACGATGGTCTTGGCTAAGTAACTCTTTAAAGCCAGTATCAGTGGCAGTCTGCACACAGAAGAAAAATCCCAAGTCGTTCTGTATAGATTCTGGTGATTTGAAAGAACAAAAACCATTAAGACAGCACTTCAGATCCTCCATCAGGACTATTTCTAACAAGTCAGTCTTTGGTGAACTTAGTAGACTTAATTTGCATACCTTAATTTGCATACCTTAATTTGCTTATGTTCTCCAGTTACATCAGACTTTATCTGTGGCCTTGTTCTTCATTTCAGTGTTAATCAGCTAAAACAGAAGTTGTTGCTTATGATGTGTGAGTGAACATAAGCCACTGCCTGGCCTTTTTTCTTCAGAGCTTGTTGTCTTTTTCGCTATATTAGACTTTGCAGTATGCCCAGAAGCTTTCCTTCATAAAAATAGAAAGAAAAAAACATTTGGCTTATTTTTCACTGTAGCTAGTCTTTTATACAATAATCTTGTAAGAAAATTTCTTGAATTCTAAATATTACTCTTTCTAGATTTTTGAAATCAAAAGTTTTCAGTAAAAAGTTTCTTACTTTATTTTATTATATTAGGTAGTTAAAGAAAATGTAGGGTTATTTACCATAACCTGTTCATTAATATCAGAAATTTACCATAGCATCTTAAGAGCATAGTAGGTTCTAGTATTCCGTGTAGTTCCTATGGAGTATTGTGAGAGCGAACTGTTGGAGATGAGCTGCTTTTCATCTTGTCCTCCAGTTTCCATTGTTGGTTTATTGCAGATTTGTATCCTGTGTCAAATTCAAGGTATTATTGATAAACCTTTTCAACCAGCAGCAAGAAGTTCAAATTTTTTTTTCTGTCACTGTAACAGAAAACACAGTATGTATATAACATTTATGTAGCAATAAATGTGCCATCCTTTTTTTTAACATAGTAAACTAGTGAGTTTTTTACACTCCTGTTTCCCACAGAATAATGTATTTTGTTTTCTTTTCTCTATCTCCTTCCTCCCAGAAAGGCTGGAATTGCTTTTCCTGTCTGCACTAACTGTGCTTCAAGGGTGACCCTGCAGGACAGATGGGGCTAAGATGACACACCCCTGCTTTCACAGGTCTCCTCTTGCCCTCTCCACTGAGCCTGCCTCTTAAGGCTTTACCGGAAGGTCGAACAACCAGAAGTCCGTAGTAAATAAAGTCTCCTCTTGCACACCTAGAGAAGAGCGAAGCCAGTGGGAAAGGACTCAGATGAGGGTTCTTAAGTTAACGGCCCTTAAAGCGCCTTCACATTTTTTCATTTCTCCCTTCTCTACCTACAACAAGAAATAAGGAAGCAAGCCTGCCGTAATAGAGGGACGGCGGTATTAGTGAAAGCGTTTTCATCCATTTTAACACCACATCTATGCATGCAAACATACATGCATGCATGACTTCTGTGAGGACTTAATGGGAAGCCTGAGATGGTGACCATCCATCTGGAGGTCCCTTGTGTGGGGAGGCCAGGCTGAGCCCTCTCAGGATCCTGGCAAATCACTTCTTTTGATGAGATTTTGAGATGCGATGTTCATGTGAGGCCCAGCAGATAATTTTGCTTCTTAATGTTTATCTGATAAATATAAACATTGTTTGATTTTATACAAAATTATAAAGCTCCATGTAGGAAGAAAATATCTGATGTTAGAAATGAGATGAGATCTGGGGAGCTAGTCCTCCTACCTCATTAACAGGTTTATAAGAATGAGCCCAGAAAAATCCTGTGTCAAGACTTAAAACTTTTCCTACAAAAACGCCACCTGCCTTCAGTTTCTCTCTACAAGTGTCTACAGATTCATTTTCATAAAGGTTTCATTTTTCTCTATGTATTTCCACTCATTTCTCTCTAGTTCATTTTGATTTTTTTTCTTCTTCTGTAGAAACTCAATTATTTTATATAGGCATCACATAAGGGGTGGGTGCACTAGAGCTAGAGAGAGAGAGAGAGAGTGTGTGTGTGTGTGTGTGTGTGTATGTGTGTGTGTTTAGCTAAAGAGTGTTAGTTTTGGCATCAGTCAGTTGATTCAAATCCAAGCTCAACACCTAATTAACTCCATTTCCATATCTGGAAAATGGAGGTCTGTGCAAGAATTTTGTAAGTATTGAATGAAACAATGTATGGAAAGCTCTTACCACGGTTCCTATCACATAGTAAGTACTCAATAAATTATGAATATTTTTTAAATAAATAGTATTTTAACCAGTCCCTGGGTGATTCCTCTTCAGCTACACTGTGGGGAGTGCCTTGTAACCCCAGGAGATGGCAGCCGCCTCTGTGGGGGAGTCTGCATTCTTCACAGTCCTCCAGGGAATGGTGGCACCGCTTTCCAGTTGCCATTGCTGTCTTGTGGAAGGTGTGTTTGTTTGTTTGTTTTGGTGTTTTTCAAAACAGAACTCTGTGTACTTCTGGCTGTCCTGGAACTTGCTTTGTAGACCAGGCTGGCCTCAAACTCAGAGATCCTCCTGCCTCTGCCTTCGGAGTGTTGGGATTAAAGGTGTGCACCACCACACTGGCTGGAGATTTGTTGTTTTTTAAACAGATCTTTCAGTAGAGTGATCCTGTAGGCTTTGGCCAGTACCATTGTGGGTGGGTATATGCCAGGGACAAGTAGTAAAGGGCTTATTAGAAGGAGTTAAGCAGGCAGAGATGGGCTGACATCTGGGAAGAGTCAGCAAGGAAGACTATAGACAGCCACAAATAGTCACTTGGCTCTTAGAAAGACATGCATGGGGGCTGAAGAGGTTAAGAGCACTGGTTGCTCTTCCAGAGGCCCTGAATTCAATTCCCAGGAAGAAAAGAAAGTCATGCACAACCCTGCAGATTAACTGTGGAGAGATGTGCCTATTACAAAACTGGGTGGTCAGGCCTCCGAACATTGCATCCAGATGCTTCAGTAGGTGATACAGCTAACAGCAGCTTCCCAAAAGCTAACCTTGAATGGAGGCCCGAAAATTAAACTATCATGGCTTCCAATAGCTCCTACACAATCAGTAAAACAAAACCAAGGGTCTTCTTACGTCACTGGAAGTGGGCTTTAGCAGTCTGGTAGTGGAGCACTTCTGTCTAGCACTGCACAGCCAGTGAGGAGAATAAGACCTGCACTTTCGTGGGCTCTGGTGAGTGAACCTAGGTACAAGCCCCATGGGTGCTATGCTTTCTGATCCTCTCTGCCCGAATGAGGATGAACAGACCACATCTTTGTGGCCACCTGTGCAAAGCCTACTGTTTGCTTGCTTGGGTGTGTCCCTGTCTTCAGTCCTACAGTTCTGCTGTACTACACAGGACAGTCCACTCTAGAATGTATTCGTGAGGACTCAGTCACAGGACAGTCCACTCTAGAGTGTGTTCGTGAGGACTCAGTCCTTATCAGCAGCACCATATGAAATGGGTGGGTGGTGCATGCCTCAGGAGGTAGAGGCAGGAAAGGAAGATCGAAAGTACAAAGTCATTTTCAGCTAACAGTTCAAAGCCAGTCGAGGGTGTATGAGACCTCGTCTCAAAAAAGTTGCAGGTCATAACATGCAAAAGAGCATCCATGTTTCTATCTACTAACAGTTACCAAACAGCTCTCCACACAGCAACTACAAAATATCTGGGGTATAGGCTCATAAACTGAAAACTGTAGAACATTAATGAAAAACATTGAAGAGGCACAAGAAAATACCTTATGTTTGGTTTTTGGGAAAAAAACAATATTAACACATTTATACTACTCAGCTATAGGATTGATGCAATCATCAAAATTCCAAAGATATTTTCCAGAAATAGAAAACAAAAATCTTAAAAATTGAGTGGAATCCTGAAAGACTCCATATAACCAAAGCAGTATGTGGGCTGGTGGGATGACTTCGTGGGTAAGGTGCTTGCCGCACAGCCCACGTGGTGAAAGGAAAACAACTCTTAGAAGTTGTCCTCTGACTTGCACATGTGCACCTTGGTACATGCACTCTCACACACCAGTACGAATATTTTAAAGTGTAATACTGTGTTTTTAAACAATTTTTTCCTCTGATGTAATTTTAAAAGTTTATGGAACCACAAAACCATAGTAATGAAAACAAAATGTGAAGACAAACCACTCTGTCTCAAAAAATGAAGGGTCTGGAGAGATGGCTCAATGGTTAAACACTGGCTGCTCTTCTAGAGGACCCGAGTCTGATGACCAGCATCACATGGCAACTCACACCCATCTAACTCCAATTCTAGGGGGATCTGATGCCCTCTTCTGGCCTCCTTGTGCACTGCACTCATGTTACACAGATACACAAGCAGGCCAAAAACATCCATACACACAAAATGAAAAACAATAATTAAAAATACCAGCCAGACATGGTAGTTGAACCTCCACTAGTTTCATTGATTGGGAGGCTAAGACGGGAGGACTGGCAGCTTTTAGTTTTTATTCGAGTGCGTCTGTATGTGTGGGTAATGAGTCCCTTGTAGTTGGAGGCAGTTGTAAACCCCAACGTAGAAGCTGGAAACCAACCTTGGTCCTCTGAGGAGCAGGAAGTGCTCTTAACTGCTCAGCCATTTCTAGCACCCAGATGCTTCAGCATTCCTTTGTTTTGTTGTTTTGAGATTTTAAACTACATACCCCTGGCTAACCTGGGACTTACTGTGTAGACCAGAGTTGTCTCCAACTTACAGAGATCCACCTGCCTTTGCCTCCCAAGTGCTGGGAGTAAAGATGTGCACCACCACGCCCAGCAGAGCCCATTTCTTCACAAATAAAAAGGTCAGCAATAGAATGAACGCTTTGCATTTAGAAGGTCAGGATTGGAGGAGGAGGAGAGGGAGGAACCATCACATGAGCCCACAATCCCATTGCTGGATATACACCTAAAGAAAATGAATTCAGTGCGCAGAAGAGACGCCTGCATGCCTGGGTCTACTTCAGCACTGTTCACAACAGCCAAGACACACAAAACAAACCTAAACGCCCATCCACAAATAAACTAAGAGAATGTGTCGCGTATACTCAGTGGAGCATTCGGCTTAACAAAAAAGAAAGCAAGCCAAAAACTTGTTGCATGCAGTCTAAAACAAGGTAAACTTAGACACAAATATGGAATGCTGAAATAATGATTATGGGGCGCTGAAGTGGGAGAGTTATTAGCCAGAGGGTCCAGAATTTCAGGTGAGAGTAATAATTTCAAAGGGCCAATTAATATGTAACATAGCTAACAGCAACGTGTGTTACTTATTGTCATACAAAGAGACGGGATTCAGGGCCTGGAGAGATGTCTGACAAGTGAGCTTGCCTGCTGACTTGAGTTCAAGTCCTGGAGCCCACAAGGTTAAGCATTGCCCTCTTATAGTTAGAGGTGTGCTATGGTGCTTCTCCACACCCCCCAAAATAATTGTTTTACTTAAAAAACAAGTTTCAAGCCAGGTGGTAATGGTGCACACCTTTAGCCCTAGCATTTGGGAAGCAGAGGCAGGCGAATTGGAGGTCAGCCTGGTCTACGTAGTGATTCCAGACAGCCAAGGCTACACAGAAACTGTCTTGAAAAACGAACTCCATGATGTGTACATACTACATATTCTTTATCAACTTAGATGCTTTTGTTGCTGTTAATGCATTTGACATGGGGTCTCATATAACCGAGGCTAGCCTAGAACTTGCTATGGAGTCAAGGCTAGCCTTGGACTCCAACTCCTGCCTCAGCCTCCCCAGCACTGAGATTACAGGCATGTACCTCCCTCCTCTAAATTTTTCATTCATCTGTTAATGGACATCTAATCTAGTTCTTAGCTATTGTGAATAGCACAGCAATTAAAACAAATAGGCATTTCAGTGGTTCAGTAATACAGATTTTTTAGGTATTCTCACTTTAAGAATAGGAAATAATATGCTAAGTAGCTCAACTGAGCCATTCTATAATGTGTACATATTTCAAATCATTTTGCTATAGTCATTAATTGTGTATAGCTTTTACTTGTTAAGCTGTTGGAACACATTTTTATGCTGATGCTGGATCTGACTCCTGAAGGTCTTAAACCACCCTGGCTTCCTGCAGGCTGCACCTTTCGGTTAGAATTCTGACTTCCTCATAGTTTCCATAGGAAACAGATGGTGTATTTTCCCCTCCAGAGGCAAAAGCCACCTTGAGTCTGGAGATTTAGCCTGAAGATCCCGAAAGTGACAGCAAGAACCTTCTAGAAGCTTTACCCAGACCATTCTCTTGCTCTCAGAGCAAGACTGTCCCTCCTTGTTCCTAGGCACCCTGTAGAGCTTTGTGATTTCCTTCAACTTTATGGCCTTCTGCAGCCATGGCCCTTGTGCGAAGGCCTGGGGTGTGACCGTTTTTCTGGTTCTAACCAACTGTCACAGTGGTTTTCCCCTCACCTTCCAAATGATCTTTTTGCTCATCCTCATCCATGGTGCCTGTAGCAGCTCCATAATGAAGTTGTCTTCACCCCCTCCCCAAACCCCCACACCCCTGATCTCCAGGGCTTTGGGTATCAGATAGCTCTGACTTGTGGGGCCCACCTCATAATAGACTAGCCATGGAAAGCAGGCTCCCCATATGTTCAGTTCTCCCAGCTCCTCTCTTGTCAAGCCAGGTGCCCTGCCCCCTGGCCTCCATCCAAGCCCCTGGGCCATTCTACCCTGTCCTCATTAAAGCCTGAAAGGACCTCGTGTGCTTTCAGACTCTGAGCAGCACGTTATTGATCAACACTGATAGCAGGAGTTGCTTGATCCTTCCCGGACTGCAGAGATTAATTAGCTTGATTCCCAAACATAATTCTTAATTAGGCACAGGAAGAAAGGAAAAAAGACACACACACACACACACACACACACAAAGGACTATTCTTCCGCAATGACTGCTGACCTTCTGTCCGGGGTGAAAAGGGAGGAGCAGGAAGTGGGAGGCAGAACCAGGTAAACATGTGCTGCACCTTAACGCTTCCTGCTGGGTCCAAACCTGTGTGGTTCATACAGACACGTGTGCTGCTCTTGTTTGCTTCACTCCTGGCCCCCTGGTGCACAGAAAAGGCCAAGTCAAGGCCCATGTTCTGAAGTACCTACTCGAGACAAGTGCATATCTACAGAGAATTCAGCTGCACTGGCTTCAAGTAGAAAAGTTGTGTGGGAAGAGGTCAGTGTCCTGAAACTTGCCTAGAAACATGGAAAGGAATCATTTCCTGCAGCCAGGAAGCAGGGGTTACTTTATATTCCTGACATTTTTCTAGAACTTTGAGCCATGGCCTCACTTGCTCTTTACCAAATAGTAGAGAAAGCAACTGAGGGAGAAAGTTGTGATTTAGCAAATGTGAGAAATAACCCATCAGCTAACCCGACACTGAACTTCGGGTTTTCTTATCACATGAGCTTCCTCATGATAGGCATGAGAACTACTGAGGAGATAGGTGGCACATAGTAGGTCATGGAGCATAGTAGGAGCTTCTAAAGAAGCCAAGGGAGCAACATGTCAGAAAATGAATTCCAGGTCCTTAATTCGCCAGTACACATATAAAGAAGAGTTAGGTGTGTGTGTTGACCCAGTATTTGGGAAATCATGTTACGTGGTGAACAAAGGACGAACTATAAGAGCTGTAGGCAATGTGACCTGAGGAAGACGGGGGATTTGGCTACAAAACAATTCAGACCCTGGCCTGGGCTCACTGCCAGACCAGGATCCGAGTTGGCTGCCTGGAAGAAGTGCCAACTTGCGTCCTGGGTGGCATTTCGTCCAGGAAGCAGTTAGAAAGCAGTTGCTTATGGATGTGGAGCTAGTGACAAGGGTCACTGGATGTCCTTGACGTGGGTGGGAAGGCAGAACCATGTCAGAAAATGACCAGAGTTTTCTGCCCCATGGCCAACCACCACTCACCAAAATACACTCATCCACCTCTTGCCTTTGCTAGACGTCCTGGTCCAAACCATCAGTCGTAGGCCAGCCACTGGGGGCAGTGTGGACCCTGCCATGCTGGACACTCGAAGCAATCAGAAGCCATTAGCTGTGGCTGAGGGGTTGTTTCTCCACAAGTCTTGCTGAAGGCTCTGAAGACCTCCTGGTAGGATGGGTGGAACTCATGGATAGTGTGGTACTGAGGAGCCTGCAGGAGAAGTGCAAATGAACCTGGACTGGCTGTTGTGCCTCCTCGTTAAGCTGGGCAGGAGTTGTAAACTATGTCAGAAAATGTGAGGTTTTCTCTACAGTTGATGGTGGAGGGAAGGGCTCTGCACTAATTCCTGACCTGTCCTGGTGGAGACGTGACACTGCTTTCCGCTCAGCCAGATGCGTAGGGCTGTGAGGAGACAGCTAGCTAGCTACATAAGGGAAACAGCTCAAACTGCAGTCTCTGGAGCCAGGGTGCACCACAGAGACAGCAGGGGCGTCAGCCTGCAAAGGGCCACAGGGCCAGGAGAGAGGCCTAGCTGGGATATCACTAGCCGTAGATGGGACCAGGGAGCTGATTTCTCCATGGGGACCTCCTACAGATTAGTAGTTACGAGATTAGCTGATAACCCAGCCAGAGGTGTACGCACTGTCACTCAGGACAAAGAGATGGCAAGGACCCCGAGTCCCAGAGAACCCCTGGGATCTCCAGGGCTGAGGTTGAGGACAAGGTTAATATCCTCCTAAACCTCTGCCCTTCTCCAGCGGAAGGGCTTCAGCCAGAGAGCCACAGGCTTGTGGGAAGATCATGGAATGGCTTGTCCAGATCTGCCCAGGGAAGCAGAGAGGCTGCCAGCCCACAGCATGTGGGAGAGTGCTTTCTGTGAGGACCTGCATGAGGGTAGGAGCTTGGGAGCCTGGGAAGCCAAATGTTTAATATTTGGAAAAGAGGCTGTCTAAACAAAGCAATTAGGAGGCTCCTTTGTAGTGCTATGAAAGAGATGGATTGGCTCTTCCAACATCAAAGGAAGCCTGATACAATGGGGACTAGCCAGGCCTAGGTCTCCAGCGGAGGAGGAGGAGGGGACCCCCTATCCACCGCAGGGCAGGCCACAGAGTGCTTTGAAGCACCTCAATAAAACTTGTTCCCAATCACTTAACACACTTGCTAAAACTTCCATGGGAAGGTTATCACTCCCTAAAGCCACTTTTTAAAACAACACTTGCCACCAAGCCAGAGACACACTTGGGGTTCACCCTTCACTGTTTGCAGCAGAGATGCGAAAAATGGGCTGTTCCCTTCTTCAGATGGACTGAGAGGAACACAGCTACCCCAGGAGAAAGCCAAGTTAGCAAAGCTGGGGTGGGGGTTGGGGTCTGCTTCGTACCTGGTGACTGGGCAAGTCCCTGAGTGGCTCTGAGCTCTGAGTGCAGCCAACCTTGCTGGTGGAAGACCAGCAGCAAAATGGCTCTTTGGGTTAATGGCCCTTGATGTTAAGAGTTCAACCCCCAGGTCCCCATAGTGTAAGGAGAGAACCAACTTCCACAAGTTGTCCTCTAATTGCCACATAGGCAACCACATGAGCTACATATCACACACACACACACACACACACACACACACACACACACACACACATACACAGACACACACACACACACACACACACACACACACACACACACACACACGGGCAGGGGGTGTCATTTTTTATAGAAATGGCAGTCCTCCTCACCTGGGTGACCAGTGTAGGTCAGGCAGTTCTTGATGTAGGGTGATCACAGAAAAGGAATCCAGAGGACCATTTGGATGGG
Source organism: Acomys minous (assembly GCF_964271855.1). Lineage (NCBI taxonomy): Eukaryota > Metazoa > Chordata > Mammalia > Rodentia > Muridae > Acomys > Acomys minous. The sequence continues at coordinate 48,544,802 of NC_140495.1, forward strand.
TTCTATTTGGCCCAGGAACTAAGACAGAAGATGCACGGAGCCTGTCCCAGAGCCCAGACTGGCCTGGCACCTGCTGCATTCTATAACGCTCTGAGGCAGCAGCCAGGTCCAGGGCCTGCAGGCCAGGCTAGTCTGTTTGAACACAGGCTGACATTACATATTCATGTAAATTCATTGGTTCTTCCTTCTCAAACCTACACTCAGAAGTGGTTATAGGTAAAATGAGATGATCTTGGCATTTTCTGGTAAGCGGCTCTAGGAAAAAGTACATGGAAGCCAAACACAGTAACACCCAGCAATACTGGCAGCACTGAGGAGGCAGAGGCAGAAGGATCTTCACTTGGTGTGGCCGGGACTAGCTTTCCACAGGGAGGCTTGTCTCAAAAACAAAACAAAGTGAGCACCTGGTAGAGGAAATAAATGGTGATACATCCCACTGTCACTTGCGGCCTGAGCTAGAAGTCCCCACATCCCTGTCCTTTTTGCTCCCTCTCTTTCAGCCACTAGAAAAACAAAATCAACAGGCTGTAATGCACAGAGATTTACTTCAAGGAGCTGGCGCTTACAGTCTTGGGAGTCGGCAAGTTCGAAGTCCTTATGGGCTGTGCTGGCGACCTGGAGGACAGGCATAAATTAATGCCACATTCAATCCTGATACCATCACACAAACTCATAGACTTCCATCTTGGAGGATGATCAGGTTCTGTTCTATCCAAGCCTTCAGCCGATGGGGCCTACCTACATTATGGGAAAGCAATCTGCTTTACTCCAAAGTCATCGCCATCCCATAATATGACCCCCAGAAACATCCAGGGCAACATTTGATCACATAGCCCTGCTAAGTTGGCTTTTAACCATTCTCTTCCTCATTGCCCATGCACAACACAACAACCAGAAAATCACTATTAAAATGAATGAATGTCATTAAAATGAATGACACAGTTCAGTTGGTAGAGCTTGCCTTGCAAACCGGAAGTCCTGGCTTCCGTCCCCAATACCACATAACACCAGGCATGGCGGTACGCACTATAATTCCATCACTCAGGAGATAGGGCATCAGAAAGTTAAGGGCATCCTGGGCTCCTGAGCCAGTAGCTCAAGATTAGACTTTGGGCTGTGGATATGAAGGAAAAGAGAGGTGACCTGTCACTACAACGTAGGAGATGTGCTGGATGCAACCTGCTCCACAATAGAAGGCTGACCGCAAGAGAAGGGTAGGGTCTGGCTATCTTGCCCAACTACAGAGCACCTTTACGCTGTGCACATGGGACAAGAGAACTGAACAGCGGTTGTTTCAGATGAGAGCACTCACACCTATGACTGGAAAGTCTGTAAGGAGTTTCTCATCTGTGAGAGGGAATGGTGGAACCCACCTAGCGAAGACGAACATCAGAATCCAGGCCACCAGAAGACGTCTCAAACTGTTGGCATGAGCCATTCATTAAACCCTGGCCCAAGCGGCCTGGCGCCTGTAGGCTCCGGTTCCTCCCTTCAGCCCCGCTGGGAGAAGGAAGATCTGCAGACCATCAGAGGATCTAACTGACTGGCCTAAGGAGCAACAGAGAATTCTGGACTGGCAAGGAGGCCGGTCTTGAATTCCAGATTCCTGTTTTGACACTCGCTGCAGGATCCTGAACGCTCTCCTTAACTTCTCTGGGCGTCAGTTCCCACCCACATAAATTACAAAGAGGTAGACTGAGGCCTTAGGAGGGGAGCCACTGACCAGACTTTTTGCTCTGTGGTCCCCCTTGCAAACTGACTTCGTGACTCTCCTCAAAGCTGAGCCGCCCGGGACTTATCAAAGGCCGGCACTGTTAGAGACTTTTCCATGTGTGTATTTAGTAGCCAATATTTGTCTTGCTGGTCTTTGCCCTGGGTGTCCTACGCTTTGGCTCTTTTGTTTCCCTGGCCCATCTGCCCCGATGGCTCTCATCTGGGAGTCATCCTCAGCTGTGGAAAGGGCTACTTTTGTTTTAATTAAAAACAAGACCAACGAGTGGGTTGCTAGGTGGGGGCGGGAGACAGGGGCGAAGATCTGTGGGATCTTTCCCGCTCTGACCTTTGTTTTTAGAGCTAGACCTAGTTTGAGAGGGGCGGAGCCTTGGAGTCCTCTGGGCGTTGAGCAGGTTTTTGTCCACCCAAGGTGAAGGGGTGCTTCCCAAGGGTGGGCCAGGAGGGGACGAATCATTGTTTCGGATCTGTTTTCCCAGTGCTACTTCTTCCTAGGCAGGCTCCTTCTAGACCTAACTCTCGTGTTATATGTTGCCTAGCCTCTCCAGCAGATCCAGAAGCCCAGCCTGCTCGCGTCCCCCTTTGCCCTCCTTCCCTGGCCTGCGGGTCCCTCTGTACTACACAGTCTTTCTCCCACGCTCAGCTGGCAGCTCCGGGGCGCCCCCTGCTGTCGGAAACTGTCCCATTCGTAGGTAAACTTAGCAGTAAAAATCAACCAGAAAGAATTTTTTCTAAGGAGATATTGGTAGAGTGTCTGTCTAGCATGTACGATGCCCTGGGTTCCATTTCCAGCACATGTAGACAAGACGAGGTACCAGATTCCTGTAATCCTAGTAGCCAGGAGGTAGGAGCAGAAGGATCTGAAATTCAAGATCATCTTCAGCTAGATAACCGGTTCAAGATTAGCTTTGACAGCTTGAGACCCCCATCTTCTTTGTGGAATCCAGGCTGGGTGTGGGGAAGAAAGTGGTGTCCCACCCTGGCTATGTTACCAATCCCAGAAACACAGGACACAGTGTCTGCCTCATGCCTTAGGCAAGTGCACCTTGCTTACAGCCAGGGTGCCTGACCACATCTTTCCTCCAGGCCCAGCCTCTGAGACCACCTTACCCTCACGAGGAGTCAAACACCCTAGTTAAATGTGTGCAGAAGCCTGGGTAGCAGGTTCCAGCCAGCCCTAGCTTGTTTTCAGCAGGGACCAAACCACCACCACGCCAGGCTTCCTTCCACTAGAAACCAAATCTGGCTGCCTACCTTTCAAGGGTGGAATCCATTCCCCCATCTTGCTGAGGCTAGACTGGCCTGTCTGTCCCAGGGGATATGGCCTTAGAGCTCCAAGGGAAGAGTTCCTCACAACAGCAAACTAACCCTGAGGCCTCATGGCCCAGCACTCAAGCCCATAATGTAATTCAGATACTCAACGGCCTTCTTTTACTTAAAATCAGAGGGAAGAAAAACAATTTGGGGATGGGGAATGTGGTTTAATGTGTACTATTAACATACTTTTATGCTAACACCCATAAAATAAAACTCTAAATACTGTAAAGGGGAAAGGGACCCAGGACCCAGGGAAGGTCTAGCAAAGCCCTGATGGAGCATCTTCAGTGATGGATCATCTTCAGTGATGGAGCATCTTCAGTGATGGATCATCTTCAGTGATGGAGCATCTTCAGTCATGGATCATCTTCAGTGATGGGGCATCTTCAGCGATGGAGCATCTTCAGCAATGGAGCATCTTCAGTGATGGGTCCATCTTCAGTGATGGAGCATCTTCAGTGATGGAGCATCTTTAGTGATGGAGCATCTTCAGTGATGGAGCATCTTCAGTGATGGAACATCTTCAGTGATGGAGCATCTTCAGTGATGAGGCCATCTTCAGTGATGGAACATCTTCAGTGATGGAGCATCCTCAGTGATAGGGCCATCTGAGCCACCTCTGCTCCCTTGCAGCTGGACTACACTACTTGGCAAGGATCCCTGGGGCATGACAGTGATCCGGTTTCTCTATTTTTCTGAAATAAAAATGTATGGAGTTTATGAGTGTCAGAGAACAAAACTATGGTTTGGAATTTGACATCTTAGGAAACAGGCATACTTTGGGCTACTCCTCGGTGTTTATGAAAGTTACAGATTTTACTTCGTGTGGTACACAGGGACAGTGTCCCTGTGGAGTGGAAACTGGGCACTAGCCCTCCTGGATATAGCCACTCTGCCTTTGGGAGGTTGGTTAGTCACTCTACACCCCCTGCATTGGGGTGATGGGGGAGAACCCTGTGTCCACATATAGTCATATGCTGAGGTGACTTAAGACTTAAGTGAATTGCAGCCAGACATGGTGGTGCACATCTGTAATTCCAGAACTTGGGGAGGCAGAGGCAGGTGGATCTCTGTGAGTTCAAGACCAGCCTGATCTACAAAGCGAGTCCAGGATAGCTAGGGTTACACAGAGAAACCCTGTCTTGAAAACCAAAACCAACCAACCAAACAAACAAACAAACAAAAAAGACTTAGGTGAATTAGAAGGAAAGATATAAAACACAACACCTCCACGTACTAAAAAGAATGTTCAAACTCCAGGGCACAAATACAGTGACAGTTGGCTGGTACTGCAGAGCCATGAGGACTGCTGGTTAGGGTAATGGGAAGAGGAGAGAAGTCAGGAACGGGGGCAGGAAGTAGTTGAATTCGGGTATGTCAGCCAGCCTTGTGAGGGATGTCTCTCCGCTCTTGTGAGACAAGGAGTTTGCTAGGAAGGATTTCGTGCCAGGAACCACCAGGCCTATGTCCCAGGTCTGGCTCCCTCCTCTGTCTGGGTATCTCCTGACTTTGTTGTTGTTGTTGTTGTTATATTTCTGTAATTCTGGAAGTTTACTTGGTGTGTGCGTGCGCACGCACATGCATGTACGTGTGTGTTTCTACAGCACCAGGGTGGAAGTCAGAGGACAATTCACCAGAGTTGGTTCCACCACGTGGGCTCCAGGCGGACTTCAGCAGCAGCTGGACCGGGCGATGTTAGATCCCAGAGCTGAAGCAAAGCCCTGGCTAACAGTACTTTGGTTCCAGATATTGGAGCAAAACACTAGGAAGTTTAAGACTGCTTGCCAGAGCAGGCGGAGAGGGTAAAGGAAGCCAACAACAGACACTGGGAAGCTGGGGACAGAGAAAGGGAAGAAAAGTCTGCAAGAACATGTCCATGAACCATGCCAGGGTTCAGGGTCAAAGGTACACAGACCATGAGCTGAATGGAGCACCCCAGCAAGGCATACAGGGGCTTGGAGACAGAGGGTCTGGTCGGATGAAGGCAAGAGAGGCAGCTAGGAACAGCCCAGCTCCTGGCTTTGGCTGTTGCCAGGGCCAAGCTGATGAGGCCTAGGGTCTGTGAAAGACTCGGAATGCTTTGGGTACCTGGGACCTTGACTTGCTTTGGGGTCAGTCCCCTGTTTTGTCAGCCAGTAAAACAACAGGATCTGAGGTGGAATTGGTAAAGGGACATTGTCAGCAACCAGCGAAGAAACCCAGGAGGACAGAAGGCCTGGTGGGTAACAGTTCAGCTGAAGACAGGGATGAGAGGGCTCCATCAGCATTTGGTGTGTCTTGTGGCTGCCGAGAGGCAGAGAAAGCCGCGAACACTGTGCCTCCCTTGACTCAGACTAAACTCTCTGAGGAGTTGAGCCCTGAATTGTCAGAGCAACCAAAGCAAATCTCAGAGCTCAGTATCTTCACCACAAAAGTGGGGCCCACAGAGCACAGTGCCCCCCACCCAGGCAGCTTGGAAAGCAAAATTTCCTGCCCTGACCCTGACCAGCATTCCTGATCCTGATATCGTGAGTCAGAGCCTTACAGTCTTTGCATGACAAGTTCTCTCGAAGGTTCCAGAAGTCAGTGCTCAGTGCCAGCAATACTTCAGAGAGCCCAGGAAAAATGTGATACTTGTTTAAAACATCTAAAATCTAAGAAAGAAGCAGTGGGTAGGTTTTTTGTTTTGTTTCTAAGTTACTTTGGAGGGCATCAAGATGGGCCAGGGGTAAAGGAAGGCTCTTTGCCACCAAACCTGACTTAGTTCAGTCCCTGAGACCCACATGGTCAAAGCAAGGGAATCAGCTCACAACAACTGCCCTATTACTTTCACATGTGCACCATGCAAACACACCACAGGATAACACACACACACACACACACACACACACACACACACACACACACACACTAAAATAAAAATATAATTTTCTAAAGTCCTGCACTGTCTGAGCCTGGTGCGGCTGTGCACACACACCTGTAACCAGCACCTGGGAGGTAGAGGAGGAAAGGCCACAGTCCCAGCCTCCCGAAGGGTGGACTGAGGAGGCCAAAGCGAATGCTGTAGTTTAGCCTGCACAGGCAGCTGTATGCGGTCTCCCCGCCCTCTCATCCTGAAGCAGGAAACAAGTGACACCTTCAAAAACATGGCCCAAGGCTTCCAGCCCAGTGAAGGGGCTGCAAGTCATCAGCAAAAGATACCCCAGCCACTCTCTATGACAAAACCATTTCAAAAGAATTGGGAATGTGTGTGTGATGTGTTTGTATATGTACATTCACATGTGGGCGCAGGCATGTATGCACATACGTACGTCCATGTGTGGAGGCCAGAGGTGATGCTTCCTCATTCACTTGGGCACCCAGAAACTTTTTTTTTGGTACCCAGAAACTTTACACTACTAACCCAAAGGTGGAGACAGCGTGCGAGCTGTGACCTGTCCCAGGCTGTGAACTAAAGACCAGAGGCTGTTCTCCCCAGAGAACTGGGTCTAGTAGCTGCCCACGGGGTGGAGATGTGCCTTGGGTGACATGTGCAGCAGAATGACCAGTGCCTACCACCAGAAGTGCATGCCTTCCCATTACAAGGAAGCAGAGCTGGTCAAAAGCGAGTCTATGTGCCTGGACCGATGTGTTTCAAAGATCCTGGACATCCATGAGCAGATGGACACAGAGTTGGCAGTTGTCTATGCAGGATGAAGAGCTGATGAAGAGGGTACAGCTGAGTTCTGGACCCACACTGAGGACCCCAGAAATACACACAAAGTGGGGTGCACTTTGTTACTATCTGGTTAAAGCACTCCCTAATGAGCAAGATATAAGAAGAGTGTCATAGTCTCTGAAGGATCTCCAGGGTATCTGGGTGTGGCAGAGTTCTGCTGGATAAAGATTAGGTATTTGTATATATAGGTATATATCTGTATTAAAACAAATTTGGACAAAAAGAATCTAAAAAGGAAATGCATAATGCTTTCTCCTTTGTCTTAGGGTTTCTATGGCTTTGACGAAACAGCATGACCAAAAAACAACTTGGGGAGTAAAGGGTTTATTTAGCTGTTCATCGCTGAAAGAAGTCAAGACAGGAACACAAACAGGGCAGGAACCTGGAGGCAGGAGCTGATGCAGAGGCCACGGAGAGGTGCTGCTTACTGGATTGCTTGCCCTGCCTTGCTCAGCCTGCTTCCTTATAGAACCCAGGACGACCAGCCTAGCGATGGCCCCACCCACAGTGGGCGGGGCCCTCCTCCATTGAGCACTGATTGAGAAAATGCCTTACAGCTGGATCTCATGGAGGCATTTCCTCAACTGAGGCTCCTTCCTCTCTGATGACTCTGTGTCAAGTTGACACAAAACCAGCCAGTATATCCTTCTTCACCAAAGCATCTTAAAATGCACTCAAAACCTGCGGGGACCTGTGGCAGCATGGGGTCCTGATTTCGAAAATAAACAGGCAGGAACATGGTGGCCCTGATGTCATCACACACCCGTGTTCCCAGCACCCAGGCAGCTTTGGCCTAGTGTGTGGGGGCGTATTGGTCAAGGCGGATAGGGAGGACTCCTTCGTCCTGGGTAGTTACAGCACTGACAGCTGGCCTCTGCCGGTGACCGTCCAGCACATGACTCAGTCAGGCGGGACGGTGATGAAGCTCACTGATCATGAGGCAAGTGGAGGGGAACTTGCTTTCCTCTTGCAGCTTCAAGGCTGGGTTTCCAGCTTGGCCTTGGCTTCGGGAAGCCAGAAACTTGCAGCTTCTTGGCAGTGGAAGAGTTTTCAGATCTCTATTTTTAAAGGCCTTGAAAGTGCGTCACTTGCAGGATCGGGCAGAGGCCTTGTCCTGCCAGCAACCCCAGAGTGACTCTGAAACCCAAATGTCACGCAGGACCCACTCAGCAACTCTGGTCCACAGCTGACAGGAACAGCAGAGGCGTGGGAACCCCGCCAGCAGCCCATCCTACTGAAAGAAACAGCATGTGCTCCGGACTCTGGCCCCCAAGCAGTCAGAAGCAGGGCTACAGTGCTTTGCAGGTGTTTACACAGGGGGCTTCTCAGCTAGCCAGTCCGGAGCTGGTCAGAGGCTGTCACATGAAAGACACGTTAGGGAGAGAAGTCTTGGCATCCGGGCTAGGGAAGGATGGAAGTAAATGGTGTTATGCGACACTATCCGCAGGAAGGGGTGAACAGATAGGGAGCCAACAGCAGACCAAAGTAAGGATACCACCCAAGCAAATCAAGTCCTTAGTGAATGTGCTGTTGACAGCCCTTTGGGAGTGGCGGAGCCTTCCTTAGGTGAGGCTCAGAGGGATGGCACAGCCTTTCTTTGCTCAAATGCAAATGTTGACCGATGGTGCGGGAAGAAAATATCTACCCTAGCTCCCCCCACCATGTTTACGACTTGAAGACCCCTCCCCTACAGAGCCTGATTAGCCAAACCTGCCTCCTTGTTCAGCTATGTGTAATATAACCCCTCCTCCCTGTTCAGCTGTATAAAATAAACAGACTGAGCTTCTGTGGTCCTGAGGCTGCGTCATCAGAGAGCCCATTCCACTTAACTCCAGCTCTTCTGTGTCAGTCCTTCCTTTATTTTCTCATCATCCCTAGTTGGGGTTCTGGAACCCAAGCTGTGCACGGACATGGCTACAACCCTGGAGCTGTCTGCAGGCTTGAGGCAGAAGGACAGGTCAGGGAGTTGCCTCTGTCCAGCAGACCTTATTCCTTCTGGAACTTTGTGAAGGGAGGGGCTTTGTGAATCTGGTAAGCTTCAGAGACTTCCTGAGACTTGTGAGTTGCTTACATCCCGTTTCTCTCCAGGATGGGATCTTTTTCAATATGGAGGGAATTGCTATACAAAATGGAAGGAAAGAGAGGGCAAAGAGGAGGGGGGGGAAAGAAAGGGATAAGAGGGGAGGGAGAGCAGAGAAGAAAGACAAGGGAGAGAGGAAGAAGAGAAGTGAAGGGCAGGGAAGAGGAAGAGGACAAGTGTGGATGGAGGGAGGCCTTAGGCACAGAGCAAAAGCTCAGTAGTGCTCAGCAGTCCTTTCTATATCAAGCCCCGCCCCCCCAAGGTTGCAGAAGAATGAAGGGGTAAGGCAGGGAGTATAGGCTCGTGCTGTGAAGCCGAGACCCCCTCCAAAAGACCACCAGGACTTGATACCGATGCAACAAACACAGGGTCCTGTATTATGGGCTCAGAGCTTTGGATCACAATCCTTCCTAACAGAGCAGGATAGGAGAGTGACCCCGAGCTTTAAGGGCAATGGGCTTATAACGGGAAGAGGGGGTGGTGGGTCACAGGAATGTCGACCCTTAGGCAGGCTGGGTGGAGGCTGGATCTTCTGGGAAGTTGTAGGTCACAGGAATGTCCACCTTCGGGCAGGTTGGGTAGAGGCTGAGTCTGGAGGGAAAGTCTTTTTATCTCAGAGGAACCTTGGGAGCTAATTGTATATAATCGCTCTGGTGGAGTTTCTGGGGACTGCTGGCAGGTGTCATTCCCAGAACGCAGGGAGAAGGGTCACCTAGAGGACGAGTTCTCATACAGAACATCATTGATTGCAGAATATAGAACATGACATTAGTTTTGCCCTTACCCCACTGATGTGGCACTGGGAAATGACCCCAGAGCTTTGTACATGGTAGGTGAGCACTCTTCTAACTGAGCTACACTCCCAGCCCCAATCTGTTTACTGGCTTAGTATTTTTGCCTTTTTTAGAAGGTTGCTGGGCTGGGCTGGATTCGCCATAGGCCCCACATTTGGATAGGCTTCTTTCACTTAGTCATAAACATTTCTGTTTCCTCCCTCTCTGCTCATGGATAGCCAGCTTGATCATCTTAAATGTGGACTGATATTCCGTTATCCGACTGTGCTCAGTTTAGAAGTTCCCTTAGGGGGCCGGGTGTGGTGGCTCATGCCTTTAATCCCAGCACTCGGGAGGCAGAGGCAGGTGGATCGCTGTGAGTTCCAGGCCAACCTGGTCTGCAAAGCGAGTCTAGGACAGCCAAGGTTAACACAGAGAAACCCTGTCTCAAAAAACCGAAATAAAATAAATAAATAAATAAACAAATAAATAAGTTCCCTTAGTGAAGGACACCTTGGTTGTTTCTGAGACATGGAAATTATGAATAAACCTCCTATTCGACCATGAGCACGTCTTTTCTTGGACATCAATTTTTACCTCGTTAGCCAGCTACCATGGAGCATGGTTCCTGGGCTGTGTGGCGATAGTATATTTACTTTTGTAAGTGTGAAACACTATCCTTCTGAACAGAACAGCTATTACCCTCTTCATCAGAACATCCATGACTACCCACAAGTGACCTTCAGATTGGGCCTGTAATGTCCCCTCAGGGAAGGAGGGCCTGGGAATCATTCCACTCTTACCTGAGATTCCAGCTACCTCCCTTCTGTGCTGACCTGACAACTGTGTGTGATTCTGCCCAGCCCATGTGGTCTCTGGAGATGCCTGAGCAATGGAAGGTTACCTGAAGGACGATTCATCTTTGCAGCTCTTGGGAAGTTGTCACCCATGCTCAGGTGAGACTCTTCAACCACATTTTTTTTTTTTTTTTTGGTACACAACCCCTTACACTCCTATAAGCCCAAGAGCCCTGATCACCATGCTAGATGAGAATGGAATTCTTCCTCTGATCCGCCATCAGTGCTCTATCTGGCTTGGTTCGTATGCCAGGATAAGTCCTTGCAACAGTGAAGAACTGTTAAATGCTCTCCCAGCAATGGCTGCACCAGTGATGAGTCAGTGTTCCTCTTGCTCCATAGCTTCAGCAGCACATAGGACTGAGGTTCTAGATTTGGGGCATCCTACTAGTTGTGCAGTGGTCTTGTTCTACTGCTGTGAAGAGACACCATGGACCAATGCAACTCTTCTAAAGGGGCTGGCTTGTAGTTTCAAAGATTTAGATCATCATTATCATGGCGGAAAACACGGCATCAATGCAGGCAGACATGGTGCTGGAGAAAGAGCCGAGAGTTCTACATCTGGATCTGCAGGCAACAGGAAGAGAGAGATACTGGGCCTAAGCTTGAGCATTTGATTTGTTTTTTTGTTTTTGTTTTGTTTTTCGAGACAGGGTTTCTCTGTGTAACCTCTTTGTGGACCAGGCTGGCCTCGAACTCACAGAGATCCACCTGCCTCTGCCTCCTGAGTTCTGGGATTAAAGGCATGCACCACCACCACCCGGCTAGCTTGAGCATTTGGAATCCCAAAGCCACCCCAACACTTCCTCCAATAAGACTACACCTACCCAACAAGGCCAGGCCACCTATTCCCTGTCAAGTACCACCACTCCCTAGTGACCAACCATTCAAACACATGGCCTTTGTGAGGGCCATTCTTATTCAGTCCCCCACAATGGTGTATGTCCTACTCTGTGCCAGGCAGGGGCCCCATCACTGAGGTCCAGGGATGGGGGAGGAACTTCAGAAAAGCTTTAAGTAACTTTCAACATGGGGGGTTGGGGATGCAGACCAGTACCCAAGGCAGTCTGCCCTGGGTCTGGTGAGCTCTGCTTAACCAGAGGGCAGAGCCCTGTTCTCTTCAAATTATGGACAACTTCTGTGAACAAGTGACCTCAATGCCTAAGCTGAGGGTCAACCTCACATTCCCAGCAGATGTAGATAAGGAGGAGGATGGTGGAGAGGGTATTTCAGGCTTCCTTGGAGACCCTTAAAGCACCTCAGACTTTTCATGGTAGGTAAAGTAGGTTTGAGTAGGGTATTGACTCCCACACTCAGCCATGTTTATAAGCAGTCACATAGAACCACAGAGGTAGCTGAGGGGAGAGGGACACTCAGTTATGTGAGGCCCCTCCCCGACTGTAGTCAGAAAGCCAGGCTGCTCCTTAGGAGTTAGCATATCTAAGGCCACGAAAGCATCAATATTGGGGGGTGGGGGTGGGGGGGAGAGGTGGTGCTCCCTGGCCACAGTGTAGGGCTTCTATGAGTAGCAAATAAAGACTGAGCTGGGTGATGGGGGGCTCCCAGGAGGCCAAAGCTGACCTGCTCCCATTTTGTGAGACATATAAACATGGCAGCCAGCTGCTTCCAGGGCTGTTTCCTGGTGGAGACTTATGCGCAGTCGGAAAGCCTGTCTACAAGCTGTTCTCTCCGCAACAGAGAAAGAAAGATTTGCCGTGGTAGTTGAGTCAGGTCCTAAGCCTCATTTGGAGGAGGGTGGCTATTGATAAATATTGATAAATATGCCTCCACGCATCATAGTTGTTATAAGGAGATTTATTGTAGAAGGGAGGAGAGGAGAGAAAGAAAAGAGGGGAAGGGGGTGCCCCAGGGGGACAGAAGGAAAGAAGCTGAGGAAGTGAGGCAGGGGAGGGCAGGCAGGTGATGACATAGGACATGTCAGGACCCTAAAGGCCCCCCGAGGGCAGGCCAGTTGAATTGCATGCACACCAACATAACACTGACCATTTGTGACTTTGGATAAGTCACTTATCTCTCCAGGTGCTCGGGGGATGGGAAGAGGCTCACTGCGGGTGATGCAGGTCACAACACAGCCCAGGCAAAGGGCCCTAAAGGAAGAGGACGAAGGGGAAGGGGCAGGAGGAGGAAGGCAAATGGGTGGGAAGAGAAGCAAGGTAATGCGAAGGAGGGGCAGAAGGAGAGGAGAGCTTGTTTTTTACAACTGTATTTTGAGGCTGGCCCTCTGAGGTCAGACATCCTAGTTACCCTCACCCCGCACACCCACCACACCCCCATCCTTCTGTCATCCTTTGCAGCACGAGCTACTTCTGTGTGTCTGTACCACAACTGCCTTAAACTCCAGGCTTGACTTTAAGGTGTTGTCTATGTGTTTGTATTTTATGTGTGCCGGGTGTGTGCGTGTATACTTGCCTGTGTGCCAGGGTGATGGTGTGTGTGTGTGTGTGTGTGTGTGTGTGTGTGTGTGTGTGTGTGTATTCTTGCCTGTGGAGTCTGAAGTCAACCTCTGGTGTCATTCCCCAGGAGATGTCCACCCTGTTTTTTGAGATAAGACTCTCTTTTTGTTTGTTTGTTTGTTTGTTTGTTTGTTTGTTTGAGACAGGGTCTCTCTGTGTAGCCTTGGCTGCCCTGGACTCGCTTTGTAGACTAGGCTGGCCTCGAACTCACAGCAATCCGCCTGCCTCTGCCTCCCGAGTGCTGGGATTAAAGGCGTGCGCCACCACTGCCCGGCCCAAGACTCTCTTATTAGCCTGGAACTCTTAGGTTGCCGAGCCCTGGAGTCCCAGGGATCCACTCATTTCTTTCCCAGCCCTGAGAGTCCCAGCCCTGTGCCACCAGCTCTTCACATGAGTGCTGGGATGGCACTCAGGTCCCCGTGTCCCCACTGCAAGTACGTCACCAACTGAGCTGTTTCCTCAGTCCTATGTGTGCCTCTGAAATTTTGAGTTTTGCATGAGGACAGGCAACGGTTACACAACTGTTAGATTCTGCGTATAATGTCTTTCTTTCAAACATTTTTTTTTCTTTTTGTCTGGTAAGGTTTAGATATTGAAGGGCCACCTGTTAAAGGCTTGGCCTCCAGCTGTCCTTCTTTGCTCTCTGTTGCCGTGATAAAGACCATGACCAAGAGTGACTCAGGGAGGAAAACGTTAATTTGGCTTATACATCCTGATCATAGTCCACTATGAAGGGAAATCAAGGCAGGAACACAGGCAGACATGTTGGAGGAATGCTGCTTACTGGCTTGCCCCACATGTCTTGCTTAGTTGGCTTTTTTTATACAACTCAGGGCCCACCTGTTCATGGGTAGTTCATGGGTAGCACTGCTCACAGTGGCCTGGGCCCTCCGACATCCATAATAAATCAACAAAATGGCCCATAGACTTGCCTACAAGCCAATCTGTTGGAGGCATGTTTTCAGCTGAGGTTTCTCTTCTCAGCAACCTTAGCTTAGGTCTTAGTCAGTGCTCTATTGCTGTATAAAGAGACACCATAACCGTGGCAACTCTCATAAAGGAAAGCGTTTAATTGGGGCTGGCTTACAGTTTCAGAGGTTTAGTCCACTGTCATCATGGTGGGAGAGCACACAGGCAGACGCGGTGCTGGAGAAGGAGCTGAGAGTTCTATATCCATATCCACAGGGAGCAGAGTCTCTGAGCCTGGTTTGAGCTTTTGAAACCGCAAAGCCCACCCTCAGTGATACACTTTCTCCACCAAGGCCACGCCCACGCCAGCAGGGCCAATCCTAATAATCCCTCCCAAGCAGTGCCACTCCTTGATGACCAAGCATTCAAAAATATGAGCCTATGGGGGCCATTCTGATCCAAACCAGCTGTGTCAACTTGACAAACTCCTCTGCGTATCAAACCTGGTGGAGCTATCGGAGATAGGGGAACTTTTAGCACGGTGGTTCTCAACCTGTGGGTCGTAACCCCTTTCCCCTTGTGTCACAGGGGTCACCTAAGACCATTGGAAAACACAGATATTTACAGTACTATCATAACAGTAGCAAAATTACAGTTATGAAGTAGCAGTGAAAATAATGTTATGGTTTGGGGTCACCACAACATAAGAAACTGCATTGAAGGGTCACAGCACTAGGAAGGCTGAGAACTGCTGCTTTAGAGGGTGAGGCCAACAGAAAAGAAGGCAGGCCATAGAGGAAATGCCTTTTAAAAGGCTGTAGGGACCCACCTCCCCTTTCATTTATTTCTCGGCTGCCATGAGGTAAGCGGCTAAGCTCCCCCAGGCACTCCTTCCACAGGACCACAGACGAAACCTCTGAACCCAGGAGGCAAAATATAAGCCCCTCCTTTAAGGAGATATATTGTGAGTGTTGTCACAGCAGCTCATGGGAAGAGCTCTCGTCGTCTGTTCAAAGAGTGCCACCCTTTTTGTTGACATGTTATAAACTGGGTCCTGACCCTATTCTCTGTTATCCTCTGCCATTTACTTTATTCATGGAATGATAACGACATTGTGGAAACCCCTCCTAGTGAGCCGATGCAGGAGGTGGGGGATGGGGTGGGGGATTGGGGGTGGGGGATTGGGGGTGGGGGATTGGGGGTGGGGGATGGGGGTGGGGGATGGGGGTGGGTGTGGGGGCTCATTGTGGAAACCCTTCCTAGTGAGCTGATACAGATTTTGGGGGATGGGGGCTTATGTAGCCCAGTTTTTTAGCCTCCAACTTGCTACATAGCCAACGATGACCTTCATCGTCTGATCCTCTTGCTCCTGTCTCCTGAGTGCTGGGATTATAGGCACGTACTACAATGCTAGGTTTACATGGTGCTGGGGCTCAAGCAACTGAGCACCATCTTCAGGCCCTGACCTTATTTTTAAAAGATTTATTTCCTTTTTTTTTTTTTTTTTTTTTGCATGTGAGTTTTTTGCCTTCGTGTATGTATATGCACCACATGCACGCCTGGTGCTTGTGGAAGGTGCTGGATTTCCTGGGACTAGAGTTAAGGACAGTCGTGAGTCTCTGTGTGGGTGCTGGGAACTAAACCCGCATCCTCTGCAAGAGCAGCCAGGGCTCTTAACTGCCGAGCCATCTCTCCAGCCCTTGGATTTTATCTTTATTTTTAAATGTTGTGTAACACTCACGGTGTAGATTTCACAGCGAGTTCCCATGTAGCCAAGAGACTATTTTCCAATGGCAAAAATGAAATAGAATTTATAAAAACCATTTAGAACCTTGGTGAATTCCTTATTACCTTGCCAGGAGCTAAACCCACATCTGGTTCAAAAGCCCAGATCATCAGCCTTGAGTGCGTGTATGAAAAAAGAAATGGACTGGCTGTGCCCTGAGGGCTTTGCTCTTTGCCAGGCTGCCAAGATACAAGCGCCTGCAGGAGATGCACGCTAAAACGCTAAAACGTGGCTCTGATGGAATAACATTTGGCCTCCGCACAGGGGGAGGGAGGGGCACCTCGGGTGTTGAGAACCTGTGGGGAAAGTGTGGAGTGAGGAGGGGGCTGTCCTACAACTGTGTGGAAACCTGGGCTTGGAGAATCCACCTCCTCCTACATCAGCAGTCTCCCACCCCCACCCCATCCCACCCCAAGAATCTCAGCCACTCCAGGTTATTTTTGCCTTTTGTTTCTCCTTAGGGAAGTTGAGCCACTGGCCTCTTGGTTTTCTAACTGCAGAAAGGATGAAAGTCTGCGATTTCAATCAAAAGCTTTAAGGAAATAATAATCCTCGGCTGTCCTAATTCTTTAGTGAAAATGCCTTACAGGGCCCTTTAAGCCTTTTTGCTCCCGTTTCATGCTTAAAATTCTTTCTTAATTAAAAAACTTGTTTTTCTGGTGTGGGCTCTGAAGTGCTTACTTATTTTAACTCACCTCCTTGTTCTTGTTTTGTTCTTCTGTTTTCCGTTCTCTTTCTCTTCACCAGTGACTGGGTACCCACATGTTTCTATTCTCTGTCTTCAGTGTCCGTTGCCTCTGACATAGCACAGTACTGAGCTTTAATCAGCCCATTTCTAGTATCGCAGAACCAAAGTCATGTCTGAGACATATAGACAAGTCACCCGTCCCCTAAATTCAACTGTCCTTCCTCAGTTGTCTGCATGGTCCTAGCAGGGATTTTAGATTAACTTCAATTTCACTCAACCCCCACCAGCATCTGATGACAAATGTTCACTGAGAGTGGACAGGAATGAGCATCTGCACTCCAAAGTAGCCAACAGAATCCATCATGTTGATTGACAGAATTTTCTTCCATCGCTTAAGGTGACAGCGTGTAGCACCTGGTCTGAGAATGCGTGGGAAACATGCCACTCTGGATCCGTGAGCTGGGAAGGACGGTCATGGACTTAAGTCTGACTCAACAAATGATGTCATTGGGAAGAATCACCAGTGTTTCATTTACGGTTAGTGCCAGGGTCAATTTCCCGAATACTCATCTGCACACGGTTCCAGTAGCCTCGCGGTAAATTCCGGAAAGAGCATGGGCAGAAGTCAGCTCGTGCATGAAGTCAGTGAGCTCCAGGCAAGGTGGGTTTTAGTGACCATTTCTCAGCGTGCTAGAATGTATTTCTCGAAACTTCATCTTGGTGGGAAAAGCCTTGGAAACCAGCGCAAGCTTGTAGGAATGGAAAACAGAACCGCGTATGCGTTGAACCATATTCCAAGACCACCCCCACCCTCACCTCCTTTTAAAATTGGAAGAGGTTTGCCAAGTTGCACAGGCCAGCCTTGAACTCTTGATCCTCCTGCCTCTGGCTCCTGAATAGCTGGAGCCACAGCCTGTACCAACAGTCTCTGGGGAAGGGGACTTCTTTTTTTCCCCACTTGCCCAGGAGCTGAGGAGTGAACCCTTGTGCATGCTAGGAGCTCCACCACTGAGCTAAATCCTTACGTTAGTTCTTGAGATGTCGCAGTAGCAAGAGGATAAGTGTGGGGAGACCATGGACCTAGACATTTCCAGGCATGCTGACCAGCTGCACTCTTCCCACCTCTGAACCTGTCCTAGAGATGCTCTCGGGAGATGGGGATGTAGCTCAGTGGGGAGAGTGCTTGCCTACCATGCCTGAGGCTGTGGGTTCTATCCTTAGCACCATATAATTCAAGTGTGATGGTACATGCCGGTAATCCCAGCACCCTGGAGATGGAGGACGCTCTGCTACATAAGGTTTTCAGGGCTGGGCTGGGATACACGAGACCCTGTCTCAAACAAAACAAAACAACCACAATAACAGAAACAAACAAACGAACATGGGCCCTGAAGAGATGAGTCAGCAGTGAAGAGCACTGGCTGCTCTTTTGGTGGGCCCGAGGTTCAGCTCCCAGTGCCCACATGGCAGCTCATATCGGTCGGTAACTACAGCTTCAGAGGATCAGACTTTCTTTTCTGGCTTTCTTCGGTACCAGGCACACAAGCACTGTGCTTACATCCAGACAAAACACTCGTGTACATAACATGGAAATAAATGAATCTTTGAAATGAAAACAAGCATATTCTAAGTAAACATTCCACTTTCCCAAAGATGGAAAGGTCAGGGACCTGTCAGTCAGCACTAACGAAGCTCTTTGCTTACTTCCATGTCTTAGTCAGGGCTCTAGCACTGTGAAGAGACCCCAGTGACAAAGGAAACTCATAAAAGGAAACATTTAATGAGCGCGTGTTTACAGTTTCAGAAACTTAGTCCATTATTGTGGTGGGGAGCATGGCGACCCTGGAGCAGTAGCTGAGGGCTACAGTCAGATCCACAAGCAGGTAGGGAGGCAGGGGAAGGGAAGGGAAGAGGAGCGGGGAGGAGAGGAGAGGAGAGGGGAGGGGAGGGGAGGAGAGGGGAGGGGAGGAGAGGAGAGGGGAGGGGAGGAGAGGGGAGGGGAGGAGAGGAGAGGAGAGGGGAGGGGAGGAGAGGAGAGGGGAGGGGAGGCAAGGAGAGGAGAGGGGAGGGGAGGAGAGGGGAGGGGAGGCAAGGAGAGGAGAGGGGAGGGGAGGAGAGGAGAGGGGAGGGGAGGCAAGGAGAGGAGAGGAGAGGGGAGGAGAGGAGAGGGGAGGGGAGGCAAGGAGAGGAGGGGGAGGGGAGGGGAGGGGAGGAGAGGAGAGGGGAGGGGAGGGGAGGGGAGGGGAGGAGAGGAGAGGAGAGGAGAGGGGAGGGGAGGGGAGGGGAGGGGAGGAGAGGAGAGGAGAGGAGAGGGGAGGGGAGGCAAGGAGAGGAGAGGGGAGGGGAGGGGAGGGAAGGAGAGGAGAGGGGAGGGGAGGAGAGGAGAGGGGAGGGGAGGGGAGGAAAGGAGAGGCGAGGAGAGGAGAGGGGAGGGGAGGGGAGGGGAGGGAAGGAGAGGAGAGGGGAGGGGAGGGGAGGGGAGGAGAGGAGAGGGGAGGGGAGGGGAGGAGAGGAGAGGGGAGGGGAGGCAAGGAGAGGAGAGGGGAGGGGAGGGGAGGGAAGGAGAGGAGAGGGGAGGGGAGGAGAGGAGAGGGGAGGGGAGGGGAGGAAAGGAGAGGCGAGGAGAGGAGAGGGGAGGGGAGGGGAGGGGAGGGAAGGAGAGGAGAGGGGAGGGGAGGGGAGGGGAGGAGAGGAGAGGGGAGGGGAGGGGAGGAGAGGAGAGGGGAGGGGAGGGGAGGGGAGGAAGGAGAGGGGAGGAGAGGGGAGGGGAGGAGAGGGGAGGGGAGGAGAGGAGAGGGGAGGGGAGGGGAGGGGAGGAGAGGGGAGGGGAGGGGAGGAGAGGAGAGGGGAGGGGAGGAGAGGGGAGGGGAGGAGAGGAGAGGAGAGGGGAGGAGAGGGGAGGGGAGGGGAGGAGAGGAGAGGGGAGGGGAGGGGAGGGGAGGAGAGGAGAGGAGAGGGGAGGAGAGGGGAGGGGAGGGGAGGGGAGGGGAGGGGAGGAGAGGAGAGGAGAGGGGAGGAGAGGAGAGGAGAGGGGAGGGGAGGAGAGGAGAGGAGAGGGGAGGGGAGGGGAGGAGAGGAGAGGAGAGGAGAGGAGAGGGGAGGGGAGGAGAGGAGAGGAGAGGGGAGGGGAGGGGAGGGGAGGAGAGGGGAGGGGAGGAGAGGAGAGGAGAGGGGAGGGGAGGAGAGGAGAGGAGAGGGGAGGGGAGGGGAGGAGAGGGGAGGAGAGGAGAGGAGAGGGGAGGAGAGGGGAGGGGAGGGGAGGAGAGGAGAGGAGAGGGGAGGAGAGGAGAGACTGACTCTGGCCTCTGGCATGGGCTTTTGAAACCTCAAAGCCCACCCCCACCAACACACTACCTCCAACAAGGCCACACCCACTCCATCAAGGCCACACCTTCTAATCCTTGTAATCCTGGTGGCGGAGCCTTCTAACATATGAGCCTATGGGAGCTATTCTTGATCAAGTCACCATATTCTATGAGGTTCAGTGTCCATGTCACATAGAAACATTCATTATCTATCTCCTAAGATTACCTACCACTGTGAATCAATGAGAACACAGATACAGAATGGCCCCGTAAAACTATGTCAAAGGTCTGCAAGAATAGCACCAATAGAAGTGATTTCTAGACTTTTAGACAGAGAATTTTCTTCATTTCCAGTTGCCATTTTAGGGATGCATTGAACATAACCTGTCATTGTGCCTGTGGTAATTCAAAGATCACTACACAGTGGTCAGTGGCTTTTTTTTTCCCTCCATTTCCCTGGATCAGCCTGAACTTTCTTGCTGGGCCTGCCACTGCTCCCTACTCTGCAATGGGGACTAGGGACCTTTTGGTGTCTTTAGTCTTCTCATAGAACCACTGGCCAGGAGACCACCTTCCTTTAGCCACATCCAGCCTCCTGAATTCCCAAGGCTGCATGGGGTAGGGCCACAGGCAGAATTTTGTAGGTTGGCCACTTATTTATGACCCATGGACTTTGCTGAGGTTTGGTCTTCTCATGTGTAAAGTGTGGGGGGGGTAAGAAACACCCTACATTACTGAAATCGGTGAGGACATGGTTGACAGGGAGTACACGGGTGACCGGAGGACACAGTAACAGGGCCAGGCACGCTGTAAGAGCTGAATTCTTTTCTCATGTATCCTTGCTCCCTCTCACTCAGCTCACTTTAGGCCTCATCTGCTGTAGAGCATGTCCCGTGTCCTTTGCGTAAGGTCCTGAAAGCAAGTTTGGCTGCATGGCTGTGTGTCTAACTGCGGGGGGCCTCACAAGAGGCACACCTGCACGCTCCCGTGCCCTGCCTCTGGCCTTCTCTGTGTTGTTTTATTCTCCAACTTTCAGGGCACTGTTTAGGGACACCTAGATATGGTACTTTCTCATGTCACGAGCCACACTGCAACTGCATGCACACCATGTCCTTTGTGTCTCTGGCAAGCCAGGAGGTGGTTTTGTATGGTCTACTGCCAGTGTGGTTCAGGGTGGGCTCAGGAGGAAAGAGTAAAATGCCACCCCTTCCCAAAGTCCCGGAGCATGCTGGGAGAAAGAATGAGTGAGGAAGGCTGTGGTTTGGTGGGGGCGTGGGTCTTATCAAGCATCTTTGTTGAAGCCTTCAGTCACTTTCCCTCCAAGCGCCCACACCCTACAGTTTCCTCAGCACAGGACAAGACAAGAGCTGGTGATGAAATCAAGCCGAGCTCTCCTCGGTCAGTTGAGCAGCTTCTCTTGAATTCAGGCCACACCTGTTTACCACACCTGTTTGACTCCATGCTGCAGGTGGCTCAGAAAGAAAGCAGGAATGATTTCTGAAGTCCATCCGGTTCTGTTTCTGGCCTCCAAACCTTTATATTACTCCTTCGTTCTTCATCTTGTCCCTGTGACGTCAGTGGGACTTTGGGTCCCTTGTTATCATAAACCCTCACTCCCCCTAGTGTGCTCTGTGGGACACTTGCTGCTTGAGAGTGTGTCACCTGCAATGGACACATCCCATGACTATAGGGATGGTGCTTTACCTTTGTCTCCCTTTTGAAAATTATTTTTACTTTTAGGAATATGTATGAATGTGTGTCTGTGTTGGGGTATGTGCATATGAGAGCAGACCAGAGCGCCAGAGTTGTGTGACCCCTTAGAACTGGAGTTATATGTGGTGGTGAGCCACCCAACGTGGCCTGTGGGAACCGAGTGTGGGTCTTCGGCCAGAACCGTCTGCACTCTCAACTGCTATCTTGGATGAGTTCTTACTTCATGAATCCATTTAGGAGCCCTGAAAACCCCACACTCAATGGCTTCTTTTTACTTAATGTGTTTTTCCCAAGCTGTTTGGATGGTGGCCCCTTGCTCTGACCTCCCGAGGAATGCCTATCAGCAGAACTTGGGAAAACGCTCTCTGAGGAAAGCCTGAGCGAACAGTGTTTTATCTGCAGGGAGGCTGCAAAGCCAGGTTCACTAATGAGAGGCTGGGCATCAGAGGCCTATGGAAAAGTATGTGCTTGGCCTTAATGAAAAGAGGACTCTCACACAGCCCAGAGGTTCCGACCCCTGGCATCACAAAAGATCCCTCTGAATTCTCTCCTTGAGGGAACTCCATGTTTTGAAAGCTTTCATCTCCCCAAGAAACTACCCTTATTGAATAATAATTTGTTTCTCTGAGTTTTACTTATCAAAGGCATCTAACTGCCAATTAATGTTTCTGATCAGTAGAGATAAACCGTGGTTACCACACTGACTTGATACGATCTACCCCAAAACAAATAAACTTAATGTTTTATTTAGTCTGGGAACATCACTGAAATAAATGGGTGATTTCCTTTGGGCTTTTTAAAATTGTGAAAATAGCTTTCAGCCCCTCCCACCCTGCTTTTGCCTCCCCAGGGTGTCTGGTGGGTGGGAAAAGGGGGTTGCGGATGAACATCAAAGATGCAGGGGAGGAAGCTGGTTCTGGGGCCACAATGACAGGGAGGCCTGGGGTTCGCCGTCCACTGGGAAGAATGGGAGTCTGCATTTGGGACTGTAGCTCCTGGTGACAGCTGGTTGAAGGGGTGTGTGTGTGTGTGTGTGTGTGTGTGTGTGTGTGTGTGTGTGTGTGTTGTGATGTGATGGCTTCCTCCTGTGGCCAGGCACCTAGTGGGACTGTAGCTCCTGGTGACAGCTGATTGAAGATGTGTGTGTGTGGTGTGATGGCTTCCTCCTGTGACCAGGGCATCCGGACAGTACTCTTGTCCCTCTCTGCAATGACCAAATTGCATGCAGCCCTCACTCAAGCACTCTGGGATAAGTCAGGCAAGAGAAGAAGGGGATTCTGGGAAGGAGTATTTCCCCCTTGCCTCCATGACACGTTTCCCAGCTGTCAGAAGAGTGAGCTCAATGCCACAGCCACTTCAGGCGTGGATGGAGGCCTAGAATCCCTAAAGTTCCCCACTTCTACTTTGTGGTTGCCTTCCTCCTCACCCCAGGCGGAGAAGTTCTACCCAAGGACTCTGCGGAAAAGGGGGCGGTCTAAAGAGCAAAGTCATCCTCAGACCCTTCAGGCAGGCCTGCCTCAGTGGATGGATTGATTGCACGGGCTCCTCAAAAGGCCTGCAGGTACCCTGGTGTGGGGTTCTGTACCCTGTAATCTAGTTTTCTTCCATCCGGCTGCAGGAAAGCTGCACTGTGTGGCTGGGGCACAGCTGAGCTACGGCTGGATTACAGCTGGGTAACTACCACCCAAAGTGAGAGGGGACCAGGGGGACCAGGCCCTGCCTTGGACCCGATGGGTCTGTACAGCCCAAGCCTTCTTGGTCCTCCAGGCTGCTCTCACAGCCCCCAGTCCCGCTTAGCGACGACCCTGAACAGCAGCCCACCTCACGTCACGGCTCTTTGCCCTTATTAGCTAGGCCTAGCATTTTCCCAGAAGATGCTATCTGTGTCTGGCAGAAGCTCGCTTGCAAAAACAAACTCCCCTCTGAACGTCTTCCAGGCTAGTTTTAGAAGCGAGTCTGGATGGTGCCTTTCACTCACTCCCACAGGCAAAGCACCTGCAACCTCACCTCGCTCTGCGGGCAAGAACGTGGAAACACTGGGGATAGGGAAAAAAAAAAAGTCCTGTCTCTGAAGAGCCCGCCTCTTCTGTATGGGGCTCAGAGAGCCCCTCGCCCCACCCTTCTGCTTCCACTGAGAAGCCTGGTGGCCCAGGTCTGCTGTGGGATGGACATCACAGGCCTGAGAAACGCAACCTGCCCTCCTGCCCTCTTCCTCCCGTGCTGCTGGGCCCCTCCGTAGAAGGAGTCCACTGCATCATTTCCCTTGTCCTAGATCCATTCCCTCAGTGCGCATACTGAGAAGCTCTGCGTGTCTGGGTTAGAGCAGCTGACTGTGTGCATGGAGTCTGCACAGAATGGGCCCTCAGTAACAGCGCAGGCACAGGGGAGGGGCACAGCCATGCAGGTCTTCTGTGCCCTGACCAGGTTGTTTTGGAATCACCACAGTCTATGAACAGGGAAGAAGGTGATGAGGCAAAAAGATGGAGGAGAGGGCTCATGTCTGGATGGGTCAATACCCAGGTGGAGGTCTGAGGTCGGCGTTACCTTCCTCTGTCACTCTTTATTTTATTTTCTGTTTTTGAGGCATCTCACTCTATGGCCTTGGCTGGCCTGGAACTCTTCATGTAGACCAGGCTGGCTTCACACTTATACAGATCCATTTGCCTCTGCCTCCTGAGTGCTGGAATTAGCTCTCTCATAGCTCTTAACAATAAGTTTAATCATTTTATTTTTTGCTTTTGTTTTCTGAGACTCTGTGTAGCCTTGGCTGTCCTGGAACTCATTCTGTAGACCAGGCTGCGCTCTAACTCAGAGATCCACCTGTCTCTGCCTCCCGAGTGCTGGGATTAAAGGTGTGCCCCACCACCACCCGGCAAATTTAATATTTTTTTTGATAAAGCCTCACATTCAAATTACAATCTTAATTCTTTCATATGCAGTTACATGTGGTGGCCAGAAGAGGGCATCAAGACTTTTTCTACTGCTTTTTTTTTTTCATTTTTATTATTCAAATAATTTGTTCAGATAACATCCCATCCCAATTGTTATCCCCTAACGTGTATCTTTCCATCTGCCCTTGCTCCCTCCCTCTCTCTCTCTCTCTCTCTCTCTCTCTCTCTCTCTCTCTCTCTCTCTCTCTCTCTCTCTCCCTATTCTCCTGCCCTAGGTCTGTGACAGAGGGGACCTCCTCCCCCACCATATGACCACAGCCTACCAGGTCTCATCTGGATAGCCTGCTTCCCCTTCCCCTGTGTGTCACCAGGCCTCCCCACCAAGGGGAAGTGGTCAAATAGAGGGCACCAGGGTTCATGTCAGAGGCAGTCCTCACTTTTCCCACAATTGTAGAGAATGAGCTGTCCATTGGTTAGATCTGAACGGGGGGGGGGGGGGGGGTCTAGGTTCACTGCACGCATTGTCCTTGGTTGGTACAACAGTTTTTGCAGGTCCCCCTGGGACCAGCTTTGCCAGTCTTGATAGTCTTCTTGTAGGGTTCCTTTACCCTCTGGGTCCTTCATCTCCCCATCCCCCATACCCCTCTCACCTGGAGTCCAATAGCGAGTCCAATCATCTGTCCTAATCCCCTGCTGAGTAAAGACTCTCAGAGGACATCCATGTTGGGCTAATAATCAATTATACATGAGTATATACCATGTGTGTCTTTCTGGGTCTGGGTTAACTCACTCAGGATGATCATTTCTAGTTCCATCCATTTGCCTGCAAATTTCAAGGTTTCCTTGTTTTTAATAGCTGAGTAGTATTCCATAGTGTATATGCACCACAGTTTCTTTATCTATGCTTCAACTGAGGGACATCTAGATTGTTTCCAGATTCTGGTTATTATGAATAAGGCTGCTATGAACATGGTTGAGCAAAGGTCCTTGTTGTGTGGTGGAGCATCTTTCGGGTCCATGCCAAGGAGTGGAATAGCTGGGTCTTGAGATAGCCCTATTCCCAGTTTTCTGAGAAAGCACCAGATTGATTTCCAAAGTTGTTGTACAAGTTTGCACTGCCACCAGCAATGAAAGGCCTCATAAAACTGAAAAGCTTTTTCTGTAAGGCAAAGGACACACTGTCAATAGAATAAAGTGATAGCCTACAGATTGGGAAAAGATCTTCACCAACCCTACACCTGACAAAGGGCTAATATCCAAAATATATAAAGAACTCAAGAAATTAAACACCACCAAGCCAAAGCACCCAAATAAGAAATGGAGTTCAGAGCTAAATAGAGAATTCTCAACAGAGAAATATTGAATGGCTGAGAAACACTTAAAGAAATGCCCAACATCCTTAGTCATCAGAGAAATGCAAATCAAAGTGACTCTGAGATACCATTTTACACCCATCAGAATGGCTAAGACCAAAAATTGAAGTGACAGCACATGCTGGTGAGGATGTGGAAAAAGGGGAACACTCTACTGCTTTTGCCTTAGTCCTTGGAAATTGGATCTAGCTGAGCCTGGGGCTGTTTAGACTAGCCTGACTGGCCAGAGGGCTTCTGGGATGACCTGTCTCCATCCCACAGTGTTGGGGTTACAAGCGCACGCAGCCATGCCCATTAGGCCCATTAGGTGGGTGCTGCCCCTCTCGCACACTGAGCCATCACCGCAGTCCCCCCGTGCCCTTCAGTGCTTACTTCTGAGACAATCTGATGTCTCAACTGAGTGGCCTCTGACTGAGCCACAAGATCAGACAGTGATGGTGAGAGGCAGGGCTAGGAGATGCAGTCAGTGTGATCCCATCGGGAAGAGGAACAAATGAAGGAGCTCCTCATGTTGGCTTTAAACTGGGTGAGTTGGACGGGGTGAGAGGCACGGGTAGGTGGGCAGACCCCAGTCACCTGTGGTTGGTCGGCTCCATTACTGTGTCTCTTCTGGTGCTACTTGGGGGGAAGTCCCCATTGGTCCAGGGAGAATCTGATCTCCTTCAATCCCATCTGCCTAGGAACGGCATGGGGGTGGGCTTCCTGAAAGGCTGTGCTCCAAGGTGACAACGGGCTGAGGTCCAGGAGTCTGGGACAGGGCATGGGGAAGCTCAGGGAAAGTTCCTCAGCTGTGTCTCTGCCATGAGCAGGGGTGAGGCTGGTCAGGAATGGCTGGTTTTCAGCCAGGCTGCTGCGCAAGTGGTAGCACACCGACCGGCAGGAGTCAGCTTGTGAATGGCCCTCGGTAGAGGTGACAGGTGCCAAACAGGGGCAGAGAGGCCAAGTTTTCTCTGCTTTTAATTACAGTGTAGGCTGGAGTGAGGAGTTGCTACTCACAGCAAACACGGGCTCTTTAAAATTTATTATCACTATTATTATTATTGGTGTGTGTGTGTGTGTGTGTGGTGTGCCATGTGGTGTGTGTAGATCAGAGGCTCTCTCCTTCCACTTTGGGTGGGTTCTGGGGATCCAGCTCAGGTTGCCAGCATGCACAGTGAACCCCTTTACCCACCGAGCCATCCCATTGGCTGAGAACAAGCGCCCCTAAATGCCTATTGTAAATCCAGTCCCCATATTCTGATGCACTTCACAAAGCCTCTTTTCTGACCTCTCCAGGAACAGGGGCCTGGGCTCCTATTTGTATCATTACTCAGACATCTGCAAACTAGCCAGGGAAAGATTGCCTAATGCCCCTGCAGCCACATTCTAGAGAACAGAGTCTCCACTCCTAAATCCGAACCATTCTCAAGCCGGGCGTGGTGGCGCACGCCTTTAATCCCAGCACTCAGGAGGCTGTGAGTTAGAGGCCAGCCTGGTCTACAAAGCAAGTCTAGGACAGCCAAGGCTACACAGAGAAACCCTGTCTCAAAACAAAACAAACAAACAAAAACCAAAACAAAACAAATCTGAACCGTTCTCAATGCATGGAGTAGCTTTCTACCAGCCCCAAATGCGGCCTTGGGCCTCAGCTGGGCTTATTGATGCCCTTTCAGGTGACCCTCCCAGGACACAGGACGCTGCCTTCCAGAGCTCAATGCAGGCAAGCACTTGGGCTGTGGCCAGGACAATGTTCCTGGTGCAATTTGTGACAAGTCCTACAGCCTCTCTGGTCTTCATTGGTACCTTTCACTACTGAAACCTGTTTGAGTATTAAGGATGTGGAGAAGGGCACACAAAGCCCTGAGGAGGGGGAGGATCGAGAAGCAAGGGCTCTGAGGCACAGCCC
Source organism: Acomys minous (assembly GCF_964271855.1). Taxonomy (NCBI): domain Eukaryota; kingdom Metazoa; phylum Chordata; class Mammalia; order Rodentia; family Muridae; genus Acomys; species Acomys minous. Next base: position 48,572,281 of record NC_140495.1, read on the forward strand.
TCCCCTCTCCCCCTGTCAGCAGATGCGAGAACAGGCAGGCAGAGGGTCCTACACTGGAACTTCATGTATCTGTTCTGTACCTGGTTCTGGAAACTTCTGGTGTGAGCGTCAAGTCAACTGTTTAAGAGGTGTGGTCATCTGTTCAGTCCATACTTCCCTGAGAGTGGTCAGCTCCCAAGGCACTTGTCTCAGTCACTGTCACTGTTGCTGTGGTGACAAAACCAACTTGGGGAAGAAAAGGGTTTATTTGGCTTACGCTTCCATATCACTGTTCATCACTGAGGAAGTCAAGACAGGAACTCAAACAGAGCACAAACCTGGAGGCAGGAACTCCCCATAGCTTGCTCAGCCCAAGGGTGGCTCCACCCACATTGGGCTTCCCCCCCCCCCTGTCAATCACTAATTAAGAAAATGCCCTACAGGCTTGCCTGGCATTTCCTCAACTGAGGCTCCTTCTTCTCTGATGATTTTAGTTTGTGTGAAGTTGACATAAAACTAGCTAACACAGCTGAATGATGCAGACTGTGAATGTTCAAGGCCAGCTAGGAATTGCCGGGCTCAGGAGGAGGGAGAGAGGTGGCCATCCCAGGCCAAGGCTAGGAGTGGGGCAGCAGGAAGGGGAGGGGTGGTTCCTGAACAAAATAATGGAATAAGGGTCCTCTCTGTAACCAGGGCCTTTCCAAGCAGGAGTCAGAGCCACCAGGAGACAGGTACAGCCCCCCAACAGAGTGGAATTAGGAGTGTGGGACCTCTGGCTTTCCCTCAGAGCAACCTTTGTCACCATCACGATTCCTCCCTCTGCATCTGGTCCAGTGAGGCCTGGAGGTGTGTGGGCACAACCGCAGTTCCATGGAGAAAGTGGTGCTGGAGGCAGAACTTCTGGGTGTGCTAAGCGCGGGCTGCATGGAAGGAGACCCTGGGAAACAAGTCTTGAGTGTTCTGATCTGAGCCTTTCCCTCTCCAGGGTAGGGGGCTTTACTCAGGGTCTGCAAATATGATTGAGTGGCTAGGAAGGGGAGAGCAGCCACAGAGAGTGGGCCCTGGCTCCTGCTGCCCTGACTCGGAATCCCTGTACGGGATACTGGGGCGGAAGTACTTGCGACAAAGCTGCAGAAGGCAGCAGCTCCTTTAGCACCCCCAGCTTCACTAGGAACCCAAATCTAGCAGTGTTCGAGGCACTTTCCTGGACCCTCCTCCCGTGGAGCAAAGGCGCGGTGGGCTTCAGGGCGGTCCGGGCACTGCCGAGAGACCCACTGGCTCCTGGCTCCTGTCCAGACCCTTGGATACGCCTGTCACACTAGGTAAGCGTACCTCAGCTTGTAGCACCACCCGGTGCTCCACTCCCCTGGTGCCATAGCCCCCACCCCTTCAACTAGAGAGCATCTTCCTGGCCCTCTTCTCCAACCATCTCGCCCCAGTTCCTGGGTGCATGCTGGGGAGTTGGGGTGCGGAGTGAGAGACAAAGTTAGGAGTGGGAAGATGATTTGTTCTTCTTTGGGAATATAGCGCAAAACTGAAAGTCCCAGCTCAGCTTGTAGAGTGTTTTTCTAGTATATGAAAGCCTGGGTTCAACCCCCAGGCCTTTGTGTGCATGTGTGTTTCTTTTATAACTTATTGATTTTTATTGTATCGCATTGGTGTTTTGCCTGCATGTCTGCGGTTGTCAGATCTTGGAGTTACAGACAGTTATGAGCTACCCTGTGGGTGCCGGGAATTGAACCTGGGTCCTCTGGAAGAGCAGTCAGTGCTCTTAACCGCTGAGCCATCTCTCCAGCCCCGCGTGTTTGTTTTTCAAGACAGAGTTTCTCTGTGTTGTCCTGTCTGTCCTAGAACTCACATTGTAGTCCAGGCTGGCCTGGAACTCAAAGATCCACCTGCCTCTGCCTCCCCAGTGCTGCGATAAAAGGCGTGCGCCACCATGCCAGGCATCAATCCCTTGTCTTGTCTAAAACAAAAAATGTATTGATTAATTGGACACATCAAGTTTGAAGTTTTGTTTTTATGTATTTGCTTTATGTATATGGGTGTTTGCCTGCATGTACGTCTGTGTATCATTTGCATACCTGGTGCCCATGGAGGTAGAAGGGAGTGTCAGATCCCCTGGGACTGGAGTCACAGATGCTTGTGAGCCACCATTTGGGGGCTAAGAATTGAACAGCTAGAAGAGCAACAAGTATTCTTTCTTTTCTTTCTTTTTCTCCTGGTTTTTCAAGACAGGGTTTCTCTGTGTAGCTTTGGCTGTCCTGGACTCACTTTGTAGACCAGGCTGGCCTCGAACTCACAGCCATCCGCCTGCCCCTGCCTCCTGAGTGCTGGGATTAAAGGCGTGCACCACCACGCTCGGCACAACCAATGTTCTTAATTATGGAGCCATTGCTCCACTCCATCTCCAAGTCTGGGGTTTTACCATGTAATCCCCTTCGTACCAGCCTGCTCTTCAGAGAGGCTCAGGGGTCACGTCACTGCCATGATCCCTGGGATGAGGTTAGCACAGTGACTGCCCGTTTTGACCCATGCCCAGTGGTGGGAGCATTGCCCTGGCTCTGTGGCCAGAAGCTTCCAAGCTGTGAAAGACACCTCCCCTGCTGGGGAGGGACCCAAACTCACACATCTCATTGGGCCTGCTTCAGGGATGAGTCACCAGGACGCGGGCATCCAGGATGCACAGGCTTGAGTCACAGATCAGGTACTGTGCTTGCCACTGTGCACGACACCTCACCGATCCCACAAAAAAAGGTTTGGTTATTTTTACTTCTCACAAGCCGACTAGGGGCTAAGATGCTGAATAACTTTTCCTGTCAATAGTAGGTTGTCAAAATAGGATCTGAGCCCAAATCTCATTTTAATCCGGTTTCTTTCCATAATACACCAGTGGAAAGTGCCAAGGCACTTCAGCGTTTACCGAAATAAAAGCCTTTCATCATTTGATATTTCAAACTCTTCAGAAACAGACATAAAGTCCCTGGAGGAGTTACTCCACATATTACCACCAGGTGGCGCCACCACACAACAGCTGACGATCCCAAGGGTTCAAATCTACGCAGAATGGGCAGATGAGTTAACTGAGGCTAGATCCACACTGGTTTGACCATGCAGTGCTGTCTCGATTTGCTAATGAAGAGGCAAGATCCGGCCCACTTACTAATCCATCTACTTAACGAAGATTTCTTTATGCCTAGTAACTATTTCCTTGTTCGATCTTTTGGCTGATCTGGCTCTGTCTTGATTGTATTCTGCTTCCTTGTCTGGAGGCACAGGAACAGAACAGGGGTCTTTCATGAAGCCCCGCCCTCCACCCCCATCGTGGACTGAGATGGCTGTTAATCAGGGCTAGAGGTGGAGGGTCATAGGCCATCCAGACAGCTTCAAACAGTGCACCTTTCGCCTGGACGTATGTCATCTGTGTCAGGGCCTTGGAGAGCTGGAAGGGAAGAGAGACCAATCGTCTCTCTCATGTAGATGGTGACAGAAAACCTTCTTCACTGGCCATGTGGCTCTAGGAGCTCCTAAGGAGAGGTGTTGGACAGGAGCCTGGGACCCAGGCAAGTCAGTAAGCTGGCTCTGGCTGGCCTCAGAAGCACCAGGGGCCTGGCGTAGGGGAGGAGATCAGGGAGTCAAAACATCCCCGCGCTGACTTCGAGAACAAGAGAGAGTGCAGCTATCCTGTTTGTGACAGCACTCTGGGACTATCTCCCATGAGTGCGACCTGACTGTGACCTGACCAGAACTTCTTTATGGAGTAGACAATGGGCCACCGAGGTGTCACTGGTCTCAAAAACCTGCTTCCTGTTACACGAGGAAGTCTGAAGTCTGATGTACCTCAAAGAGTCAGGAGAGCGGTCAGGGCCTTTCAGGGCTCAGGGAGTCAGTGATGAGGCAGTGCGGCCAGCCGTGCAGGCAGCCCACGCTGAGGAAGGACTTCCAGGGATGCCAGGGAGCAGGCTAGGTGGCAACCCTGACATGACTGTGGGCGGAGCAGGCGCTTGCTCATCACTCCTGGGATGGAGGCGATCTGTCTCCTTCCCCTCCACCCGGACCCACCTCCCTCTTCTCCCTCTGTCCCAGCTTTCATCTTTCATCTCAGTGAGGAAGGACCCAGTTCGCCACCAATACTTTGTAGCGTTTGTTTGAGCTCTAAAACCTCAACCAGTCTTAGTACAGCAGGAGCCATTAATGGGAAGAAATGCAAGATGCTGGGGAAAGGCCTGGGCTGTGTGGAAACAGCCATAAGGTGCCATGCTGAGCTTTGTGAATTATAGTTTAAGAGATGCTTTCAAAAGCACACGCCTGTCATTCCAGGGTTTGGGAGGCAGAGTTAGGAGGACTGCTGGGCGTTAGAGCAAAAACAAACAACAGCACAAAACCCAAGAGACGCTTATGATGATAAGTAGCTGTCTGTGAAGTACTATTTTATTTCTAAAATTAGTGTGTGTGCATAGGCAAGTGTGTGTGTGTGTGTGTGTGTGTGTGTGTGTGTGTGTGTATGTGCAGGTAAGTATGTGTGTGCAGGCAAGTGTGTGTATGCTGGCCAGTGTGTGTGTGTGCAGGCAAGTGTGTATACAGGTGCCCTTGGGCCCAGAAAGGCATCTGACTTGGAGGAGCTGGGTTTACTGCTCAATATGGGTTCTGAGAGCCAAACTCAGGTCCTTTGCAAGAGCAGCATGTGCTCTTAACAGCTGTGCCATCTCTACTGTCCAAGAACTGAATAAAATGCTGTTTTTGTTTGTTTGTTTTAAATGCTATGGGGCTGGTGAGGTGGTTCAGAGCGCACTGGCTGCTTTTCCAGAGGACCCAAGTTTAATTCCCAGCACCCACATGGCAGCTCACAACTGTCTGTAACTGCAGTTCCAGGGGATCTGATGCCCTCACACAGACATACATGCAGACAGAACACCAGCGTACAAAAAGTAAAAATAAATAAATTATTTAAAAATTACAGTAACTTATTTCATTATAATCACAAAGAGGCCAAAACAGAATTGTATTAAAGATTTATTGCTGTGATCAAGGAAAACAAGAATCCCCTTCTGTGCAACACTTTATGCAGATGGGCATGTTTTGTGTAAGAAAGCACAAATATTACAACAAACCTCATAAGCAGACTCCTGCACATGCAGAAATACCTTTTTTTTTTTATTATTAAATAATCGGGATTTAAAGGGCTTTGGGTGTTTTTACATGTTTGGCACAGTTCTAACAACTCAAAGTTCCTTCCAGCTTCCATTTCTAAAATCCTGTCTGTAAAAATGATGCCGGTCCCCAGGTATTAAGGAATGTGTCCTTCCACCTTGTACTGGCCAAGTCCTGACCCTGGTGTCTTGGAATGTGACTACCCATGGTCCTTTAAAGAGGTCATTACTGACGAAATGAAGTCATATGCGTGGGCTCTAATTCAACAAGACTGGTGACCTTATAAAAAGAGATTAAGGGACACAGAGAGAGAAGGTGGGAGGGGGTGGGGAGGGAGGGAGGGAGGGAGGGAGAGAGAGAGAGAGAGAGAGAGAGAGAGACTGTCTCTATGGAAAAACATGGGGAAAATAAAGCTAATTTTAAGCCAAACCTTAAGGAGGCCTGAGAGAGCAAGCTACCCTTGCTGATCCCGAGTCTCAGACTTCTGGCTTCCAGCACTGTTTACCTCCCAGGTCTCCCAGGCCTTTTGTAATGGCGGCCCAAACATTGCCTCTCTGAGTTACGGAGAAAAGAATAGCAAGAGAGGACGTGAAGGTAGCGTGTCTAAAGGACAAACCCCCTTTCTAGAACAATCTTTACCTGTCTCCTTCAAGTAGCCATTTGCACCCCCCCCCAAAAAAAAGATGATGAATGTTCAGACTCTGTCCACATTCTTCCTGTGCTATTGTGTGTGGCCTCAGAGTGACAGCCATGCTTCCGAGATCCTCCTGTCCTCAACAGCAGTGGCGTGTGCTAACCAAGCGGTGCCCAGGTGGGGACTCAGCTGGGCAAGACAAATGAACAGAGGTGCCTCAGAGCCCCAGCTGAGCTCTGTACAAGCATCAGGAGCAGGTGGGGGTGGCTGAGGGTGGAGAAACGTGCACAAGCCCAGACAGCTCAGCCCAACCGAGAGGACCTCTGGGGCACTGTGGCTGCAGGGAGGTGACAAGGACCCTCAGCCAGAAAACCCCTGCAGGAAGGAAAAACTGCTGAATGAAGTTAGTCCTGCAGGCCAGGTAGGAGTGTTTCTTACCCCCCAGGATTTGAGCTGGTGTTTGGCTGACTACACAGGGACCTCCCTTGACCAGTGCTCTGTTTAAAAGACGGTAGCTCTCTAAATGCATATGTGTGTGTATCCGTGCGCACGTTTATGTGGTGGTCTGATGTCAACTTCAGGTGTCCTTCCTCAGCCATCATTTATGTTGTCTGTTGAGGCAGGATCTCTCTCTGGGACCTGGCTCGAGTTGAACATTAGGCAATTTGAATGGTGATCCCTGGGAATTCTTGTGTCTTACCCTCCCCAAACTTGTCACGATAATCACGCCAGGCTATGACTTGAGTGTGGTGATCGAACAGCAGCCGTCACGCATAAGCAGCAAACTTTCACCTATTAGATCGTCTCCCTAGATCCTAACTGGTTTTTGAAAACAAAGAGTTGAGTAGGCAAGGTGGCGCATACCCTTAATCCCAGCACACAGGAGTTCCAGGATGGCTGGGATTACGTAGTGAGACCTTATCTCAAAGAACAAGAAACAACAACAACAACAACAACAAGCCAGTTCATGCAGACAACAACAACAACCACAACAACAAGCCAGTTCATGCGGAATAGTGCTTTTTCAGTAATTAATTTGTGTGGATGAGCTAGATTCCCCTGACAGGAGATTTTCTGGGGCAGGTGACAAGCTCTAGAATTTATAGCTGCCAGTGTATTAGATTCTAGGGCCAAGGAGAAAAATTAATTACCTCACAGCCATGTCCCTCGGCAGCTGGTGCCCTGCTGGCATTGCAGGTCCCTGGGCCTGTCCTGCTATAAAACCTTATTAATTTGAAATCTAAGGAACAAAAGGAAAGGTTCTCCTAGCCCCCTTCCCCTGCACTTACCAGCTCAGCTAATGGCACGAAAGCTTTCATTGGCTAAGAACTAGCAGGTGCTTTGAAACAGTCACTATTTTTAATTAACCATCTTTAAAGTAATGGGTCTTGATTGTAATTTGGTACGATTTAATTAACTATAACTTAGAACTGGACCTTAAACTCTTCACCCAATCAAGAAATCCTTAGACACTAGGCCTTGCCACCTAGCGTGGCTCTTCTGGATAGCGGTGAGGACCCCATTGGTCCAGGCCAGTGTATGGGACCCTAGCCCCCAAGGCTTCTTCCTTTGTCCCTAAGGTGTACCAAACTCTGCCACCCCTGCCTTTTCTCAGTGTTCCATCTCCTGGCTCAGACTCGCAGGCCCTCTTAGCAAGCAGGCTTGGCCCCTTCTCCTCTTAAATCCTCTGGGGTCTTCTGCAGAAAACCTTCCCAAAGTTCCTGCTGTAACTGGAGTTCGTAGAATTGTGGGGTTGGTAGAGGGACGTTGGCTATGGCCATGGGAGATGAAGGAGAGGAATGGGAGTGGCCGGGCAAGTGGCCGTGCACTCATCTCTGCCCTGCTTCCCTCTGATTGAAGCAAAGAACGTCTGGTAATATTTGATGTGTAAACACAAGGCTCCTCACTGGGTGTCGTGGCACACGTGCCTTTAATCCAGCACTTGGGAGGTAGAGGCAGGCAGATCGATGTGAGTTGGAGGCCAGCCTGGTCTACAAATCGAGCCTAGAACTGTGAAGGAAACACAGAGAAACCCTATCTCGAAAAAACTTTAAAAAACAAAAAACAAAAGGCTCAAAGAAAACACAGAGAAACCCTATCTTGAAAAAACTTTAAAAGACATAAAACAAAAGGCGCCTTAGCTAAACCCGAGTTAGGAACTAGGCTGCCCACTGTGCCCCCCAGCATAACCTGAAGGCACACACTGCAGGTCACCCCTCTCTCCTCCACCTCCCCTCCAAAGCCATCCACCTGCTGGGCCCTGAGCAGCTTGTCATTTCTCATCACTACGCCTGGCCTAGAAGGCTCTCTTCTCCCCGTTCCTTCTGGCTGTATCCTGGCTCACACCCCATCTCCTGTCTGTGTGGCTGTGGACTTGAACTTGGAAGGAGTTTTAACCCACACCACAGGCCTGCGCTCCTCTCCCTGGCTGGAGAAAAGCAGAACATTCTCACCTCTTCTGAGCCGCATTGGAGAGTATGGAATTGAGGATGGAGACTGAGCCATGGGAGGATGGTGCTGAGATGGGGTTGGTGGGGGGGCTGTCTGTGGGTTCAGAGCTCTGTTAGTCAAAATTAAAGGATAGAATGTATATTCAGGGGCTGTGGAGAAACCAAGGAAGCCAGACAAGTCAAGGTAGAAACTGAGGAAGGCTATGTAAGGAGAGCCACTGGTGCTAAGAATGACCTGGGTCCCCTATGGTCCTCCCTGTGAGACCCTTTGGGAGGTCTCACAGTAACTTTCTCTCCACCAGAGTGGTTGGAGGAACCTTTGATCCTACCAATTAAAGAACCAGATCATACCTTGTCCACTGGTCCTGGACGGACTCAGGGGCAAAGATCGTAAGTAGTTTTCATCATTCCCTATATTACTGGAACATGGATTCCTCCGCCCACCCGCCCTTTTGCATACGTGCATTGTGTGTGACCTCATCCCTCTCTAGCAACAGGTGAAAGTCATTGGTTCTTGACTGTCTGTTCTGAAAATACCAAGTGCTAAGGGCTGGGGATATAGCTCAGTGGTGGAATGCTTACTTAGCACACAAGAAGTCTTGAGGTTAACCCCCAGAATTGAGGTTGGGCTGGGTCATATACAGCTCTGAGGTAGAGTGTTTGCCTAGGCTATGTAAGGCCATACCTCTGTTCTCACCACTGACAAAAGGAAGATGAGGAAGAGGAGGAAGAAGAAGAAGAGAAGGAGGAAAAGAAGAGGAGGAAGAGGAAGGGGAGGAGGAAGAGGAGGAGAAGGAAGAGAAGGAGGATGAGGAAGTGATGATGATGGTGATGATGTTTTGGGGCTTTAGTACTATGTGCACTGCCCAAGAGGTTAGACAAGACTTTATGAGCACTCCACATTACCAAGAAAGACTACAGTTAAAATGGCAATGCTGAGTGTGGGCACCCTGGAACCCAAACTCACTACAAGTGGGAATGTAAAATGGTGCAGCCATCTTGGCAAACATCTGCCTGTTTCTTTCAGAAGATAAACACAAGCTGGCAGGTGTTGGTGTACACCTTTAATCCCAGCACTCAGGAGGTAGAGGCAGGTGAATCTCTATGAGTTCAAGGCCAGCCTGATATACAGAGCAAGTTCCGGGATAGCTAAGGCTACACAGAGAAACCCTGTCTCAAAAAACCACCCACCCAAAAAAGATAAATACAGAAATAAACTAAATATGAAATGTGAAAACTTTCAAACATCTGAAAGGAGCTGATAGCACTGACCTTATTCTCCTACCCTCTCACTAGTCACTGCCAGCAAGGCTGTTCCGCCTCTGCCTCCTAGTTGTTTGGCGGTGAGTCTTGGGCATCTGTACTTTTCCTTTTCTGTGTTTTGGTAATTCAGTGTGTGTGTGTGTGTGTGTGTGTGTGTGTGTGTGTGTGTGTGTGATATATCCCAGGCTGGACTAGAATTTACAATTCATGTTGTAGACAAGGATGAACAAAACATATTTATTAGTTAAAAATAAACAAGAGTGAGCTCATAGATAAAGGAAGTGGCAATAAGTCCTAATTAACCCCAGCCCTGCGTGTAGCCAGCTTGCCCTGGCTGATGGCTGTCTGCAGCTGACTCGTCTGGACATAGGCCTCCCTATGCCTGTGACCACCTGGCCTGGCTTCACCACGATTCCCAGTGGAAAAAAGTTGACTTCTATGGACCAAGGCGTAAAGGATAAAGAACTGCACATGGACTGGTGGTTTAAAGCGGTCCTAAGACAGAAACACTGTGTGAGGAGGAAAGGGGCTGCCTGTCACAACTCACCACAATGCACGGAGCCAGAGTTTACCTCTAGAGAGAAAAGGGGAAATTTCTATGAAGGAGTTTGCCTCGAACTAGAAGGATAGATGGACTGTGTGAAAACAACTTGGAACGTGCTCCCCAATTAAAATCAAGGGAGAGAAATGTCCTTGCTCCCCTCGGCCATGGCTGGGAGCCAGTGAAGGTCGTTTGCTTTGCTGGGCTGATTTAAGAGACACTTTCGGGGAAGTGGGGGCTGAGTACCCAGGTCCTTCTTGAAGTCCCTTTGCAGTGTCAGCCTTGAGGACAGTGACACAGTCCGCTGGGACGACTTAGCAACTGGGGAAGGCTGAGCCCAGCCCAGCCCAGCCCAGGCCGGCAGTATAATCCCTGCACTTGGGAGCCTTTGGTGGTGGCTGGGAATTAGGGTTGAGACAAGCTCTAGGTGGTGGGTACGCTTCAGCAACAAGACCAACACATCTGTTTCTGTCTTCCTGGTTCGATAAGAACAGTTCCAAACATTTCCCCACCTAGCCTTGAATCCAGCCCCCTGTGCTATGAGATAAAGTTAGTGTCCCGGTTCCTGCTGAGACAGACATGGAGGAGTTCAGTGTGCTGGCTGATAACAGGGTATCCGGGTCTTCAGAATGCCTCTAAGTGATGCTCATCACCTGGGCCTGTATTGGACCCCCGTTCTCACCTCTTTAAAACATCAAGGTTAAGTCAAACCTTGCTTATCTTCATTTTTATGTTTGCTACTTCAGACAAGCCCTTCTTGAAGACATATTATCCATTAGGCCTCTGATGCCTTCCTCAATAGTCAGAATACAAATCCGAGACTCATTAAGCAGGCCCATAAAGAGGCCTCTGATAGCTTCCTTATTTCAGGAAGCCTTGAATTAGTTATTTCCACTCAGGAAAATACCATCTTGGAGTTCAGCCCTGCCCTAGTCCCCAAGTGAACTCCAGGAAGAAACACAAGAAAAGCATTCTCCGTGTGTATCGGGCCAAGGAGGAGAGGATCCCATTCTCCTCAGAACAAGATTCGACAGTTTAGCACAGTCATGCGCTATGTAACAACAACCTGGTCAGCCATGGGGCAGCAGCGCTTTCACAAAACACCACTGCCCGGCGATGTCAGAGGCCTTCATGTCAGCAAACACTGCAATGTTTGTGCGATGACAAAACCTCATAGAGATGCATTTCCCGTTCTGTGTCCCTTAGTCAGGTGACACATAACGGTGACTGCAGCAGCCGTCTGCTCCCCACTCTGGGAAGACCAAAGTATTGTTTCCTCCCTCGTTAGCTTCTCAGCCACCAAGGCTTATATTGCTGGCTAGTGCATCGTGTAGCAAAATCCCTACAAATTAATAGCTTCATGCAATCGTTTGCGATGGCTGTGTGTCTGCAGGGAGGTTGGTGACCTGGGTAGCTGAATTTAGGAAAGCTTGCTCTGGGGGTCAGTTGGCTGTTGAGCTGGAAGCTGGTCGTGTGGCACGAATCCATTCGATACTAAAGATTAGCCGGTGGTTAGGCTTCATTCCCTGGTGGGCGAGCCACCACTTGCCCTCTTGTGGAGTAAGGAGCATTTAAGACCTCCTGAGGCCCAAACCTTGAAGTGGAGTACTACCACGTAGGCTGTAGTGTGATAAACCAACAGGAGGCATAGCCTTCTTGTTCAACCCCTGCAACCTAGAGACAAGGACTGAGAAATCATTTGTGGCAGGAGTTCCAAGGTCACATTCCTGAGGCTGTAGCCACCATTAAAAGTGCTTACCGACGCCATCAACATACCATGCCTGCTTTCATAGCCAGTCCTCAGTGAGGTATATCTGGGCTCGCAGTAGGGAAAGCATGGTTGCCTTTTGCGTCTCTGGCCTGGACAGGAAACCAGCTAAGGCGTAAACCCCAAGACCTGCCACACAGAGAGTCATTCCCTTCAGCTAGGCCCCGTGGCCTAATGGTTGCAAAGTCTCCTAAAATAGCATTACTAGCTAGGGACCAAGACCTCCAACATGCGAGCCTGTGTTGGCTGGTTTACCTCCAAACCCTGACACTAGTCAACATTTTTCTTGTAATTTGTGGGCTGAGTCCAATTTCAGACTTTAAAGACATTCTTTCTGGTTGCACTTCCAAGTCCTTGAGAGACTGGAAAAGTAGAGCATGCTTGTCATCAACTGTCTGGAACTCTTCTCACTGTAAGTCCCTTTTGAGCCACGCGCTGTGCCAGGCCCCTTGCTCAGTAGATTATATTTAAAATGTACCCTCTGTTGTCTTAAGTGGCCCAGCACGGAGGAGAATCTGGGCCATGGGCAGAGTGAGGGGCCAGCTGTGGATCTCCAGGGTGAATGTGGAGGGAGTGGTCTTGAATGGAGTTTTTCAGAGAGACAAGGAAGGGGGTGTGTATTCCAGGGGTGCTGAGGATGGAAAGTTGGTTGTATTCACACGGAGAGGGACTGCTTGTATGAAAGGGAGAGTCCTGGGCTGTCCCTCCTATGGAATGCATGGCGTTGCTGGAGGGTTCAGGGAGGTGATGGAGCCCCATTGCCTTCTGGGAAGATTCTGGAGCATTGGGGAGATGTGGGGGTTAGGGTGGGAGCTAAAGCCCAGGGCCCCTTGGGAGACCGTTTCCACTCCCAAGGCATCTTTTTGAATAGCAGCTCCCAGGACTCTCAATCGGCTGGTTGGTCTCAAGGGTATCTGAGCCCTTAGTGTCGCTCGCTCGCTCAGTTATTGTAGGTGGGGCAAGGTCCAAGGAGTTTTGTCCTTTCTGCTCTTGACTGACTTTATAACAGGTTAGCTTTTAAACTTCTGGCTCATTCCGGACACGATGCCTCCGGCCCTGGGAGACATTTGGCCTCTCTGGCTCTGCGTTTGACGTCTGCATTCTGAGAAAAGCCTTTGGGTGGTTAGGGGAGAGAAGCCTTGCCAGACCCTGTGCGCTGGGCCTTTCGTCCTGTCCGCGGCTGCTTCCTGTACGCTAGGGCTTGGCCCTAGGCTAATCACCAGGAGGTTTTCCCCACCTCCCTCATACTGTGCAGTTTCACTGAGCTTTTGAACTCCCAGACTTTTCTCACTATAGCCAGGTTACCAAAAGTGTGATGGGCTGGGCACGGTGTCATACGCTTTTAATACCACTACTCAGGAGGCAGAGGCTGGTGGATTGCTGTGAGTTCAAGGCTAGCCTGGTTTACAAAGCGAGTCCAGGACAGCCAAAGCTATGCAGAGAAACCCTACCTTGAAAAACAAAAACAAAAACAAAAACAAGGAAAAAAAAAGGGGTGACAGGCGAGTCTGGGACTAGCTCAGATAATAGGGTGCTAGCCCAGCATGCTCAAAGCCCCAGGCTGGCACCCTAGGATTGCATAATCTCGCTGTGGTGGCATGTGCCTTTAATTCTAACACTGGGACGCAGAACCAGGAGGATCAGGAGCAAGTTCCAGGACAGCCATGACTGTTACACTGTTTCAAAAAACAAACAAACAAATGAACGAACAAACAAACAAAAAAGAAGGAAAGGAAGAAAGAAGAAGTTCAAAGCCTACAGAGGTTCTTTGGGCTGGAGAAATGGCTCTGTGGTTACAAGCACTGGTTGCTCTTGTGGAGGACCTGAATTTAGTTCCAGCACCCATGTGGTGGCTCACAACCATCTGTATCTCGAATTCTTTTACTGACTTCCATGGGTACATGGCATACATCCATACATGTAGGCAAAATATTTATACACATAAAGTAAATCTTAAAGTTTCTTTTAAATTTTAAAAGTTTTGGGTTTTCTTTTTGTTTTGTGTTTAGATAGACTTTCTTTGAGTAAGTGTGGCTGTCCTGGAACTTGCTGTGTAGACCAGGCTGGCTTTGAATTCATAAACATCCACCTGCCTTTGCCTCCTGGGTGCTGACATTAAAGGCATGTGTCACCACTTCCTGGAATAAAATAAATGAGTCTTAAAAAGAAAAGAATTCTTTGAAGTTTTCTACATAGATACACTGTCACCTATGAATAAAGGTGATATTCTCTCTCTCTCTCTCCCTCTCTGCTTTTTCTTTTATTTTCTTGGCTTATTTATTTGTGTGCCCCCATGGGACCATGTGTGTATGGAACTCAGGTCCAGGCATGACGGCATGTGCCTTGACCTACTGAGCCATCTTGTTTGGCCTGTTTCTATTAACCCACTGTGCCTTACAACAAGAGGGCATGATTTCCTGCCTTTTCACACAGTCTTTGTTTTAGTTGTATTTTATTCTCCATTAACTATACTTAGCTATGGCCAAGCTGCTGGCCAACCATTCAGTAATAGTTACGTCAGCCAGCCTTCTTTGGGGGTTGTCAGGAACACCTGAAGGGCTAGAAAGAAGGCACAGTGGTTAAGAGCACTGTTGTCCTGCAGAGGACCCAAGTTCAGTTCCCAGCAGCCACATGGTGACTCTCAATCATTTATAACTCCAGTTTCAGGGGATTTGTCACCCCCTTCTGAACTCCACAGACACCAGGCATACACATGGTGCATATATATACATGCAGGCAGAATACTCACATACATAAGATAAAACATATCTTCAAAACCTTCAAAAAGAATACTTGACACACCCAGCTCAGAAGGTTACTCAGCATTTAAAGTTCAGTTCATGGTCCTTGTCTCCGTTGATTCTGGGCCTGTGGAAGGCAGAACATCACAGTGGGCAGCACCGAAAAGAGTGCTCATTTCATTACAAACAGGAAGCTGAGAGAGAAGAGCAACCAGGAGAAGGCTGTGTAGTGGGATTTTAATCTAGCAATATGGCTACTCTGGCTGGAATGCAATCATGCCTTTAACCCCAGGAGACAGAGGCAAACAGATCGAGGCCAGCCTGGTATAAAGCAAGATTCAGGTAAAGAAAAGCTTAGGTTGGGTGGGACATGTCTTTAATTCCAGCACTCAGGAAACAGAGGCATGCAGATCTCTGAGTTCTAGTCAGTTCTGTTCAGGCAGTTTGTTTGAGTCAGTGAGCTGAGAGGCAGTGCAGTGGAGCTGAGTTCGTGACAGTTCAGTTCGTGGAATTCAGAGGCATTTTTACTGGGACAGTTGTACAGAGACAGCTTGCAGAGAGAGAACAAGCTAGATGTAGGTGAAAATGGAATGATCCAGAAAATGAGAAAGATCCAGAAGATTAGAACATATTGCCAAAGTTAGTATGAGGCCAAGCAGAGCAAAAAATCAGAAGCTGAGAGAAGCCAGTTTTAATCAGTTAGCCTGGAGAGAAGTTTGAGCCAGAACAGCTGAGTTGAACCAGCCAGCCAGAGTTCAGAAAGAGCTAGAAAGAGTGAGCTTATTCAGTAATAAGTCTCAGAGGCGGAAAACATTCAAGGCCTAGATTAGATTGTATGGAGGCTAAAAGCTTCAAGGACTAGGCCTAGGTTAGCGGACAGAGCCAGTAAGCCTCCCAGGCGGCAGTTAGAATAGGTAAATAGAAGTTACATTTACAAGGCTGGCCCCATTGACCTACTTCCTTCAGCTAGGCCTCACTTTCTCAAGTTCCCACCATCTTCCCAAGTAGCTAGAGGCCAGCACTCAGCACCTGAGCCTGTAGGGCACCCACCATGCTCAAACAACACAGTGATTTTGTTGTTTGTTTGTTGGTGTTTAATTTCTTGAGTTCTTTATGTATTTTGGATATTAGCCCTCTGTTAGATGTAGGGTTGGTGAAGATCTTTTCCCATCCTGTAGGCTGGCGTTCTGTCCTGTTAACAGTGTCCTTCCAGAAGCTTTGCAGTTTCACAAATTCCCATTTATTGATCTTAGTGCCTGAGCTGTTGGTGTTCTGTTCAGGAAATTGTCTCCCGTGCCAATGCATTCAAGGCTATTCCCCAATTTCTCTTCTATTAGATTTAGAGTATCTGGTTTTATGTTGAGGTCTTTGATCCACTTGGACTTGAGTTTTGTGCAGGGTGATAGATATGGATCTATTTGCATTCTTCTACTTTCAGACACCCAGTTAGACTAGCGCCATCTGTTGAAGATGCCTTCTTTCCTTTTCCTTTTTCCACTGTATGGTTTTGCCTTCTTTCTCAAAAATCAAGTGTCCATATGCAGGTTTACTTCTGGGTCTTCAATTCTATTCCATTGATCAACCTGTCTGTTTTTATGCCAATACCATGTAGTTTTTATTACTGTTGCTCTGTAGTACAGCTTGAAACCAGGGATGACGATCCCTCCAGAAGTTCTTTTATTATATAGGATTGTTTTTGATAGCCTGGGTTTTTAATTTTTCCATATGAAGTTGAGAATTTCTCTTTCAATGTCTCTAAAGACTTGTGTCCCAAACTTTCACAGAAGAGTTAATACCAATACTCCTCAAACCATTCCCCAACTAGAAATAGAAGGAACATTGTCAAACTTATTCTGAGACCACAGTCACCCTGATACCTAAACCAAAGACTCAACAAAGAAAGAGAACTTCAAGCCAGATATGGTGGCACATGCTTGTAATACCAGCACCCTGGGAGGCAGATCTCTGTGAATTTCAAACCAGCCTGGTCTACAAAGTGAGTTCAGAACAGCCAAGGTTACACAGAGAAACCCTGTCTTGGAGAAAGAGAGAGATAATTTCAGACTAATTTCTCATGAACATTGATGCAAAAATACTCAATAAAATACTCGTAAGCTGAATCCAAGAAACATCATCTACTATAATCAAGTAGGTTTCATTCCATGCATGTAGGGATAGTTTAATATAAAAGAAATCCATCAATGTAGCTGGGTGTGCAGGCACATGCCTTTAATCCCAGCACTCAGGAGGCAGAGACAGGTAGATCTCTATGAGTTTGAAGCCAGTCTGGTCTACCAAGTGAGTCCAGGACAGCTAAGGCTACACAGAGAAACACTGTCTTGAAAAACAAGAAAACTCCAAACCAAACCAATACAAAATCCATCAATATAATCTACCATATAAAAAAACTGAAAGAAAACAGAGACACACACACATGATCATCTAATTAGATGCTAAAAAAGCCTTTGACAAAATCCAACACCCCTTCATGTTAAAAGTCTTAGAGAGATCAGAGATACAAGGTGTACACCTGAATACAATAAAGGCAATACCCAGCAAGCCAATAGCCAACATCAAATTAAATGGAGAGAAACTTAAAACAGTTCCAATAAAATCAGGGAAAAGCAAGGCTGTCCATTCCCTTTGTTTTCTCTTCAATATAGTACTTGAGGTTCTAGCTAAAGCAATAAGACAACCTAAGGAAATTAAGGGGATACACATTGGAAAGAAAGAAATCAAGTATTGCTATTCACAGATGACATGTTAGTATACACAGGTGACCCCAAAAATTCTGCCAGAGAACTCATACAGCTGATAAATACCTTCAACAAAGTGGCTGGATATGCCTGGCGTGGTGGTGCACGCCTTTAATCCCAGCACTCTGGAGGCAGAGGCAGGTGGATCACTGTGAGTTCGAGGCCAGCCTGGTCTACAAAGCAAGTCCAGGACAGCCAAGGCTACACAGAGAAACCCTGTCTTGAAAAACAAACAAACAAACAAACAAACAAACAAAGGCAGTATCCCTCCTGTATGCAAACAACAAACGGGCCAAGAAAAAAATTAGGGAAACAACATCCTTCACAATAGCCACAAATAATATAAAACATCTTGGTGTAAGTCTAACCAAGCAAGTGAAAACCTGTACAACAAGAACTTCATGTCTCTGAAGAAAGAAATTGAAGAAGATGTGAGAAGATGGAAAGATCTCCCATGCTCGTGGACTGGTAGGATTAACATAGTAAAAAACAGCCACTTATTAAGAGCACTGTCTGCTCTTCCAAAGGACCCGGGTTCAATTCCTAGCACCCACACGGCAACTCACCACTGTCTGTAACTCCAAGATCTGACACCTTCACACCAATGCACATAAATTAAAATTAAATAAAAATATTAAAAAAAACAGCTACTTACTAAAAGCAATCTACAGATTCAATGCAATTGCCATCAAAATTCTAATATAGTCATTATTCCTAATTCAGGGTATTTACAATTTTTTCAATAACTGCCCATTTTCCCTAAATTTATTTGTGTGTGTATGCACATATGTTCATGTATAGGTGTATGCGTATGTATAGATGTGTGTGTGTTTTGTGTGTGTTCATTAGCATGCTATCACATATACGTGGAGAGGTCTGAGGATAACTTGTTGGGAGTTTGTTTCCTTCTTTCAGTATGTGCAGGACCTGGGGTTAGAACTCAGGTTGCCGGTAGCCTTTACCCACTGAACCATCTTGCCAGCCCAATATCTGCCTATTTTTGTTTCATTGTTTTCTAGTTTTATCTTATGAATACCATTCCTAATTTCCTGTATGAGGACTTTGAGAATGTGTATGTCCTCCACCAGAACCCAGCCACTCACTGGATTTTTTTTTTCATAGCAACAGATTTACTCATGCATTTGGTCACTATCTCAGATGTCTGTGCAGGGGAGTGCCCTCCTCTGATGGTTTCCTGCCTGTACACTCTGGCTACAAATTTTATCTTAGGTTAATGCTACAATCTTCCTACCCTGAACAGAGAGGGTGGATTCTCGGTATTGGACATGAACCACTTTCCAGTCCTGCAGACATTTCCATGTTTGTCTTCTGCCAGGGGTAAGAGGTATGTTTCTGAATAGAGAGTAAGCAAGCTATGCATCACTGTTTTTGTTGTTGTGTTTGTTTGTTTGTTTTGTTGTTGTTGTTTAAAGAAGGCTTCATAGAGGGCTCTCATCCAGACAGCTGTCAGCATGCATCAGGCTCCAGTTCTCAGATGCTGAAGCATGGACCACCAGCTTTCTCTGCCCTTAGCTTTCCCTGGGTTCAGTGGCAGCACCAGTAGCTGTAGGTTTCCATTCCCCATGAAGATCCTGGAGTCCAGAGGACTGGCTGTAGTCTCTGTTCGCTTAGTGATCTTGACTGGGAAGGTCTGAGTTGCTTTTATAATAATAAAAAAATGCACTGGAAGTCTGATGATATACTTGCCTTGCAATAAGTGTTTGTTATTGTTTAGTTGGTTTTTTGTTCGTTTGTTTTTTGTTTTGGCCTTTCTTTCTTTATTTCATTTATTTAATTTTTTGAGGCAGGGTCTTTCTGTGTAGCCCTGGTTGTCCTGACACTCACTTTGTAGACTAGGCTGGCCTGCCTCCTGACTGCTGGGATTAAAGGTGTGTGCCACCATTGTCTGGCTTGTTTGTTTTTAAAAGCTGGATGTGGTGGCATACACTGTGGAGGAAGAGATGGTCAGATCTTTGTCAAACAAGCACTTCCTGAAGCATGTGATGTGCCACAGTGATTAGGCACACGGACTCTGGAAATGGATCCAGGAAGACCAAGATTTGAATCCTAGGTACTAGCTGTGCAACCCTGGATGCATGCTACAATCTTGTCCCTCCAGAACAGTGGCAACAGTGTTGCCTGGGACGGCTGGTGTGTCCCCGACTCCCCGGGAGGAGTCACTGAGAATAGGAATGTTAGGTAACAGGTATTTCGTGTCACTAGTAAGCCTGTTTTCTTCCCTTTTTTGTTTGCCATTTTATGTGTCTATGCGTGTGTACCCACGTGAGTTTGTGTACCATGTGAGTGCAGGAGCCTGCAGAGGCCAGAAGAGGGCATCAGGTGCCCTGTAACTGGGGTTATAGGAGGTTATAAGCCACCATACAGATGTTGGAGATGGAGACCGAAACCTGGTCTTCCGGAAGGACATCCAGTACTCTTAACCACTGAGCCATCTCCAGCTCCTGGAAGACTTAAAAAAACCAAAACAAAATAAAACCAAAAAACCAAACATAAATTACCTTCTCATTTCCTTTGGTCATATATGTATGTGCACACACACACACTTTACTGGGGATTTTTTTGTTCTTTTTCCCTGTGATCTAGACTAATGTGTCCAGTTTTCCTAGTTGTGGTAAAGTCTGTGTAGCATAAAATTTGCTATTTATACTAAGGCTCATGGAACTGGTCAGAAATGATATTTGCATTGTTGAGCTGCTGCAGTGTGAGCGTGTCCACAGATTCCTCATCAAAACACAATATTCTAAAAACTACCCATTTTATTAAGTGCCTCTCATTCAAAGAGTCATGGTGGGGAGAGAGAGAGAGAGAGAGAGAGAGAGAGAGAGAGAGAGAGAGAGAGAGAGAGAGAGAGAGAGAGAGAGAGAGAGAAACATTATCTCTCCTCTGCCCCTTGTGGGAGACCACAGAGAAGGCCTTTAGAAAAATGCTCTTCACATTTTATCAGTCCTTGACACTCCTTGGTAATATTTTAGGAAAACAAAATTTAGAACAAAAATGAAATACTTTGTCTCCTGCTAGTATGCAAAACCCAAAGCTTGCAACAAAGTAACTATTTCAAGACTCTCTGAGCTTACTGAAGCTCCATTCTTGCTGTGGTGGTCTATCTTTTGAACAGATATATAATTAAGATCAATGGTGTGTGATCTGCAGGGTTCCCACATCGAAATGTCTGGGCAAAATTGGCTTACTATAGTATGTTCTTCTAACTCAGCAGCATAGGACTCACTGCCTACATGACATCATTGAATGTCAGCCATATTTTGCTCTAAAATCCTTTCTCCCCTGTTATTTCCATTTAAGGAGATCCATTCTGATGTCTAAGGTTTTTGTTTTTGTTGTTTGGTTGTTTGTTTTTTGAGACAAGGTTTCTCTGTGTAGCCTTGGCTGTCCTAGACTCACTTTGTAGACCAGGCTGGCCTCGAACTCCCAGCAATCCACCTGCTTCTGCCTCCTGAGTGCTGGGATTAAAGGTGTGCACCACCATGCCCAGCCTGATGTCTAAGTTTAATTGTTGAGTGGATGCATCTTTTTTCAGTACTAAGTATAAATGGTGAGCTAGGTGGTTGTGGCAAATACCTTTAATCCCAGCACTCAGGAGGCAGAGGCAGGAGAATCTGAGTTCGAGGCCAGCTTGGTCTACACAGCAAGTTCCAAGATAGCCAGGGATACACATAGAAACCCTGTTTCTGAAGAAGTATAAATATCAAAGTTTTAAAATACAAATTAGAGGGCTGGAAATACGATTCAGCAGTTAAGAACACTTTCCACTCGTGCAGGGGAACTGGGTTTGGTTCCCAGCACCCATGTGGTGGTGGCTCACAACCATATGCAACTCCAGTTCCAAGGTCTCTAACACCATTGTTGACTTCTGCAGACACCAAGTTTACAAACAGTGTACATACACACATATATGCAGTATACATACATACATGCAGGCAAAATACTCATATACTTAATGATATTTAAAGGTAAATTAAACTATGTTTATGGAAGCTATGTTTTATTTCTATATTTCCTAAAAGTTTAAACCTATGAAAATCAGCCAGGCCATGGCTGGAGAAATGGCTCAGTAGTTAAGAGTGCTTGGTGTTCGTGTGAGGACTTGAGTTTGGTTTTTAGAACCCATCATCCCATAACTTCCTGCAATTCCAGTTCTGAGGGATCTAATGCCCTCTTCTGTGGGCTCTGGCAGGTGCACATACACACACACACACACACACACACACACACACACACACACACACACACTAAATCTCCCCTTTTTAATTAATTAATTTTTTAAAAGATTTATTTATTTATTACTATGTATACAGTGCTCTGCCTGCATGTACACCTGCAGACCAGAAGAGGGCATCAGATCACATTTTATATGGTTGTAAGCCACCATTTGGTTGCTGGGAATTGAGCTCAGGACCTCTGGAGGAGCAGTCAGTACCCTCAACCTCTAAGCCTTCTCTCCAGTGGCCACCGCCCCCCCCTTTTTTTTAAAGAGAAAGAAAATAGGCCAGTAACTTATTAGTGTATGGTATTCAGGCTTCCATCCTCTGGGCTTAAAACTGTTTCAGTGCTGTAAGGTAGGAATGGTGTATCCAGGGTCAGGAGCAGGCATGCATAAAGGCTTTAAGGACATGTGGGCTTCTCACTCCCTGACGGTTCTCAAGCTGCCGTGCTGGGACAGCGGGCAACCTGGCCCCAAGGGCTCAAGGGCAGGCTGATGGAGAGGTATAACTTCCACAGCTCTCTACTGGTTGTAGCTGGGCTTTCGGCTACTTTATTGGGTTCTTTTTCCTATCTCTCTACACCACCCCTATCCCTTCCAATGCCCCAACACTAAGCAGGAGAGGAAAAAGGGTAGAAGAAGGAGAAGCATCAATCTTGTTAGACTACTTCCTGCTGATTAGAGGCATCAAGTTCCTTGAGGCATGTTTGATCTTCATAGGTTATCTTAAACCAGCAAGCAGTAGCCAGCAACCCAGCAACCCAGCAACCCAGCAACCCAGCAACCCAGCAACCCAGCAGCCCAGCAACCCAGCAACCCAGCAACCCAGCAACCCAGCAGCCCAGCAACCCAGCAACCCAGCAACCCAGCAACCCAGCAACCCAGCAACCCAGCAACCCAGCAGCCCAGCAGCCCAGCAACCCAGCAACCCAGCAGCCCAGCAGCCCAGCAGCCCAGCAGCCCAGCAGCCCAGCAGCCCAGCAGCCCAGCAGCCCAGCAGCCCAGCAACCCAGCAATCCAGTAACCAGCAACCCAGCAACTCAGCAACCCAGCAACCCAGCAACCCAGCAACTCAGCAACCCAGCAATCCAGCAATCCAGCAGTCCAGAAAATAGAAAACAAACAACAAACAGCAACAGCAGCAGCAAACAGCAACAGCAACAGCAGCAGAGAAAGCAGCAGCCTCTCTTTTGGGGCTCTGACATTTAAGTACCCTCTGAAGAGTTCCCCCAGAATTCTCAAAGTCAACTATCTTCAACTGGTAAAAATCATGCCCCTGCCAGAGCATGAGACAAATTATAGTCAGCCGCCGTGGACAATCTGAAGCAGCCCCATACCACACACCTGGGATTAAAACAAATACACATTCCCAGTATAATTGATATTTAAAAGAAAACAAAATTCTCACTGCAACTGGTTCTTTCAGTAACCATTGCAGCCATCTTGCTTTCTCCAATCCGGTTTTAATCCCTAGCCATGATATTAAAATGGTTTCTTTACCTAGTCAACCCTTGGTTATCTCTTGGTAATGTAATTCTCTCCTTCCATTGCGTGGGTCCCAGAGATTAAACTCAGGTTGTCAGGCTTGGTGACAAGTAACTTTACCCAAGGACTTGAGGTTGGTTCCAAGCCCTCATAGTTAGTGACTGACAATCTCCTGCAACTCCAGCCTCAGGCACCTTTTGGTCCATAATATTTCTATTTCCTCAAGCTAAACCCCATGTGTGAGCTTTACAGCCCCTACACTTTGCAGCTAGATCTAGCTTTGGAAAGGTCCTTGCTCCCCACTTTTCTTTTCTTTTTTCTTTCTTTCTTTCTTTCTTTCTTTTTTTTTTAGACAGGGTTTCTCTGTGTAGCCTTGGCTGTCTTGGACTCTCTCTGTAGACCAGGCTGGCCTTGAACTTACATCGATCCACCTGCCTCTGCCTCCCGAGTGCTGGGATTAAAGGTGTGCGCCGCCGCCGCCACCACCACCCCCCCGGCCTGGTTCCCGCTTTTCACAGGGTCAGATCTCACCCTCGAGGCCACTGTGTAAAGAACAAAGGCTGGAGAGGTGATGCGGAGCTGTATAGAGCAGAGAGTGGGCTGCTTTGGCTAACCTCCCCAAAACATTGCCTGATGGACTTATAAGAAGGGGTTTCCTCTGATGGAAATTGGCCTCTGTGCTTGGAAAATAAGAACCCACAAAAACAAAACAAAGCAGAAACCAGAAAAATAATGTTCTTTAGAGAACACAAAGATTTTACCCAGAAAATATTACTGGAGCCAGGAGTGTGGTCCCAGTTACACCTTAGAATCACTTTGGAGAACTAACCCCCCCCCCCAAAAAAAATCCTCCTTTAGACCTTGGATTTACTTGACCCACATGGGGCCCAAACAAAACTTTTTTTAAAAGTTCCCCATCGTTTAGTGTAGGGCACAAACTCCTTCACACATAAGCAAAGTGCCATTCAGTAGAAGTTAGCAGACATAGCTCACAGAGCCCAGGGTTATTGACTTCTCTTAAATCAGAAGTGGTGGGGAGAATGTTCAGAGGCAAGGGGCTATTTTTAGATATAATATATTTTTCTATATACCAGTGTACTAATAAAATATGATAGTTTTGTGGAGGAAGGTCCCCATAAGGTAAAAATTCTCAGGGCCTATGAGAACCATGCAAGTGAAAGACACAAGCTCGGGTTGCACCTCTGGACACCACGGGGTATAATTATTGTTTTGTTTGCATTAAGATGGCACAATGGCTATGTTGGAGATGTTGGCATCTCACCTCAATGACCATGAAGCCTAAATTTTTCCTCATTGCCTCTAGTCATTGATGATGGCTTAATGGTAGTTTCTACTCTGCTTTATGGCTGTCTGTGATTTTGTGTGGCCTAAGAGATGACAAAATACAGCCAACAGCAACTTTAGGAAGGACGGGTCTCTTTTGACTCACAGTTTGAGAGAGAGGTACAGCCTGTCACTGGCGGAGGAGGCAGGGCAGGAGTGTGAGCCACACCTTGTGATCTCAGTCAGTGTATGAGTTTGGTTTCTGTCATGGTGCTAAAACACCATGACCCAAAGCAACCTGAGGACTAAATGGTTTATTTCACCTTAGAGCTTCTAAGCCCATCATAAAGTGAAGTCAGAGCAGAAACTCACGAAAGGAACCTGGAGGCAGGAACTAAAACAAGAGCCATTGAGAGATGCTGCTTACAGGCTTGTTCAGCATGCTTTTCTTCTTCTTCTTCTTCTTCTTCTTCTTCTTCTTCTTCTTCTTCTTCTTCTTCTTCTTCTTCTTCTTCTTCTTCTTCTTCCTCCTCCTCCTCCTCCTCCTCCTCCTCCTCCTCCTCTTTTACTAATTAATTAATTTACTTTATATCCCTCCTCTCCTCCCGGTCCCTCCCTCTCCCCTCCCCTCCCCTTCCTCTGTGCCACCTCCCTTTCTTCTCAGAGAAGGGGGAGACTTCCCATGGATGGCAACCTGCCTTGGCATCATACCAAGTTGGGCCAGGTCCATCTTCTTCTGTTGAGACTAGACTAGAGGAAAGGGATCACAAAGGCAGGCAACAGAGTCAGAGACAGCCCTGCTCCTGCTGTTAGAGGTCCTACCTGAGGGTCAAACTGTACAGGTTACATATATGTAGGGGGCCTAGGTCCATCCCATGGATGCTCTCTGTTAGTGGTCCAGTCTCTGTGAGACACTGTGGTTCCAGGTTAGTTGACTCTGTAGTTTCGTTGTAGTGTCCTTGACGTCTCTGGCTCCCTCCATCCTTCCTCCCTTTCTTCTCTGAGCTCCTCCTAATGTGTGGCTGGGTGAAGCCACTCAGATGACTGTTGTGCTAGGCTCCTGTCTACAAGTATAGCAGAGTATTATGTGTAGTATCAGTGGGGGGTTCTCTCTCATAGCATGGGATTCAAGTTGGATGGGTCACTGATTGGCTGGCTCGAAGATTTGGTGCGTGGGTTGATGTCCCTTCCCTCCACTGGAAGTGCCTCCTGGCTACAGGAGGTGGCCACTTCAGGCTCCATCCCCTCCCCACACCCCCAGGACCACCACCAGCAGTGGGTGGGGCCCTGGGGCCCTCCCACATCAATCATCAGTCCAGAAAATGGCCTACAGACTTGCCTACAGCCAATTGATGGTCCCTCTTCTTAGATGACTCTAGCTTGTGTCAAGTCAACAAAACAAAACAAAAACAAAACATAAAGCCATACTAGCAGAGTCAGGAAGCAGAAAGGGAACAGGAAGTGGGGCCTAATTATAAAACCTCCAAGATCCTGGAGACATGACTCATTGGTTAAGAGCACTGCTGCTCTTGAGGAGGACCTGCGCTTGATTCTAGCCATCACAACAGCTAGCTGACAGCTGCCCGCCGCTCAGACTCCAAGGGAATCTGATGCCTTTGGCTCCTGTGGTCACCTGCACACACACATACACCTGTACACATGTGCACATAGCCACATGCAGACCCACATGCATTCACATAATTGAAAATAAGTCACCAGGCGTGGTGGTACACTTGGGAGACAGAGACAGACAGGTTTCTGTGGGTTCAAGGCCAGCTTGGGCTACATAGCCAGACCCCACAGAATTTTGATTCATTCATTAAAAACAACAGTGTAGTCAGTCCTGCATTAGGGATCCAGCTGGGGACTGAGCCCTTTGAGGGGACACTTCATATCTAAACCAGAGCAGGCTGAGTTCCTTACATGGCGGTCACCGTTACTTCTCAAAACACACCTATAGCCTGACCCATTTTTGCCATGTTGGTCCAAGATCTGAACTTGCATGGTAGGGATATACGTGTCAACTTTTGTGTCCCTGAGTTTCACAGACAAGCACTAGCATGCTGGTGCTCAGAGAGACTGAGCTCTGCTTTGCTCTGATGTTATGTAGTGAGTGGGGCAGGCCTCCCAGGAGGCAATCGCCATCCTCACTAGCTGCAAGGCCGAAGCACACAGAGATACTCACATGACCCCACCCATCTGGAGTCTCCTGGGGCTCTGAGGTCTCTCACCTGGGAGCTTTGGATGGAGAAGGCAGGCATAAGGTAAAGTGAAAAGGGCAGGGTCCTGGGGTTCTCCTGGGAAGCTCTGACTGCAGGCCAGGCTGCTGACCTCCGGACCTCAGTTACTTACCAGGGATGTGATTTTGGATGAGTCTGCACCCTTCTGAGCCTCAGCCCTCTTAGCGGTGAGGTAGAGATGAGGACATCTCCATTGCAGCTGAGGAATAGAGGGTGTGTGCATCCTGGCTTCTGTCTTTATTGTAAAACAAACAAAAGAAGACAAACAAAACAGAACAGAACATCTGTTTCCTGGAATTGGATATGGAATGCAGAGTTCTTCAAATCGCCCAAGGAATCTGCGTTTCCTGCTGTGGTCACTACGCCCACCACCATCACTGTAAATCAGCACTCCTGAGCAGCCTGAGTCATACGCCTTCTACTTAGGTCTGCGAAAAGGACTTGGATTGGGCAGTGGCTGGACGTGGGGTGGGGAGACTGAGTGCTTGCCTGGCATGCTTCATGTCCTTGGTTCTATCTCCAGCATCCAATAAAACTGGGTGTGGTCACGCATGTCTACAATCCCAGACGCAGACATGCACAGCTGCCACTCCAGCACTTGGAAAACAAAAAAGTCATCAAAATTAAAGGTCATCTTTGCTTACAAAGCAAGTTTGAGGCCAGCCTGGGCTACATGAAGCCCTGGACCCTCCTCTGGAAGGTACATCAAACTCTTCATTATTGGAAGCCTAGCCACTAAATGGTCCAGCTAGTTCCTTTCACTTTACACACATTTTAGAAAAATGTGTCCTGGAAGGGGTTTTTTTTTTTTTCTGTTGTTTTCTTGTTTTCGTTTGTTTGTTTTTGTTTTTTGCTAAAGGGCCTCTGTAGTCTTAACTAAAAGAAGCAACATCAAAGCCGGGCGTGGTGGCACACGCCTTTAGTCCCAGCACTCGGGAGGCAGAGGCAGGTGGATCACTGTGAGTTCGAGGCCAGCCTGGTCTACAAAGTGAGTCCAGGACAGCCAAGGCTACACAGAGAGACCCTGTCTCGAAAAACCCAAAAAAAAAAAAAAAAAAAGAAGCGATATCAAAATGTGTGTAGTTTGTGGGCTCTCACCCACACAGAGGCTGCAAGTACCACATTCGTTACCAAATAATTCAACCCAAAGAATAATTAATATGACCCAAGAGAATATGCAAAAAAATTGTTAAATGCTCTAACTTTTTGGTTTTAATCTTGAAATTTGGGCTGTCCTAGCTTTGGCCAAGGTACAGTGGACTCATGTGATGATGGTTAGTATTGGCAGCTGGGGTAACAGGGAAGACGGCTGTAAGGCTGCTGTTTTTAGGTTCATACGTCTTTCAGCTGCCTGGACATTGACATCCTGCTCTTATCTTTGAGCCTCTGAGGCAAGAAGCTTCTAGAAGTACAGGCCCTGCTGGTACCCAACCAGCAAACCAACAAAATGTTCACCTATGCCGAAATCCCTTATGTCCCCAAGCTATTTTCTCGGTAAAAGCTTGAAATATCTGTACAGGAAACCTGTGTCCCCCTGGAGCTGGTCTCACAGAGGCCACAGAGTCAACCTTTATGGCCTCATTTGATTATTTTTTTCTGATGAGAAATGTCATTCCTCATAGGGTAACCCCAACTCTGTGACAAGGATGTCCTACATTTAGAGTGAATGGCAACCTAAGCAGTACTGTCTCGCGCTTCCTGCCTCTCACAGAATGTGCCTGTCTCTGGCCACCCTCACCTTTCTCCTTCCACAGGATACATAAACACAGCTGTTTTTCCAAGGCATCCCAGGACATACCACAGTTCCTCAGATCCTGCCCCACCCCTGTGCCCTTCCCAGTACATGTCTTTTGTTCACTCATCACATGTACTGAATACCTGCTGTGTTCAGGTGGCTAAAGACCCAAGGAAGAAACTATATGCACCATGTGCGTGCAGTTCTCATAGGGACCAGAAGAGGGCATTGTTGTGAGTTGTCACATGGATGCTGGGAATGGAACCCCAGTCCTCTACAAAAGATGCTGAGCCATCTCTCCAGCCCTCACACTACTTAGAGGAGAGGATGTTTTGAAAGGAGAGTTTAAAACTGACTGGTTTGGGGCAGGGTGGTGGTGGTGCACACCTTTAATGCCAGCACTTGGGAGGCCGATCTCTATGAGTTGAAGGACAGCCTAGTCTACGGAGCAAGTTCCAGGACAACCAAGGCTACACAGACAAATGCAAAAGACTGGTTGTTTTGTGACAGTCTTGCTCTGTTGCTCTGGCTGGCTTTAACACCTGCTCTCAAACGATCCTCATGCCTCAGTTTCCTGAGGAGCTGAGATTATAGGCATGCACTGTGTGGATACCTGTGTGGTATTAATGTATGTGTCTTCATGTGAATGTTTCCATCTTATGGTTCCTATTGTGGTCATAAAACACCATGGCCAAAAAGCAACTTGGGCAAGAAAGAGGGTTTGTTTTACTTCCACTTTCACATTCCGGTCTACCATCCAAGGAAGTCAGGGAAGAGTACAAGGCAGGACTCTGCAGGCAAGAACTGATGCAAAAGCCACGGAGGAGTGCTGCTTACTGGCTTGCTCATCAATGCTTCTTCATCTTACTTTCTTATGTCATCTAGGACCACTTACCCAGGGGTAGCCCCAGTGGGTATGCCATAGAATTAGCCAGAGATTTGACCTCTGGCTGTTCATGGGCCAACAATCTGAGCTGCTGCACTGTAACAGTTTGGGGGCAAGGTAGGAGACAGTGCCAAAAAAACCCAAACCAAATGAAACCAAACACTGTTGGCTGCTTATGCCAGGGGAGCCATGGACACTGGGGTGCCTGGCAGGGAACAAGGTCTTGTATAAACTGTTCCAGGCTCTGCTGCTGCCTCCTTCAAGTGAGCACTTCTGCCCCGTGAGCCCTCTCAGCACAGGGTGGAGTGTGGAGTTGACATGAGTGACTGTCCTTTGAGCCAGGCATCCACTATCTTGGGGAGTCCAGCTGTGCCCCTTTGCTGGGCACCCTGACCATTTACACTGGCTCCCTGAGACCCTCACTTGAGGACCCAGCTACTCCTAACACTCACTGCATATAACTTTGCCTTAATTGTACAAGGCCTTGGGGACGGGCTAGAGTATATAGGATGAGGAAAGACATATATAGGATGGGGTTCCATCTCTGTAGCTATAGGAAGGTCTCACCTCTACTGGGTAAAGGCTTTCCCTGGGTGACTTTGGGAAGTGTGCCCACGCCCCTCTGAATAGCCCTCACCTGTGCTTTGTAAGGAAGCCCCAAAACCTCAGACTGTTTCCTAACGTTGTCTTTGGCAGAATTGTGTGCCTCACTTGGTTTGTCATTGGGACTTTAGAAAAGGGGGTCGAATTTGTTTTGTCTCTCTTTGGGAAGGAATCTTAGCAACAGGGGTGCATTACAGAGTGGGGAGAGTACCCGGAGCATCCTCCCTAAAGACTTGAGGAAATATTGTAACCCCTGAGGATCTGGCTGCCACTTCCAGGGGAGGGGGACCCTTGGCATGCTTCTCAGAACATCTAGTGGGGTGGAGGCAGGTCTCCACTTTGTAGAACCTCAACCCTCTGAGTGCATCCTAAAGCTGGCCTTTCCTTCTTCCCTACCTCACGCTTCCTGCTCCCCTCTCCTACTTCCTTGTGTCCACTTCCTGTTTCCAAGTCCTGCCTCAAAGCTCCATTTCCAGGGCCACTCAGATTAAGGCAGTCTCTTGCTCATAGCTCTACACACAGACCTCTTCTTCCTGAGGGCTCTCACCAGACCCATCTTTCTCTGTAGATGCCCTTTCACCTCTTCAACAGAATAATCTCCCTGCCCTCAAGCTCCCTGCTAGCTAGCCTCCTTCAGTAAGTCTCCAGAGTGTAGGCCAGGGATGAGCATCACCCTGCGGCCTCCTTTCCCTGGCCCTTCCCGTGGGCCACGCTGCTCTTGCCTCCCTATTGTTAGCTGAATATGTTCGCGTTATAAATTTTATGTTCACAAATTTTGGGAGAGGAAAGAGGTGATTTTTTTTTTACTTTTCCTCCTGATTTTTTTTTCTTCTTTAGGCAAATTGCTATCACTCACAAAGCAAAAGGACCTCACAAAAGCCCTCTGAGGTCCTCTCATGGTAATCAAAGAGAGTCTTCTGCTGAAGGGAAGATACCGGGAAAGGTGTGGCTCAGGATATCAGAGGCACTGCTTGTCCAGGCTTGCTCTCCCTTCAGGCTGGCTGGCCTTGAGTATCTGTAGTGTCAGCAGAAGGGACAGTGGCTTCGCTGATGAGCCCATCCACATCCGGGTTCTCTCCTTGCCTCCCCCAATCACTCCCTTGATTTTTGTTATTATTATGCTACCTGTTGGGAAGGAAGGGAGCATGCTGGGTAAATGCTTTCTCTGTGGTTAGCAAATATTTGCTGAGTATGCACTTTCTGCGGACCCTCTCAAGGGTCCTTATGGGAATAGATTAGCGGCAGGTGGGCGAGGCTCCTCCTCAAAGAAGTGCTCACTCTGGTCTCCATCAGCGTCCCAAGGGTCCCTCTGACACCCTCACCAGCTGTTCCCCTTCTCCCTTGGGCAAGCCTTCCATTTCTTGTCCCTGAGTGAGGGCACTTCACCCTCCTTTCCCCATACCTGGTGTAGCTCATATGTTATTCCTATACCACCACCAAGTTCTACGAAAATTCAGTAGCTCTCATAGAATCAATCTCTCCTAAATGGGGAGATGGCTCGGCTGTTAAGAGCATTTGTTTCAAGCTGGGTGTGGTGGCACACACCTTAAAAAAATTTTTTTTTAATTTATTCACTTTACATCCTGATCCCCCTCCTCTCTTCCCAGTCCCCTCCCTCTTCCCCCATGCTCCTCTTTCCTTCTCCTCAGACAACAGGGAGGTTTCCCCACAGGTACCAACCTGCCCTGGCACATTACGTCGCTGCAGGACTAGGTTCAATCCTCTCCCACTGAGGCCAGACGAGGTAGCCCAGTTAGGGGGACAGGATCCAAAGGGAAGCATTAGAGTCAGAGAGGACCCCTGCTCCAGTTGTTGGGGGGGATCCACATGAAGACCAAGCTGCACATCTGCGCAGGGGCCTAGGACCAGTCCATGCAAGCTCTTTGGTTGCTGGTTCAATCTCTGTGAGCCCCAATGGGCCCAGTTTAGTTGACTCTGTAGGTCTTCTGGTGGAGTCCTTGACCCTTCTGGCTCCCTCAATTGTTCCCCTAACTCTTCTGTAGGACTTTCTGAGCTCTGCTGTGGGTCTCTGCATCTGTTTCCATCAGCTGCTGGGTGAAGCATCTCAGAAGAGTTATGCTAGGTCCCTGTCTACAAGCATAGCAGAGTAACATTAATAGTACCAGGGATTGGGTTCTCTCCCGTGGGATGGGTCTCAGGCAGGGCTAGTCTTTGGTTGGCTGTCCTATCAATCTTTGCTCCATATTTGTCCCTGGTAGGCAGGACAAATTTTGGGTCAAAGATTTTGTGGTTGGCTTGGTGTTCTTATCCCTCCACTGGAAGTTCTGCTTGGCTACAGGACGTGGGGTACACACCTTTAATCCCAGCACTGGGGAGGCAGAGGCAGGTGGATCTCTGTGAGTTTAAGGCCAGCCTGGTCTACAAAGTGAGTCCAGGATAGCCAGTGCTACACAGAGAAACCCTGTGTGGAAAAACCAAAAACTAAACCAAACCAAAAAACCAAAAAAGAAAGAAAGAAAGAAAGAAAAACCAACCAACCAACCAACCAACCAGATCACTTGCTGCCTTCCCAGAGAATTGAGGTTCAGATCCCAAGCACCCGTATCAGATGCTCAACCATGTGTAACTCCAGTTCCTGGGGAGCCAACATCCTCTTCTGGTCTCTGTGAGCACTGCGCATGCGTGGTGCACATACACTTGCGCTCAGGTGTACACACATATAGACGTGAAACAAACACGTTGTAAAAACAAAATGAAACCCTATTTCTTTTCCCATGGCCCCATTTCTGTTTCTGGAAAAGACCCAGGACACACACTTGGTCACCAATTCTAGAAGCTCCTTGAGACCGTCCTTCCCCAAGCTGCTTTCTCCTGTAAGCCTCCTTCAGGCTTGCCTAGTTTCTTCAGCACATGGTTCTGTCAATCCCGGTGTTCAGGGCTACTTAGGTGCCTGCAGGTTCCATTGTGGGAATTTTGAGGTGTCTGAGGCGCCATTAACCAGCATCACTGCCTATGTTATATGACTCCTTTCCCGTATCCAGCGCAGTCTCCCTTGCTAGTTTGCCTAATTACACCTTCCCAATGCACCCACAACCCGATGCCTTCACGCAGGCACACAAGCAGTCCCGCTTAAGAACGCTGTTCATGCAGTTTTGTCATCTACAAAGCCAAGATGTGAGAACTAAGCAGTCACAAAACCTTCAATGTTTTAAGTGGGGTTACTTTCTTTTAGGGGGAAAGGGGAGGAGGAGATAAAGAGTGCATTCATAAATATACTTGGCTGACTGCGGGTTGAGCGTACCTGCTAGACCCAGTGTTTCTGAGAATCAAGTTCTCCAAAGGGAGGATGGCTGCCTCTTTTGTCTTCTTCTTTTTTTTTTTTTTTAAAGAAAATATCACTTGAAAATATTTATTTCGGGGCTGGAGAAATGGCTCAGCGGATAAGAACACTGTCTGTTCTTCCAGAGGTCCTTTGTTCAATTCCCAGCAACCACATGGTGGCTCACAACCATCTATACTGGAATCTGATGCCTTCTTCTGATATATGGTGTACATGCAGATAGAGCACTCATAAATAAATAAATGAATAAAATCTTAAACAAAAGATATGTTTTTAAAAAAAAGAAAAAGAAAATATTTATTTCATGTGTGTAGGTCTATCTGTGCACCACTTACATGCAGTACCCGAGGAGGCCAGAAGAGGGAACTAGATCCCCTGGGAGTGGAGTCACAGAGGTTTGGGAGCTGTCTTGTGTGTGCTGGGAATGGAACCGGATCTGCTAGAACAGCAAGTGCTCCTAACTGCTGAACCATCTCTTCAGCCCTGCAGATAGGAGTGCTTTTAATTACTGTGCAATTTTTCTTCTGTCACTGTTCGGTGGTTTTCCTACAAAAGAATCACTATTACTTTTTTAAATCTTTTCATGTTGCTATTTTGAAATTTTGAGTGTTGATTTTTTTGTTTCAATATGTCACTAAACACTTATTAAAATAGTGTAGGCCATGTGGCATTTCTCTCCTTTCTTTAGGAACAACGCTTGGGGTGAGTGCCCTGCTCACTTTACAACAGAGGAAACTGAGGCTTGGAAGTGACAAGGCTTGACTCTGTGTGATGCGATGGAAAACAGACTAAACCAGGGCCTGAGGTCTTGTTTCTAATGCCAGTTCTGCTACCAGCAGCCGGGTGACCTCAGAGACAGGCCCAGCTTTTTTGCTTCTAGGCGTCACTGCGTGCCTTTCCACCAGTGTGATTTGCTTCCCGGTGAAGAGAACAAGGGTGCGCGGACAGTGTGGGAAACTGAGGTCTGGGGTAGGGTGGGACTGCAAAATAGGGAAGGCTTCCTGGAGGAGGAGTGGTGAGGGAGCGCTGAGATAGAGGAGAGAGAGTGGCTGCAGGGTGAGGAGGGGTTGCTGGTGAGAGGGCACAGATGGGTTTCTGGGAGCACCAGCGACTGCTCCCGAGGGGCCGCAGTCCTGGGTCCGCCTGGTCCCGGGTCACTGGGAGGGTCCGGACGCAGACCAGCCTGCTCCTCCTCCCGGGAGGGCGGGCGGCTGCAGGGCGGGGCGGGGCGGGGCTGGCGCGGCCTCCTGGCGACGCGGCGGCTGCTGCTCTCTGGCCCGGCTCTGCGGGCTGCAGAGGGAGCGGGACTTAGGAGGCGCAGGCGGTAAGTAATCTCGCAGCCGGGAGGGTGTGCGTGGGCCGCCGGGGCCCAGGTGCTGACACAGATCATAAGGGGGCTCTGGCTCCTGCAGGTTTGCGCAGTGCTCAGCCCAAGGGTCGGTCCTTCGGATCCCGGCGCCGGGGCCGCAGTCCCGGGGCTTGGAGGTGCGCTCCTGCCTCCTACACTGCGCCCCGCACCGCAGACGCGCCGAACAGTTGGTGGCGAACCTGCGCAGGGATCTAGTGACAGCTGCGGGCGAGCCTCACGGAGCCCCGCACTCCCTGCCCTTGCCTGCAGTGTTTGATCTCAGCGGGCTCTTTAAGACCATTCTTTAAACAGGCCGGTGGCTGCTCCTCTGTCTTGGGCCGGCGCGCCACTGCACTGCCCAAGCAGGTCACCCCGAAAGCCTTTACCCCCACGAAAGCCTTTACCGTCTTCTGAGGGACGTTTTCCAAGTTGCATCACCGTTTGGCTTCCAGACAGGTGCTTGGCTGTGGTGTTGGACTTACAGATTTTTTAAAAAGAACTTTTTGTATTTACTATGTGCGCGCCCTTTTACCCCAACAACCCTTCCAACACCGAGTACTGTCCTCAAAATACTGTGGGGGTTCTTTTAAAGGGGCTTGCAAACTGGGCTATACACCTGGTAAGATTTAAAAACAAAACCAATAAAAAGATTCTCAACTTCTCCCTCCTGCCTACATCCCCATTCCCGAGGCAGTCGGTGGGAACATTTAAAAAGCTGCCGGGGTGGTTTTGGGTGCAGGCAAGTTTAGAAGAGCAGAGAGGGGAGGAGAGCCCATCCGGAGCGCTCAGTCTTTCTAACCACCTCTCCACCAGGGGGGCATGTGGATGCTGTGTGCCAATCTTAGACCGCAGGTGGTGCCATAAAAAAAAAAAAGTTCTCTTTGTACCTAACTCTGTTTACAGTAAATATTTTCAGGGACACTTTTTACTTAGGAGGTTGGAGTGTGGGCCTTTGAGTCCTTGCCAGAGTCAAGGTTGTCCTGTCAGAGAAAACCGAGTGATTTGGAAAAGGACCTTAGATTGAAAAGGTGAGGAAAATGTTTAGGATTAGGTGAACCCTTCCTTAACACACACATGCACACGCGCCTGCACGCGCGCTCACACAAAAGTACCGGCATTTACATAAAGGTGGGGATTTTCCCGAAGGTGGAGCGAGCCTGAAGGGTTTGCACCTGGTACTCGCGTCCTTGTGTGTGCTTTTGTGAGTTAGCTGTCTTTGATGTGTGCCCTCGGGAGCAACCGCGTGTATGTTTCTTGATAGAGTAACATCGGAGTTAGAGAACTGGCGCTTCCAGTAACATGGCAGAGCTCGCTTCAGTCTGAAAAATGATGGGACACAGGAAAGGCCGAGCAAATGTTTGAATCCAGTGATCTTGGTCGCATATGTTAATAATACAGTTGTCCTAGGTGAGCAGGTGAGCAGTCACTGCTAGGTTAAGACTCTGGTATTCTAAGTATTCACACGTCTCCTGGGTGTTACAACATGGCCACAAGTCAGATTTTGTACTTTCCTTAGGTGCTGGCCCTGTGTGTTGTCTTTTTGTAGTGTCAAGATGCTGTCGCTTTAAGGATGCCCTGGGGAAGGTGTTTGTGTTTCTGACCTCTAACATGGGCCAGAAGGACATTGATTTTGAAAAATAAAAAAATGATAGAGTCTTGCTCCATTGGTCTGTCTTGTTTTCCTGTCCTGCTACAGTGCCCTTTCCTATTGCCAGCTGCTAGAAGTGTGACGCTGGGAGTTATCACCACAGTTTTGACTTTGGCTTGGGAGCAGAGGTTATATGGAGTACATGGTACCCCAGGGTGGCCCCTGACCCCAAATCTTCACCCTTTGGGGGAACAGAACCATAAAGAAGCCGTGTGTGTGTGTGTGTGTGTGTGTGTGTGTGTGTGTGTGTGTCTCATACTGGAGAATGCATGTGTACCAGACCATCAAACTGACTGCTTGTAAACCTGTGACTTTCCTTTCCATCTGGAGAGCAAGGTTTACCTAAAGACGCTCCCAAACTCTTGGTGTCTGAAAAGGCGTGCCTGAAACGTGGCGGTTACCTGTGAGATGAGGGGTGCAGCTCCTGGAGAGCCTGGTGGTTTGTGTTGAGACCTGCGATTGTCTGTTACAGCCAGCTACTTAGTATAATAGCTTCCAGTGTGTGTCTGTTGGTCCTAAGTTATTTCGTCACGCTGATGGTGTGAATAATGGTTGAATTTAAAGTGTTTCTAAGCTCTTTTCCCCCTGAAACTCATTTATCTAAAAGATGCTGTTAACCTTTTTAAAAGGTCTAGCTGAGGTTCCTTCCCTTCCTTTCTCCTTCCTTCCCTCCTCTCTTTCCTCCTTCCCTCCCTCCCTTCCTTTCTTCCTCCCTCACTTCCTCTTACTCTTTCTCTGGTCCTAGTGCTTTGAGGGAGGCTGGCACCTCTCTTCTGTCACTTGGCATTGCTGTCATGATGAAACAAGTTATGATATGAGAATGCAGAAAAGGGGGTGGGGAGGGCCAGGGCCGGAGAGAGGAGGGGTGCTGATAGGGGTTGCACCAGGGCCGAGTGGCCTTCCTGAAGTCTGAAGCTGGCTTGAGTGTCAGTCAAATGCCCCCACTGGGGCTTGAAAAATGGCTTAGATGGTAAAGGCACTTGCTGTTGAGCCTGATGGGGCCCGAGTTTGATCTCTGCAACCTATGCCGTGGAAGGAGAAAACCGATTCCTTCAAGTTGTCTTCCGACCTCTGCATGTTCACACACACACACACACACACACACACACACACACACACACACACAGACATGGCTCTGTTGCAACCCCCTCTACCTTGTTTTCTTCCTGTGCTTGCCTTTCTCTGTTCCCCAAGCCAATGCCCCCACCTCTGCCTTTTTGTGAGAGGTGGGCTAGGGGTGGTAGGCGCTCAGTCTTTCTATATGACCTAGGCTCATCTCCAACTGAGATCCTCCTGCCTCAGCCTCCCAAGTACTGGGATTTACTGCCCAGCCACAGGAGAGGTTGTTGTGACTGTTTCTTTCTTTCTTTGGTTACTCACTGAGCAGCTACTTACTTCCGGCAGGGCTCTGTCCCACCTGCCAAGTTCTTGGTCAACAGGATACAGTCCTTGACTTAAGGAGCCTGAGTCTGGGTAGTGGATCTGGAGACTGTGGGTTACAGTGCTCTGGTTACTCGTGGGCACAGGCTTGCCTCACCTGCGGCAGTTCCCCTGCAACTCATGCATTTATTTGGAAGGCGTAAGAAACACTTTCTGAGCTTTAAGTTCCACTTTATTTCACTGAGACTTTGTCCCAGACTTAAAATGAGGGAGCTGTGGGGTTCTTTTCTGACTGGAGGGGAGGGAGGGTGCTGGGCACTGGAGGATGGGTTTCCTGGAGGGTCTGAAGGGGATGGAGAGCTCCCATGAAGAGGCCAGGACTGTCTGGCGGCTGGTGACTGGTAATGGCAGCCTAGTGGCTGTGCATCTGTGACAGGGCCCGGCAAAGCTCCTGCTTGTCAGAGGCCTCTGAACTTGAGCCTCATTCTGCCATGGCTG
Source organism: Acomys minous (assembly GCF_964271855.1). Lineage (NCBI taxonomy): Eukaryota > Metazoa > Chordata > Mammalia > Rodentia > Muridae > Acomys > Acomys minous. Next base: position 48,610,212 of record NC_140495.1, read on the forward strand.
CTGTAAGACAGGGCTGCTGAGCAGGCTGCAGAACACATTTCACTCACTCCAAGTTCTGTTTCATAGGGCTGAGGACCTCCCAGTTACTACGCCAGGCCTAGCGGAGGCACTCGCTTGTCATCCCCACCGTAGGTTCATAGGTCTGCCTGGGCTAACTAAGGTCAAGGCCAGCTTGGGGCAACTTGAACCCTGTCTCCAAACCACAACCAAAAATACTTTTTTTCCCCACCTCTTCTGAGACAGGGGCTCATGTATCCCATACTATTCTCTAGTTCACTAGGTGGCTATGATGACCTTGAACTTCCAGTTTCAACTTCCCAAGTCCCAGGATTTTAGGCAAACACCCTATGCCTGTTTATGCCGTACTGGTCATCAAAACCAGGGCTTCACGTATGCCAGGCAAGCCCTACCAACTGAGCCACACCCCCAGCCCCATAGTCACTGTTTGCTTATTGACCATGTCCAAGTGACAGGTCGCACATGCAGCACTTCTTTTTCTCTGCTCCAACTCTGACATCCCTAGAGACTCGAGGGTCCTGGAGCCGCTCCCAGCCTGCGCCGTGGCTGAGCTGAGGTTAGCAAGTGCTCAGGTCTTCCTACAGGGCTCAGCTCTTTGCAGAGCTGATTAAGACACTGTGTTTTCAGGGGCTGGAGAGACCACTTTATGGTTAAGAACACTTCCTGTTCTTGATGAGGACCTGGGTCAGCTTTCCAGCACCCGCACATCAGCTCACAACTGTGTAACTTCAGTTGCAGGGAATCTGACATGGTCTTCTGACATCCATGGGCACTGTGCACACATGAGGTGTATATACCTTCATGCAGACAAAATACTCATACATATGAAAATAAATGCATCTTTAGAAAAAGACATTCTGATCTTAGACACCCCCGTACCTCACCCCTCAGCCCCCCTGCACAGTCCCCTTGAGTTTGGATAGATTTATTGTTTTCCCTCCTGGAAGATAATGTACATCTCAAAGGCCACTGTGTCCCTGTGGTCCAAGGGACTTCACTTTTTTCCTTTTTTTTTTTTAAGAGAAGGCAGATTTGGCTGTTGGGAAAGGCTCTGAGTGGGTCCACTCTGGGCTGAAGAGGCACTGTTCCTGCATTTCTTTAAGCTTTGCAAAGCCCTTGAGTTTTGGAAATAATTAGTTATTGGGTAAGAATTAAAAACAGGCTTCAGTGCTGGGCTTTTTAGGGTACAGTGAAGGTCGGCAGTCTTGTTCATGTGATACACGCAACCAAAACAACTTGCTGCACCATAATTACCCTGAGCTTTAAAATTTACAGATAGTTGGGGCTTTGAGCCCGACAGCACTGTCATTACCTAGATGAGCCTAGAACAGATTCACAAATGGCTGTGGGTATGCACACAGGATTCCACCCAAAAAGACTGGACCCAGGGAGCGCTGCAAGAGACGTAGCGGGGAGTCAACATGGAGTTAAGCATTCAGGATTACAACACGGGGCATATCCTGTGAATTTGGAATACGCTGGCCAGCCTGCCTGGCAGCCTCTTTGTTTATAGGGCGACATTTATTAGCTGCTGTCCAATCACAGGGAGTTTTGCTTACCTTAGGTAAACTATGTGATGGCTCAGGATGTTATTTTGTAGATTTTATATCTGTAAGACCGATATTATTATTGAGACAGGATCTCATGTAGTCCAGGTTACCTCAGACTCACCTTATAGCAGAGCATGATGTTAAACTTCCGATGATTCTCCTGCCTCCACGTCCTAGGTGCTGGGATTACAGGTAGATAGGCATCACCAAGCCTGGTGCATCCTGTGCTGGGTGATGGAACCCTGCATGTTAGGGAAGTCCAACCAGCTGAGCCCGATTCCCCAGCCCTAGTGGTGGATTTTGGAAGAATGTGGAGAAATCTTGTTTTACATGTTCTCTGGTACGCTTACTTGTGAGGTCCTTCTCCTCCTTCAGAACCACACAGCTTCAGAAGGCAAGTGGAGGGTGTCTCTCCCTGTCCCAGGCAAGTCTCAGAAGCCTGGGGGAACTGGCATAGAGCAGCAGTTACCATGGAACCACGAGAGTTAGAGGAACCAGGCTAGGGAGCTGGCTCAGTGACTAAGAGGGCTGTGCACAGGACCCAAGTTTAGTTCTGAATCCCCACACTCCTGTAAATAAGCCTATAAGGGGGCAGGGAGGTGGGCAGAGCATGTGCTCAGTATGTCGGAAGCCCTGTGCCCTGTGCCCTGTGCCCAGCACTGGGTAAGTCAGTTGGATGTGGCAACATTCACATGTAATCCTAGCACTGGAGAGGCAGAGGCAGAAGGATCAGACATTGAAGGTCATCTTCAGCTGTGTAATAGGTTCAAGGCCAGTCTGGACTAGGAAGAGCCCTGTCTTTAAAAAGAAAAAAGTCTGCGCAGATTTTTTTTTTTCCTTAAATTACTCTTAATCAAGAGTTGGTGAAACCTTAGAATGCCCTCATTTTGCTATGGGGTAAGAGTGTCCTGGTCTCCAGTACTTGTGTTGAAAGCCCTCTCTGTGTCAGGTACTGGGAGTGTGGTTCTGGCAGATTCCTCTTCATCGGGGTGGGGGTGGGAGGCGGGGGTGTGTGTGTGTGTGTGATTTTCTCACCTACAATGTCGGGGCTTGGAGTCTACGTCTTGTTGCTGTGCAGGAGTAGGTAGCCGCAGTGGGTGTTGCAGTTAGGATGCCCAGCTGGCCGAGGTTAGGGTTACTGCACGCAGAGGATGATGCCCCGAGCTGTGCTCCAACGAGGCCACAGTTCTCTTTACCGTCTCTGGCCATAGAGAGTTTCTAGTAAGTGATAACGATCGTGCTTTCCAAAGTTGGGTGCAAAGAGTAGAATTTCACGTTTATTGATGCTGCTGGTTGGCCTGGAGGTGCCCTGGAGTGGGAATAGCCACTTTACCCTCTACTAAACCCTCTTTAGCTACATTTGTAATTGCTCACGCTATTTACATATAAATAACCATGCTTCCAGCAGTGAAACCCCTTAACCTCGCAGGTGGTTAAACTCAGCCCTGGGGGAATCGCCAGGTGGAGTGGCCTGGGGCTGGTACTGCTATTAAAAGCCTCTTGAGGTGGGGGGTGGGGGAGGGGTTTGAGTCCCCATCCTGTCTCTTTTCACTGGTTACTTTTAACTGTCAACTTGACACAACTTAGAATCTTCTGAGAAGTGAGCCTTAATGAGGAATTATCTGGACCAAACTTGCCTGTTGGGGATTATTTGGACTATTCATTAATGCAGAAGACCCACGCCATGCTCTAGGCAGGGGGTCCTGAGCTGTTGGAGAGGTGAAAGCTGGCCCAGAGCAGGGGAGGGTCCAAAGGCTTGTCTCTCTCTGCTCTGGACTGGATAGGATGTTGTAAATTCCTGCCTTGACTTCCCCATAATGATGGACTAGACCCCAGAACTGCGGGCTGAACAGATCTTCTCTCCGGTAAGTTGCTCTTTGACAGGATGCTTTTATCAGTACAGAAGAGAAACTAAGACACTCTTCATGTTGCTTTAAGGTAGTGGGAGGTTCTCAGAATCCCAATGCTGAGACCCTTTAATAGGTTCCTCATGTTGCAGCGACCCCAGCCAAAAATCACTTTTGTTGCTATTTCTTTTTTCTTTTTTGTTTTTTGAGACAGGGTTTCTCTATGTAACCTTGGCTGTCCTAGACTCGCTTTTGTAGACCAGGCTGGCCTCGAACTCACAGCTATCTGCCTGCCTCTGCCTCCCGAGTGCTGGGATTAAAGGCGTGCGCCACCATGCCCGGCTTTTGTTGCTATTTCATAGCTGTAATTTTGCTATGGTTATGATCATAATGTAAATGTCTGATATGCAGGATATCTGATATACAACCCCCAAAGGGGTCTCGGTCCATAGATTGAGAAACATTTCTCTAAGGAGTAAATTAAGCAGCGCTTCCAGTGTGAAGATGCTAGCGAGATTCCAGGCAGAAACCTTTTACCTAACATTTTCCCTGCCATCTGCCCGGCAACAATGGGTCTTTTTTCTGCCTCTATAAAAATGCTTATTCTAGCTGCGTGCTCCAGTGACATGCGCCTGTAGTCCCAGCATTCGGGAGGCAGATGCAGGCTGATCACTGAGTTCCAGGCCAGCCTGCTCTACAAAGTGAGTCCAGGACAGCCAAGGCTACACAGAGAAACCTTGTCTCGAAAAACCAACCAACCAACCAACCGAACCAAAGCTTATTCTGGAGATGTCCCAAACACGTGTTTCCCGGCTGATGTGGCCTTCTGTGTCTGGAGCTTCCACTGACACACGTTTCCAAAGCTTTTTTTTGTTATCTCAGCATCATTAACTAGCTCTCTAGTGCTGCTCACCAACATCTTTTGGGGGTGGGGATGGGAGCTGGGTGTGTTCAAAGTCTCACTGCGTAGCTAGCTCAGTATGTAGATGTAGCTTGCCTCTAAATTACAAGTAATGGGATTAAAGGTCTCCTGGCTGTCCTTACCAGTGCGTTTTTGTTTTGTTTTGCTTTCTGTCCATTTTAAGTTTTAAAATGCCCTTCTTTCATCATGCAGTTGGACCCCTTTTGGCTACTAGCTGTAAGTTTTCCACTTTTCCCATCCCATGCTTCCAGCGACCCTTGACACGCTCGCTGGAATGAAACCCTCTCGCCAGGCTCCCCGTGTGCACAGGAATAGGTTTTCTTGGGTGTTTTATTTCTGCAGGAGATCACACTGCAGGAACACACATGGGGACCCCACCCCCTGTTGTGCTTAATTTCCCGTGACAGCATGGCAGGTTTTCAAAACAAGTGTCTGGGAGACACCCGCCAGGCCTCCCTTTATTCCTCGCTTTAAAAGCTTTCCGCTGGGAGAAGTGGCCCTCAATTAAGTCATTTAATAAAAACCGCCCTTCATTTTAAAGCATTCTTGGGAAGTGTTTACATTGCCTGCCACCGAGGGCTTCTAAATGAGGAGTTGTGGAGTGAGGGATCCTTAACCTGTGCCTTTAATAATACCCTTTGCTTTAGCTTCAGGCAGAGACCCTGGCAGATTTGTAGTTTTGTCATTGACCTAGACCCGAGACTGGGAGCTGGGGAGTTGGGTAAGTTGTGTATGTGTGTGTGTGTGTGTGTGTGTGTGCGCGCGCGCGCGCGCGCCCGCGCCCACCACTTGTGAGGGGGTAGAGGACATTCTTGGCTCTGTATTCTCCCCTTTTCAGGAGCCTCTGGTTGGAGAACCCTGAAGCTGCACAGAGATGTAAAACTAGCTCTCTGGAGACACTGTATGGATCCAGAAGCTTCTACCTAGGAAGGGCTGTCATTCTATTCCTCTCAGCCACCCCCTTATGTGCTCCCAGGGTGAAGACTTTAATAGAAAGAAACTTAAAAAAAAAAAAAAACACTCCAGGGAGCAGTTCAGCTCTGGGCTTCTGGGTATGTGTGGTGTGTGTGGTGTGTGTGGTGTGGGTATGATGTGTATGTGGTGTGTGTGTGTGTGGTGTGTTGTGTGTGATGTGTGTATGTGGTGTATGTGTGTGTGGTGTGTGGTGTGTGATGTGTGTGTGTGGTGTATGTGTGTGTGGTGTGTTGTGTGTAATGTGTGTGTGTGTGGTGTATGTGTGTGTGTGGTGTGATGTGTGTGTGTGAGTGGTGTATGTGTGTGTGGTGTGTGGTGTGTGTGATGTATATGTGGTGTGCGTGGTGTGTGGTGTATGTGTGTGTGTGGAGTGTGGGGGAGAAACTTGCCTGGTTGAAGGCTGTCTGGGCCTGTGGGAGCTGGGGAGGCTGGGGAGGTTCTGGAGAGGTGTGTGAGAGGCAGCAGGCTACCGACTGACTGAGTGACTTTCACCAAACACTTGAGAATATAGCACCAGTGGGGGCACTGTGGAGAAGCTGGGTCCTCACAAACAGTGTGCTGGAGCCCTGCCTTTTGTGTTTCCTACTGTTGTTCACTAGACCTTTCTTATACTGGGCCAGGGCAGGAGGGACAGAGAACCTCAGTCACTGGCTCAGGTAGGAGTTGATAGGCTGCAGGGTACAGCTAGTAAGAGCTGGCCAGGCTCTGCTCAGGGCGGAGTCATGGTGCCCCCCTCCCCATCATATTCTGAGCTCTGTGTGCAAGGTACTTACAGGTATTTGGAGAGAGCCTGGAGACACTTCCTGTTTCCAGAGCTCATTTGCCTTTCTACCTGGTGGGATTCTGTCATCTATGGGACATAGGTCACGTCTGGCTTCTGGGGGAAAGCATGACTCGTCCATGGGGAAGCCATGTTTGATCTATCTGTAAGTTTCCGGGGTGACACACTGAGGACTGTGAACTTCTCCCAGGGCCAAGGCCGTTCAGCGTGAGTCTTCCGGCTTTCTGAGAGTGGAGAAGGACACTGGGAGGGAACAGGCCTGGTCTGACAAATTGTCCTTTAGAGGAAGTCAGAGAGAAAATGTCTCATTTACTGACGAAACACAGTACATAGACAACGGAATTAGACTGTAGGAAATGTTCTCTTTATTTACAACTTGAGCGTTACTTGGGGAGTTCAGCTTTAGTTTTAAGTAATTCCATGGCAGTGGAGTCTGGGAGGGGAGCTTAAGGAGAGACAACTAAGGGCCTCACTAGGACAGTCTGAAAGTTGGTTATTGGAGAACAGGCGGCCCTTTTAGCTGGGTCTGGCTGATGTAAAGGAAAGAAGCCCAGCCGTAAAATAAAGTCTTTTTTTTTTTAAACCTCCCCTAGTACCTGGCACGGAATGAAAGACATTTGAAGAATGAATAGATGTTTAGGTCAAGACCCAAAGCAAACTTTGTGACGTGTACAGCCCAGCTTGCCAGCTCGACTCCACAGGAAAGTGGGGCCTGTTGGAAACACATTTCACAAGTAAAACTCAGCTGTCATTTCTGCTTTTGCTCTGAGCTCTCAGACCAGCTCACTGCTGGGGATCAGTCTGAGTGTGGAATGTTCTATCTGTCACACACCACACCGACAGACACCTGGGGTGCCAAGGTCTGCAGAATAAGGCTGGGGAGTGCTTCCACAGAACAGGGTTGAGCAAGGTCTTCTTGCAGGTGGCTCACAGTGTGACCTGTTTATAGTGTGTGGCTTCTAGGAGTCTGTGTGTCTTTTTTCCCTTTTGGGATGAGGTCTCACTTAAATAGTCTTGGCTGGCCTGGAACTCACTCTACCAGACCGTCCTCAAGCTCACAGACACCTGCCTGCCTTTGCCTGCTTTGTTACCTTGGACCAGGATAGCAGAAAAAGCGATCTTGATTGTAATAACTTTAGTAATAAGAGCAGAGCCACTGTTAGCAGTCGGTGAAATAGGAATCTTCAGTGTCATTGGTCAGTCTGTAGAAAAGTGTGAACGTGTGAGAGTTACATGCTGCAGCATTCCCAGCATGATTCCCTCCCACACGGGAAGGCGGAGGCGTATGGCATTGGAAGGCTTTTTCTGAGAGGTGGCCCACGGGATGGTAGCCCGTTGAGCTGTGCTGTTTGCTACTCCCTTGCTCGAGGGCTGACTTTCTGAGCTGGATCCAGTAAACCAGGAGGATGAATGTCCTGAGGGATGGTCCGGGAAGTTGCCTTTAGCTTCTGTGCTCCTGGCTTTTAACATTAATCACTTCTGTGATGGCCACCGGATACTCACACCACCCAGACAATGATGGTGTCTGATGTCACTGAACTTTGCTACAGCCATTTCCTTTGGAACGAAATGAAAAGCTTTCAACATTTACAAAGGAAGGAAAATGCGCAATCTTAGTAAGCCTTCTTGCTGCAGAATGAAAGGAACCCACAGTGCAAACCCAACTGTTTAACTGTGCGCATGCTCTCTCTCTCTCCATATATATGCATATATGTATGTATATATCATATATATGAATATATTATATATATTCTCATGAGTTATTAGGCATAGTTGGAATGAACTGTTTCCCATTTTGGAGGGGCACTGAATTGAGATGCAGAGGATCTGAGCTTATTGGCATATTATGTTCTAAAGTTGACCTGATTTAAATTTAAATTTCGTGTGTGTGTGTGTGTGTGTGTGTGTGTGTGTGTGTGTGTGTTGTGCGGGTGCATGCATACACACATATAACATGATGTTCATGCTCCCTTGATTTAGTTTTAGGAAACGCCTTCTGGCTTTCAGACAGTCTATATTAATTTGCAAAGTTTGTGATTAGGTTGCATAATTTTAGGTGGAATCTGCGCCACCATCCGAAACCATCATAGTACTGGAACAAGCTAATACCTCTAAACAGGGCTCGGCATTTCTCTGAGTACGGGACAGCCACTCATTTATCTTCTTCTTGTAATGACCTCATTGCTAGTCTATCTTGCTATGGAAACGGAGGCACACACCTTTGCTAAGGTGACACAACTGGTAAGTGCCGGGGCTGGGTTCAAACCTGGGCACATGTGCCTTGGTTAAAGCTAAGGCTGATCAGAGTGAGTCACAGTCAATCTGCAGGCTGACCTCACACTGGAGGATGTGTTTATGGTGTTTGAACGATCTGAGTTAACCGGAATCCTTTACTGCATGACCAGCATCTAAAGTTATTTCACCCACAGGCCTATGCTTCGCAAACTGAGTGTAAATCTAGGATACATGAAAGGACAGTAAATGTAACCAGTGAACTTGAAACACTTCTAACAGAGGGCTGGCTGTCTCTTCCTTCCATAGGGAAGAAAGATGAACTGGTTCAGTTCCCAGGCGACTCCTCCATTCCAAATGAATTATTCCACCAGAATAAAATACTCTTTCTCCTGCAAAAAATCAGCTACTGCTTTTAGAGCCTCCGGTCAGTTTTTCTCTTCAGTGGGTGACTAATCCTGAGAGGGAGACTCTGGCCGGTTTCCTTTTGCTGTAACCCCAGTGGCAACATCCTAAGTGCGGTGCGCCCTTGGCGAGATGAGGTTTGGGGCTCTTGTGCTTCTGGGGTCCCTGGGCCACTGGCTTTTCTCCTGGCTTGGGTGACAGATAAGAACAGGACCTGGAGAGATGAGATAGCAACAAAATTAAGTGCTCAAGGCTTAGATCCTGGCACCAGCTAGGACCATCAGTAGGTCTTTGCTGTGGCTGTTGCGGTTAGGTTCTGAGCGCTACCCAGTGCAGGGCACTGCGTCAAACATTACTGCATAGACACCACGGAACTTCACGCCCATCACGTTCCCATGAAGCATGCAATGTGTTTGTCCTTTCAGGCTTGGTGGCAAGCCTGAGCCATCGAGGGATCTTGCCATCCCTTATTTTCTTGCTGTTTAAATTACATTTGTGAAATTAGTCTATGGGGATTGAACCCAGTGTGTACCAGGCAACTACTTGGACAACTGACTTGCATTTTTTTCTTTCTTTTTTCGTCTTTCTTTTCTTCTTCTTCTTCTTCTTCTTCTTCTTCTTCTTCTTCTTCTTCTTCTTTTTTGGTTTTTCAAGACAAGGACTCTGTGTAGACCAGGCTGGCCTTGAACTCAGTGATCTTCCTACCTCTGCCTCCAGAGTGCTGGGATTAAAGGTGTGTGTCATGACACCAGGCTCTTCTTTCTTTCTTTCTTTCTTTCTTTCTTTCTTTCTTTCTTTCTTTTCTTTCTTTTCTTCTTCTTCTTCTTCTTCTTCTTCTTCTTCTTCTTCTTCTCCTCCTTTCTTCTTCTCCTCCTCCTCCTCCTCCTTCTTTTTCTTCTTCTTCTTCACATAGGGTATCTCTGTATTACCCTGGCTGTCCTGGAACTTGATCTCTAGACCAGGCTGGCCTTGAACCCACAGGGATCTGTCTGCCTCTGCCTCCCGAGTGCTGAGATTAAAGGTGTGCACTACCACCACCCAACCTAACTTGCATTTTCATTCCTATAAGAAACAATAGATGCACCCAGGCATGGTGGTACATGCCTTTAATCCCAGCACTCAGAGAGCCAGAGGCAGACGGATCTCTTGAGTTCAAGGCCAGCCTGGTCTATATAGGACAGCCAGGGCTACACAGAGAAACTGTCTCAAAAAGAAAGAAAGAATGAGCGAGCAAGTGAGTGAGCTGGGCTGTAGTGGCTCATGCCTTTAATCCCAGCACTTGGGAGGTTGAGGCAGGTGGATCTCTATGAGTTGGAGGCCAGGCTGGTCTACAGAGTGAGTCCAGGGAAGCCAGGGCTACACAGAGAAATCCAGTCAGGGAAAAAAACCTGTAAACAAACAAATAAATAATGCTTATTGCACAGAAATATTTTAAAGATATAAAAATGAAATGTAAGATGAAAACTCAGTTGTCTTCAGTTTTATTACTAGGATAGACAGTTGTTAATGCTATGGAAGTGGTCCACCAGCATTTACTTATGGATATGTGTAGTTTTTCCTTTGTTTTGGTTTTTCCTTCAATTCTAAGTTCAGTCTTATTTTGTTCGGGGTTGAATTTGGAAACAATGAATGGAAAACTTGAAAATAAAGGCCTAGTCAGGGATTTCCCTCCTATTGCATTTTCTGAGTCTCTTTGGAGGAAGACGAAAAGAGTGCAGGAAGTGCCATTGACCCCAGTGTGCTGGCTGGGTGCTCCCACCCCAGTTAAGGACTGGGTGTTCACACTCCAGTGTGCTGGCTGGGTGCTCCCACCCCAGTTAAGGGCTGAGTGTTCACACTCCAGTGTGCTGGCTGGGTCCTCCCACCCCAGTTAAGGGCTAGGTGTTCACACTCCAGTGTACTGGCTGGGTGCTTACACCCCAGTTGAGGGCTGAGTGCTCACACTCCCAGAATAGACTAGAGCCTGCCAAAGGGGGATCAGCTCAGCAGGCACTAGGCAGACGGTGAAGCATTTGGGAGGCAGAGGCAGCTGGATCGCTGTGAGTTTGAGGCCAGCATGGTCTATAAAGTGAGTCTAGGACAGTCAAGATAACATAGAGAATGTCCTGCTCATTGGCTAGACCTAGGTAGGGGTTTGAAGTTTACGGCCTGGATTGTCCTTGGCTGGTGCCATAGTTTGAACGGGACCCCTGGGCCCAAACCCTGTCTCGAAAAACCAAAAAACCAAAAAACCAAAAAAAAAAAAAAAGAAAAAAGAAAGGAAGAAAGAAAGGAAGAAAGAAAGAAAACCAGTTTTGTTTTAGGCCTGATATCTAAGCATGTTGGGAAAGAGTGTCTTGATTGAGTGTGAATTGTTTGCTCTATCTGGACTGGCCAGTTGCTCGGCCAGTTGTGGAGGCACACACATCCCCTGCTGTGTGAGCCCGTCTGATGCTCACACAGCACAGCACCTGGAATGGAGAGCTTCCTTAGAAAGAGCGGGCTCCTGCTTCTGGCAGTTGCCTCTGTTCCTTTCAAATGTGTTAAATCCACGCTTTTGTTGTTTGACATTACATATGATCTTACGGGCCAGCAGGAAAAGGCGCTTGCCACTAAGCCCGATAACCATAGTCAGTCCCATGGACCCACGTGACAGGAGAGAACTGACTCTTACAAGTTGTCCTCTGACATAAGCGCTAGCACCACACATGCGCACACGCACTCACACAGGAGTCACTTACGTTTTAAGAAATTAACTCCCGGCCCCCTCTCCCCCAAACCCCACTCCTTTAAAAACCATTCTTTACTTTTTTGCAACCTATTTATTTTGGCTGCCAGTAAAACTCCTGTGGGTGAGAAAACAGAAAAAAGAGACAGTACTTGGCATGATGACACACATCTTTAATATCTTTAATCCCAGCATTCAAGAGACAGAGCAGGTGGATCGGAATTCCAGGCTAGCCTGAGCTACATAGTGATGCCCTGCCTCAAATAGATAGAAACAAAGCGCTGCACTGTTGGCTTTATTCTGTGTCTCGTAGCCAGCAGTTGTCTGGGTTCACTCACCTAAAGGCAGAGAGCAGAGTTCTCTGTTGGGAAAAACCCACTGCCTTGTCCTGCTGTTGGTTCCTAGGCTTCTCCTTACTCTCCTGGTGGCTCCCTGGTTTGTACATAGGAAGGTGCTTGCAAGCATTTGAGGGCTTGCATACCCAGCCCAGCAGTACTGGTGGAGTTTAAAGGCTTTGCCTGCTATCTTACAGGAAGCCACTCCTAGGGTCCTCTTGTTTTCCTGCCCATGGGAACATATTTCTTCTTTTTTTAAAAAATATTTTATTAATTTATTCATATTACATCTCAATTGTTATCCCATCCCTTGTATCCTCCCATTCCTCCCTCCCTCCCATTTTCCCCTTACTCCCCTCCCCCTTTGTCTGTGACTGAGGGGGACCTCTTCCCCCTATACATGATCATAGGGTATCAAGTCTCTTCTTGGTAGCCTGTTATCCTTCCTCTGAGTGCCACCAGGCCTCCCCATCCAGGGGACATGGCCAAATATGGGGCACCAGAGTTCATGTGAAAGTCAGACCCCACTCTCCACTCAGCTGTGGAGAATGTCCTGTCCATTGGCTAAATCTGGGTTGGGGTTTGAAGTTTACTGCATGTATTGTCCTTGGCTGGTGCCATAGTTTGAGCAGGACCCCTAGGCCCAGATCTGCCCATCATAATGTTCTTCTTGTAGGTTTCTAGGACCATCTGGATCCTTCTATTTCCCCATTCTCCCAAGCTTCTCTCACCTAAAGTCCCAATAGGATGTCCTCCCCTCTGACTCACTTTTCTGGTAAGTGAAGACTTTCATGGATCATGCCCCTTGGGCTACTGCCCACTTATAAGTGAATATATACCATGTGAGTCTTTCTGCTTCTGTGTGAACTCACTCAGTATGATCATTTCTAGTTCCATCCATTTGTCCACAAATTTCTGGAATTCCTTGTTTTTAATAGCTGAGTAGTATTCCATAGTGTAAATATATCAGAGTTTCTTTATCCATTCTTCTACTGAGGGACACTTAGGCTGTTTCCATGTTCTGGTTATTATGAATAAGGCTGCTATGAACATGGTTGAGCATATGTCCCTGTTGTGTGTGGAGCATCTTCTGGGTATATTCCAAGGAGTGGAATAGCTGGGTCTTGAGGAAGCCCTATTCTCATTTTTCTGAGAAAGCACTAGATAGATTTCCAAAGTGGTTGTACCAGTTTGCATTCCTACCAGCAATGAACGAGTGTTCCTCTTTCTCCACATCCTCACCAGCATGTGGTGTCACTTGAATTTTTGATCTTGGCCATTCTGATGGGTGTAGGATGGAACCTCAGAGTCGTTTTGATTTGCATTTCCCTGATGACTAAGGAGGTTGAGCATTTCTTTAAGTGTTTCTCAGCTATTCGATATTCCTCTGTTGAGAATTCTCTGTTTAGTTCCGAGCCCCATTTCTCAATTGGGTTCTTTGGTTTGATGGTGTTTAATTTCTTGAGTTCTTTATATATTTTGGATAGTAGCCCTTTGTCAGATGTAGGGTTGGTGAAGATCTTTTCCTAGTCTGTAGGCTGTCACTTTGTTCTGCTGACAGTGTGTCCTGCCTTACAGAAGCTTCTCAGCCTCATAAGGTCCCATTTGTTAATTGTTGACCTTAAGGCCAGGAACATTTCTTATTCCTCTGACTAGGGCTTTAAGATACAGATTCAAATATTGTGAGAAGGTAGCGGGCTGTAGGCATCTGAGAGTCTGGTTGCAGGCATCCATGCATGCATCCATGCATGCATCCACGCATGCTTTCTTCGAACAGAAAACTGAGAGGGGAGGAGATGTTTCCAATGATGTCAGTTTGAAGCCTGGATCACAGAACTGTTCTTTCCACAGCGTCTTCCAGCGACAGGATGTCAGGGGAGTGTTTAGAAAGTGACTACTTAGGAGCTCTTATTGCTAGCTATAGATGAAGGGGGCCTGTCTCTCAGCGGTAACCGTCACGGTGGTCTTGGCTGGACCAGTCTGTCCCTGACTCATACTATGCTTTCTCAGTGGGCTGGACCTCCTCCTATGGGGCTGGTTTCCTGCAAACATTTAGGCTAAGATTCTGGTGCTAAGAAAATGATACTGTTTTTGCAAGCATCACACTATAGTTAAAACATTTTCTCTCAACCGTGTAAAGCTTCCTTTTGATGAAATAGAGGTTAAAAAAAAAAAACCCAAATCCACAAATCAAAACCTGGGGGAACGGACTCTTTGTGGATGCTAGGGTGTTTATTTCAAAACAGGTCCCATTCATTGGCTTTGAAGATCAGGAAGGCCTCCTCCATTGTGCAGTCCCGAGAGTCATGGGCAGAGGCTGAGCTGTAGTGCTTTTGTGGGGAGAAGTGAATTCCACGGCCAAACCTCAGTGGCTGGAGTGTTTGCTTCTGGAAACCATTATAGAAACACACAACCCTTGAAAGGCCACATCTGGCTGGCTGGAGGCAAGTTGGCAAGTGCTCAATCTAAATAGACAGCAGTGATGCCAGGGAGGACAGAAACATCCTCAGAGAATGGCCGGGGTACCATTCTTCAAGCCTAGAGAGGCAGTCCCCCCACCCTCCCCACCCTCCCCACCCTCCTCACCCTCCCCACCCTCCCTACCCCCCTACCTCGCCACCCCCACCCCCCTACTCCCCCATCCTCCCCATCCCTTCACTCCCCCTACCCCCCCCCTCCAATCCACTCCCTGCCTGGGTTGACTCCTCTGAAATGAGGGGTCACCTTTGTCTTTAGAAGACACATGTGCTGCCTGGGAAGCAGGGACCTCCCCACAGTCCATCCAGGAAGAGACCTCCCACGCTCCTAGTTCCCAGAGACACCTCAGTGTGATTGCTGCCCAGGGAGTGCCCTGGGCCAGTGTTCTGTGGGCAGCTGTGGCTTCTTCCCCTGCAATTTGAGGTGTTGATTTAGGCGGTTAGGAACGCCCCTGCCCTGTGGCCCTTTCTCAAGGTGGCTTGGGCTCTTGTTCTCATTAACTGGGCTCAGAAGTCCAGGGGCCTGGAAGCCCTGTGGTGTTTCCAGGAAAATGGCTTAGTTTTTGTGCACTCTCTGTTTTCCCTGCTAACTCTGGAAAATCCCAGGCTTGTGTCTTTCCAAACACTGGAGCTAAACACTTTCCCTTTCTGCTGTCTGGTACACAACTATGGCATCTTCGAGGATTTATGGATGGTGAGGTTTTTTTTCCCTCCCCCGGCCCCTTTTCTTTTTAAGACATTTTCTCTTTAAGAACATAGTTCTAATAAATTCATGAACCTGTCATAAATTTTCTGAAACCAAGTTTCTATGAAAAGCTGTGGCAATGACACCATGAAGGAGCTTATTGAGAAATATCTTTTTGCAAAGGATGCATTTTCATATAAAAATGCTTTCCCTAGCGGTTCTGTTCGTTGCTTTGCATCCCTTGGCTGTGGCTTCTCAGAGCCTCAAGCAACTGGTCTGAAAGGCTGAGGTATTGGCCTTCTCTTTGGTCTCTTCAGCTTTCAAGAACACCAGGAAAGCAAAGACAGAGCTTCTCCAAATAAGGAGGTCACAGAGTGGCTCCCTCAAGCCTCTCAGAGATATCGGCCTGGTTTTGGATTGCTATTAGGCCAACATGCATAAAGTCTTCCCACTTCTACCTAAAGAGACCTCAGCAATTGGGTCCATTTGGAGTGAGGGAAGTGGAAAGGAAAGACTGAAGTGCACGGAACCCAAGAGGTCCTGGAAGCAGCACAGTTGGCTCTGAGTATTAATGAAATTAAGTCATTATGAACATTCATGGGGCTGTCAGCATAGTCATGAGGCAGGTGGTGTTTCATGGAGGAAAGGTAATTCTAATCCTCCACCTAAAATATGGTGGACTGGATCTCTCTTTTATGGTATCTCTTCCAGTGATTTTTTTTATGGAAAGCCTACAGTGGGGCTGAAACCTTAATCCAGATGATGTTGTAATAAAGCCATCATATATATTTTTAAGTCAGGGTCTCATTTTATAGACCAGATCAGCCTTGAACTTGATTTTTTTTTTGAACTTGATTTTTTAAGAACAATTTTCTTTTACAGATGTATTTCATTTTTAAGTGGTGTGTGTGTGTGTGTGTGTGTGTGTGTGTGTGTGTGTGTGTGTAAGTGTGGGTACTCACATGAGGCCAGAAGATGTCAGAAGGCCTGGAGTTGGAGTTTACAGGAGGCTGTAAGCTGCCTGACAGATGTGGGTACTGGGGACCAAGCTCCGAGCTTATGTCCACTATGAGAGCAGTGAGCCCTCTAAACTGCTGAGCAATCTCTCCAGTCCCTCAAAACAAAGCAAAATAAAACCCCAAAGGGCTGGAGAAATGGTTCAGCAGGTAGGAGCACCGGCTGCTCTTCCAGAGGACGCAGTTTGACCCCCCCAGTATTCACATGGCGGCTTACAACCATCTGTAACTCCTGTACCAGTCGATCCAGTGCGTTCTTTTGACCTCTGTGATGAATAGACAGAGAATCAAGCAAAAACACCCTACTCATAAAACAAAAATAAAAAACGTTCTGTAACTCCTACCCTTCTTTACCTCCCACCCTATCATCTCCCGCACCTCCGCAGGGTGTAGTGGGGCTGGGCTTGGAACACAGGGCCTCACGTATTCTACCACTCACCGGCTTCCCCAGCTATCCTCGTTGTCACATTTATACTGGTGCTCGGTCAGCTGTTAGGTGCTGTGTACATTTTTTTGGGTAGCAACACGACACTTCTGTTCCAGGTCGCCCATTCTACATGCCGTTGTTTTTTCTCTCTGGGGTGGACCTTTTCCCTCTTATCTCTGGCTGGTGTAGTTGATTTCTTTGTGGATCACTAGGAGGTACTACTCTGAATTAGGGAGTGGCTGCCCTTTCCGTACCCACCGTAAGAACTTCCTGCTCTGACCAGCCTGTCCTGTCCCTGTATATTTCTTACTTATGTCCTTTGTAACCTGCAGCACTTTCTTACAATGAGTGTAAGTGGCGGGGGTACCTTTTGAAGAACTCTTTGAAGAGTTTTTTTTTCTTTCTTTCTTTCCCTCTCTGTGTAGCTTTGGCTGTTCTGGAACTTACTCTGTAGACCAGGCTGTCCTCCAACTCAGAGATCCACCTGTCATTCCCTCCTGGGTGTTGAGATTAAAGACATGCACCACTACCACCTGGCAGGATACAACTTTTAATACAAATGCTATTGATTGATTGGTTCGTTATTTCTGTACAAATGCATACAAGGCATTTCCCCACTGCCTGCTGGGTGCCGGGTCCTAAAGGTCTGGCTAATCAAAGGCCCCATCATGACAGCTTGAATGGTAGGAGAAGGAGACACAATAAACACACCCGCAGATAAAGGCTTATCAGTGGGTGATAAGAGCCAAAACAGAACAATGTGGCCCGATAAGGCGGTCTGGGAGAGTGGGGGCTTCCTTTATCAGAAAGGCCTTTCCTATGTAGTGCTGAGCTGTTGGGAGAGTTTCTCTGAAAAGCAACAATAATCTGAGATCCGCAGCTGGCCTGGCTGCTTAGCTGTAGAACAAGAGGCCAGGACTTGAAAGACTCTCAGACACTGTCACAGGACTAGAGGATCAAGAGAGCTGACTTGGGGCGACTCGGGGGAGAGGGGGATGTTAGGAGTGGTCTTAGGGGAGGTGGTGGGGACAGGTGGGTAGGAGATGGGTTTTGCAAACCATCTTAAGGTATTCATTCAGACAGAAGCCGACAGCCTGCTAAGAGTTCTGAGGAGGATGCTGGTGAGGAACCCCGTGAAATAGTGCTTGGTATGGAATTTGTTTTTGCAGTCACTACAGGTGGTGCGACTTGGTGATGGGTGTGGGGGTACAGTGTATGTGGGGGGAGTGAGAAGGGAGATGAAAACTCTGTCATATCTCCAGAAACTAGGTGGCCTGCCTGATCCCGAATTTTTTTAATTTATTTTATTTATTTATTTTTTATGTGTATTAGTATGAATGTGTCAGATCCCTTGATACTGGAGTTACAGACAGGTGTGAACTACCATGTGGTGCTGAGAATTGAACCCAGGTCCTTTGGAAGAGCAGACAGTGCTCTTAACCACTGAGCCATCTCTCCAGCCCTCTACCACCCCCCCTCCTTTTAAAGTTAATTCACTTTATTTTTCTTGCATAAAAATACCTATATGGTAGTCACAGCTAGAGCCTGGGTCCTCTGAACAGAGACTCTGGTGTGGGTTTTCACAAGATGATCAGTGAATTCCTGATAAGGAGACTCTTTCCAGAGGTTGGGTCTCAGGTAGCTACAGGGCTTGTAGCTGTTGGTCTTGGAGATGGCATCAAAGGTGGCCTTGGCAAAGTTGCCCAGGGTGGCAGTACAGCTCCTGGCTGATGTGTAGCATCTATCAATAACAACCATTGACAGTACCTTCTTGGACACAGGGGCAGAGACAATACCAATGCCTCTGGGGGCAGGGATGAGACTTTGTAGAGACTTCCGGTCTGTTTTGCTTTTCCCAATTGCTTTTGTTCTTACCATTCCAAACATATTTAATGAGAATTTTGAAAAACAGTCTTATTGTGGATGTGATTTTTTTTGTTGTTGTTTGTTTTGTTTTTTGAGACTGGGTTTCTCTATGTAGTCTTGGCTGTCCTGGACTCACTGTGTAGACCAGGCTGGCCTCTAAGTCACAATCGATCCACCTGTCTTTGCCTCCAGAGGGCTGGGATTAAAGGCGTGCGCCACCATGCCTGGCTGTGTGTGTGTGTGTGTGTGTGTGTGTGTGTGTGTGTGTGTGTGTTTAGATCAAAAAACTTATTAGAATAACAATAAACTGGGGCTGAGCCAGCTCATGGAGTAAAGCCAAGCCTGATGACCTGATTTCAATTCTTGCAACCTATACAGTAGAAAGAGAGAACCAGCTCTAGCAAGTTGTCACTCCGTGACCTGTGTTCCCCTCCCCCGTGTGTGTAAATGAAAAACAAACAAACAAAACAACCCCAAACAAAACAAAAAACTAATCTTTTTGCTGCCCAAACCAAGATATTGATATTTAAATTTTATAAGTTGAAAATATTGGTTCCGACAGTTTGCTTCCGGCTGAAAGGATTTTAAGGCATTATTCTATTTGGTGCCTTCAAAGGACTTGGAGATGAGGGTGGGGTAGAAGCTCCGAGCTTCAGTGAGCTGCGGTATGTCCAGTATGTCTGTATCCTACTGAAATCTTGCAGATGTGGTATCTTTAGGAAGAAAACATCCCAAGCACAAGGCCTTCTCATCAGCATCACAGGGCAGGGCACGGGGTGAGCCACTCCAGGGCACAGGCCGGTTATGTTAATTTTGTCAAGGCAGACAGAGTTAAGTTTTCCTGAGGCCCCAACCTCCAATTGGTAGACACATGGTCATAAACTGACGTTATTTTCTTTGACAGACACTACCTAGAGGCTCGCTGGTCTCCAGTTGGGTGGTCCTCAAATGGATCATAGGGCCGATTACTCTGGATCATGACATAGTGTGAGCCTTCTTCCCAAAGTGAAGTCTCTGCGAATTAGTATACGTTTCCCTCTCTTGCCTCGGGCAGCCGAGTAATTGATAAGAGACTATCTTAGATTCCCTCAAAGTTGTTTATTTTATTGATCTATTTACTTTGACCCAGGATCTCATTATATAGCCCAAGCTGGCCTCAAATTTGAGCTCTTCCTGCCTCATCCTTTGTAGTGCTGGGATTAAAGGTACATGGACACTACGCCCCACTCAAAGTTGACTTTTGACTTCTTATCCCCATCCTGTGTTTTTTCATTGCATACTGTTTATTAGGGATTAAAGCTAGGGCATTCCCCTGCGGCTGAGACAAATAAGTAAAGGGACATTGAGATAAGGCCAACTCTAGTGCATGTCTATGCTAATGAACAGAAATTCTGGAATCTAGTTAAGGGAAGTGCCAGAGACACTTCTAAGGGCACTGGGGAAGTTTGAGCAAAGGAGCAGCCTGCCTTTGGAGACTTGGGGAAACATGTCAGGAGCCAGGATTCATATACCGTGCTGTGAAGCTTGTACTTTTTTTTCTTGAAACCAAAGAAAGAAACCAGCGATTTTAAGCTAAGTATGAGTACATGAGACTTGTCTGAAATGATCACACTGGATATGGGGAGAATGGGTGGGCGGAGGCACGTCTCGGACCTGAGGTTACCTTAGGAGGCTGCTGCTGCAGTCCAAGTGAGGTGCACACATGGTCTGAGTTAGGATGCTAGTGTGGAGGATGAGATTGGAGTGAGGGCAATAACAGCAGCCACTGCTGCTGCTGCTGCTGCTGCTGCTGCTGCTGCTGTGTGTGTGTGTGTGTGTGTGTGTGTGTGTGTGTGTGTTGGGGGGTGGTGCTGAGATGCTTCTGGCATGCTGAGGCCTGGGCAGTGTTCTGTGGTAGGTGAATTGGTCAGGCTGGAGCAACGGCTCAGCTGTAAAGAGAACTGCCATCTCTCGCAGAGGATCTGGGCTCAGTTTCCAGCACCCATATGGCAGCTAACAATTGTTTATAATTCCAGTTCTGTGGGATCTGATGCCGTCTTCTGGTTTCTTCAGATACTATAGTCACATGGCTACACATAGACATGCTGTCAAAGCAGCCATACACGTGAAATAAGAATGAATCTTAAGGAAGGAAGGAATGAAGGAAGGAAGGATTGGGCTGGAGAGATAGCTCAGTTGGTACAATGCTAGAGGACCTATGTTTGATCTTTAGAACCTAGACAAGAAGCCAGGTTCAGTGATGTGAGAGCTTGGAGGCCAAGATAGATAGATCTCTTGGACTAGTTTAGTTCATAAGCCCCATCCCAGGGAGAAATTTTTTTGTTTTGTTTAGTTTTTAAAAAGAGCATTTCTCTGTGTAGTCCTTGCTGTTCTGGAACTTATAGCTTGTTCTGTAGACCAGGCTGGCCTTGAACTCAGAGATTCATCTGCTTCTGCCTCCCAAGTGCTGGGCAAGAGAGCTGTCTTAAACAAGGTGAGATGCTGCCTTAAAACTGGCTCCCGAATAAAAGCTGAGGTTGACCTTTGGCCTCTATATGCACTTGCACACACACCTGCTCTCCCTTCAGCATGCACACATTGTGAGCTCTACCAAACACACATACACACTGAAAGAGATTGTTAAAATTGGCCCTGGATTGTGAGGGTTTCAGACAGTTGGAAGCCACTCAGCTAAAGCATAGGCGTGGCTGTGTGTTTTAAATGGAGACTAATCAGGGAGTTGTTTTTCTTATGAGAAAAATGCAGAGAAATGGGTCCAATAAAAACCACATTTGGTTTGCAAACCCAAACAACTAGGAAGGAGTCGTGAACCAAAGTTCTTTGCAGAGAGCCTTTCCTGTGTGGTGTTTTACATTTAGACTTGTCATTTTTGGGCCTGGCTGGTGGCTATGGTTCCCTCCCTATTGGGAGACTAGAGGTGCCAGCCATCAGCCCAAGAAAGTGTTTGATACAGAAGGCTCAGGTCTCTGAGAGTGAGTGCTCTCTGCTTCAGGTAAGCTGTGCTATGGCTTAGAGGAGGGGTTTCGGATTGCAGCTTGAGGACCATGTTCAGGAGGGCAGCCTGATGTAGTGGACGCAGGTAAGC
Organism: Acomys minous; assembly: GCF_964271855.1. Classification (NCBI taxonomy): domain Eukaryota; kingdom Metazoa; phylum Chordata; class Mammalia; order Rodentia; family Muridae; genus Acomys; species Acomys minous. The sequence goes on from NC_140495.1 coordinate 48,631,540, forward strand.
AGGAATTGTGGAATGGTCCAGAGCTGTCGTCTACCCGTGTTAAACAAGATGCACCTATGCTTTACCTTCTGCTTTTGCTAAAGAGATAAAAATACAGGGGCTGGAGAGATGGCTCAGAGGATAAGAGCACTGACTAGTCTTCCGGAGGTCATGTGTTCAATCCCCAGCAACCACATGGTGGCTCACAACCATCTATAATGTGATCTGATGCCCCCTTCTGGCCTGCAGGTGTATGTGTGGGCAGAGTGCTGTATACATAATAATAAATAAATCTTAAAAAAAAAAGAGAGATAAAAATACATTTTTCTTTTTGTGTGTGATATGCATGTGTGTGCATGTATATATGTAGTTAAACATGCTTGTGTGATGAGGGGGATCTGATGCCCTCTTCTGGCCTTTGAAGGCTCACATATAAACACACACACACACACACACACACACACACACACACACACACACACACACACACACACGGGGTGGGGGAGGGGCAAAGGGAGAGAAAGAGAGGAAGAGAGGAGAAGGGGAGAAGAGGGAGAGAGAGAGAGATTATAAATTAAAAAATTAAACTGCTAGCAAGTTGAATGGTGCATTAGTAAGCTTTCAGTATCAGTTGGCCTGTAGAATGTTAAGGAACGACTGCTGACAGAGCCAAGTCAATCTCTTCTTTTGGAATGTAGATTCCTTTTCTCCAGGACCTAGAGTCCTGCATCAAGCTGTCTGGGGATGGAGCATCCTAGAAGGCTGCCTTCTGTCTCCAGCCAGCTTGTATAGGGAGAAGAGGGTGGACCACAGCAGCCAGTCACTCTGGAGCTCAGTCCTCTCCTTGGTTAGGTGGCTGGCCACCCTTCTGACACTGTGATGTCTTTCTCTCACTGTCACTCTCATCCTTTGCTCTCTCCTCTCATTCTGTGGCTGGCTGGGCTTAGACACTTTTTGGACTGGCTTGTACCAGCCTTGTTGGCTTGCAGGGAGATGTGCTCCGGGAAAGCTTTAACTCAGAACAGCAAACCAACCATTAAAAGTGTGTGTGCGCTAAGGTGATAATAATGTATGCATGCATACTTCTTTCTGTAATATGAAGTACAAGTGAGTCATCATATATAAAATATTCCAATCTCCCCCACCCCATGCCACCTATTAAAATACTCAGTTGTCCTGATTGGCAGGGAACTTGCAGGTTAGCTATGGGGATGTTTCTGCCATGTTCTATCCAGGACTCACCACATTTCTTCCCCTTCTCTCTCAGGGAGACATGTCTCACTGCGTTTCCCTGGCTGGCCTAGAACTCTCCATGTAGACCAGGCTGGCTTCGAACTCACAGATATCCTATTGCCTCTGTCTCCCAAATGCTGGCCTTAAGTGCATGTGATTTCATTGGCCTTTAGCTCACTTCTGTATGTAGTTTCTTAATACTTTGAAGCACCCCATGTGACTTCCTGCCGCTTTTCCAGTTCTGAAAAGTTTTCTAAGCCAAGTGCATCAAATGCTTCTTGGAAAATTCCAGCTAGGCTCCTGTTTTCAGTCACCTGATCAGCATTGACTGTTCAGATAGTGTGTGTAGACTTTTGTGCGACACACCCTGGTTTCCTTCTGAGGACAGGTTTGTGTTGACTTCTTTCCTCTAGGAGGGCGACCAGCTGCTGACGGTTCAAGAGCTTGTCAAGACAGGTGTCAGTGATGGGCCTGAAGTCAGTCTTGAGAGTATTACTGATGCTCTGGTCCAGGCTGGAGGTCCATAGGCAGTGGCCTAAACCACCTTCTCCCAGGGGCAGCAGGTTAATCTCCCAGCTGGAAGGCTCCTTGCTCCTCAGTGTCCTGCCTCTCCTCCTGTTCCCAAGCCCTGTTGTGTGATTATCTGGGTATTTCCTGTACACATAAGGGGATCAGGGTTGGAATTACTAAGTCTCAGATTCTTGTCCTCACTGACACTAGATTCCCATCTCAAATGTGCTCAGCGATGGACATTTTCAGTCGTCAAAAAATAACCTGTTTTCTCTTTGGGTATTTCTGATAGAACACTTTCTTTCTTCTCTTACAGGTATGTCCAACTTTTTGATATTATGACAGGACATTGTCACCTACAAAGTTCATATTTTCCCAACTGTACAACTGAGTAACAGAAGCCAGTAATCATAATGGTTTGTTTGTTTGTTTTTTCGAGACAGGGTTTCTCTATTTAGCCTTGGCTGTCCTGGACTCACTTTGTAGACCAGGCTGGCCTTGAATGCACAGCAATCCACCTGCCTCTGCCTCCTGAGTGCTGGGATTAAAGGTGTGCACCACCACACCCGGCTCATAATGGTTTTAAAATTTTTGAGATTTATTTATTTTTATTTTCTCTCTGTGTGTGTGTGTTTTGTCAGTAAGTATGCATACATACTATGTATGTTCAGTGCCTGTGAGAGCCAGGAGAGGGTGTTGGAACTGGAGTTATAGATGGTCAAGAGCCTCCATTTGAGTGGTGGGAATAGACCCAGTTCCTCTAAAGAACATCCAGCGCTCTTAACTGCTAAGCCATCTCTCTGACCCTCATAACATTTTAAGTAAGTTTAGAATTTTATGTTGAGGTCCATTCATTGCTGTCCTGTGGTGTATAGGTCAGACAAGCCTTTATGGAATTGTCCCTGCTCTAGGAAGCACTCAGAACAGGTTTAATCTCCTTTGCACATGGTGGCCCCTCTGGCATTTGTGTCTGATGGGAGCTTATTTCTTCCTAGTCTCATTTCCTTCCTCTGCACCAGTGCTTTCCCTTGGTGCCTCTGAAATCATCTTTACTTAAGCCAGGCCCTGTATGCTGAGCCTTATGCAGTGGCTCTCCTTCCTTCAGGAGTGAGGGGATAAGTGACACTGACCAGTAGGGTCCACCTGGCTCCTGAGACTGCTGTCTTGGCTTTCCCTCTTCCAGATGTGCCTTGAAGGCTGCATGCTTGACCGATACATGAGTCTCTGGCTTGGGTTGAAGGTATTCTTTTTTTTTTAGTTTTTCGAGACATGGTTTCTTTGTTTTTAATCTTGGCTGTCCTGGACTTGCTTTGTAGACCAGGCTGGCCTTGAACGCTCAGTAATCCACCTGCCTCTGCCTACCAAGTGTTGGGATTAAAGGCTTGTGCCACCATGCCTTCGAAGGAATTCTTGATTCGAGGAGAAGGTACTGTTAGTGTTCCTGCCCTGCCAAATCTGGACCTGCTGTTTCCAGAAATCATAGCTCTCCTCGACAATGATCACTAATGACTTTGTCGCTATGATCTGGTATACACTTGTTTGTTTGTTCTTTGAGACAAGGTGTTACTATGTATCTCCAGTTGATCTTGTGCCTCAGCTTCCCATGTGCTGGCTTTACAGGCCTGTGTTGCCATGCCTGGCTCCCCTGTGCCATTTCACATAGGAAAACACACACACACACACACACACACACACACACACACACGAAAACAAGGATTGCTTCTCCTCCTGTGAGGACAATGACTCCTCAAAGATGCTCACATCTTGGGCCTGGACAATTCTTTGTAAAGCAAAGAGTGTGTAGTTACATGAATACCTTTGAGCTGGGAGAACAATCTGACTCATCCAGGTGAGCCCAATGTATTCACCAGGGCCTTCAAAAGGGGAGGAGGGAAGCTAGAGAGTTGGAGCCAGAAGAGGTGGCTTTGTGATGGAAGCAAGGTCAGGGAGCTGTTTCTCTCCCAGCTTTGAAGATGGAGGAGGAGACCAACCACTTGCTCAAGTGGCTTCTAGGAGCAGAGAAAAGTAAGGCTACCCCCCAGAATAGCTACATGACTTTAAGCCATTAAGTTGGAAAAAACTCCATTCCCAGCCACTTCTGGACCACTTTGAAGGTAGTTTCTGTTCCTACCTTCCAACTTCCTCTATTACCCAGGATGATAAGGGAGCGAGTTCTTGATAACTGTCCACAGACCCAAGACCCCAAGAAAACCAGATGGTGTGTTTCAGAAATCCGGCTCAGGCGGTCCTCCAAGACAGGGAGCCCAAGCGCGTCCCTCACCATCCTGCCCTGAAAAGGGAGCCTGGAATCCCTGCTCTGAATCCACTGTGTTGAATCTACCAGTTCTCTGAGACTAAAGAGAAAGAGGGGGAGAGAGAGAGGAAAGAGGGGAGGGAAGGAGGGAGGGAAAGACGATGGAGGGAGGAAGAGAGGGGGGAGTGAGAGAGAGGAATAGCGGAGACTGGACTGACAATGACTACAGGATTACAGGCTTGGTGCTTCTTGTTTTCGTCATGTATGACAGTTGATAAAGTGCTTCCTTAATCAGGAACAAGGCAAGGCTGCCCACTCTCTCCATATCTCTTCAATATAGTACTCGAAGTTCTAGCTAGAGCAATAAGACAACAAAAGGAGATCAAGGGTATTCAAATGGGAAAGGAGGAAGTCAAATTATCCCTATTTGCAGATGATATGATAGTCTACATAAGTGACCCTCAAAATTCCACCAGAGAACTCCTACAGCTGATAAACATCTTCAGCAAATTGGCTGGATAAAAAATTAACTCAAAAAAGTCTGTAGCCTTCCTATACACAAACGACAAGCTTGCAGAGGAAGAAATTAGGAAAACTACACCCTTCACATTAGCCACAAGCAATATAAAGTACTTAGGAGTTACTCTAACTAAGCTAGTGAAGGACTTGTTTGAAAAAAATTTCAAAACTCTAAAGAAAGAGATTGAAGATGACATGAGAAGATGGAATGATCTTCCTTGCTCATGGATCGGGAGAATTAACATAATAAAAATGGCCATCCTACCAAAAGCAATCTACAGATTCAATGCAATCCCTATCAAAATACCTACACAATTTTTTAAAGACATTGAAAGTTCAATTCTGAGCTTCATATGGAAAAACAAAAAACCCAAAATAGCTAAAACAATCTTGTACAATATAAGGTGCTCCAGAGGAATCTCCATGCCTGATCTCAAACTGTACTATAAAGCAATAGTAATTAAAACAGCATGGTACTGGCACAGCAACAGGCTGGTTGATCAGTGGAATCGAATCGAAGACCCAGATATGAATCCACACATGTTGGCTCTGTTTATTAACAATTAAACTTTATTAAACAACTCAACTAGCATATACAAGAAGGAAAAAAAAGGTTAAAGGGACAGAAGAGTAAACCTTCTGGAATCCGTTTTTCAGGACGGGTCCTTAGGTGTCTCTGTCCCACGAGCTGGTCCGGTCCCTTGCTCTCTCCGCGCCCTGCTCGCCTTCATCTGTTGTTTTTTCTTTTTCCCCACCTTCCCAGTCACAAGCAAAGGGCGGTCTCCTTCTCCCTTCGAGGGTCAATTAGGAAAACAATAGCCATGGTGGGGTTCCCAGGTCGGCTTCCTGAATACCAAGCCCAGGAAGGCTCCAAACAGTCTGTCACAAGGTATTCATGGCTTGCCCCAAGGGTAAAGCCTGCTAAGACTGCTTCCACCTGTGACAAAGCTTAATCTCCCCCCCCCCCCCCCACATATGGTCACTTGATTTTTGACAAAGAAGTCAAATCCATTTGATGGAAAAGGGATAGCATCTTCAACAAATGGTGCTGGTCTAACTGGATGTCTATGTGTAAAAAAATGCAACTGGACCCATATTTGTCACCTTGTACAAAACTCAAATCCAAGTGGATTAAAGACCTCAACATAAAACCAGAGACACTAAGTCACTTAGAAGAAAAAGTAGGGAAGAGCCTGGAACATATTGGCACAGGAGACAACTTCCTGAACAGAACACCAACAGCCCAGACATTAATGTCAACAATTAATAAATGGGACCTCATGAGGCTGAGAAGCTTCTGTAAGGCACTGTCAAGAGAACAAAGCAACAGCCTGCAGACTGGGAAAAGATCTTCACCAACCCTACATCTGACAAAGGTCTAATATCCAAAATATATAAAGAACTCAAGAAATTAAACACCACCAAACCAAATAACCCAATTGAGAAATGGGGCTTGGAACTAAACAGAGAATTCTCAACAGAGGAATATCAAATGGCTGAGAAACACTTAAAGAAATGCTCAACCTCCTTAATCATCAGGGAAATGCAAATCAAAACAACTCTGAGATTCCATCTTACACCCATCAGAATGGCTAAGATCAAAAATTCAAGTGACACTACATGCTGGCGAGGATGTGGGGAGAGAGGAACACTCCTTCATTGCTGATGGGAATACAAACTAGTACAGCCACTTTGGAAATCTATCTGGTGCTATCTCAGAAAAATGGGAATAGTGCTTCCTCAAGACCCAGCTATTCCACTCCTTGGAATATACCCAGAAGATGCTCCAGCACACAACAAGAAAATTTTCTCAACCGTGTTCATAGCAGCCTTATTCATAATAGCCAGAACATGGAAACAGCCTAAGTGTCCCTCAATAGAAGAATGGATAAAGAAACTGTGGTACATATACACTATGGAATACTATTCAGCTATTAAAAACAAAGAATTCCCAAAATTTGTGGATAAGTGGATTGAGCTAGAAATTATCATAAAGAGTAAGTTAAGCCAGAAGCACAAAGACTCAAATGGTATATACTCACTTATATCTGCATATTAGCCCAAGGGGCATGTCCCACGAAAGCCTTCACTTACCAGGAAACTGAGACAGAGGGGAGGACATTCTAGTGGGACTCTAGATGAGAGAAGCATGGGAGAATGGCAAAGTAGAAGGATCCAGAGGATCCTAGAAGCCTACAAGTAGAACATTATGATAGGCAGATTTGGGTTCAGGGGTCCCGCTCAAACTAAGGCACCAGCCAAGGACAATACAGGCGGTAAACTTTAAACCCCTACCCAGATCTAGCCAATGGACAGAACATTCTCCAAAGTAGAGTGGAGAGTGGGATATGACTTTCTCACATACTCTGGTGCCTCACCTTTGACCATGTCCCCTGGAGGGGGAGACCTGGTGGCAGTCAGAGGAAGGACAGCAGGTTACCAAGAAGAGACTTGATACCCTATGAACATATACAGGGGGAGGTAATCTCCCTCAGGAACAGTCATAGGGGAGGGGAATAAGGAGAAAATGGGAGGGAGGGAAGAATGGGAGGATACAAGGGATGGGATAACCATTGAGATGTAACAAGAATAAATTAATAAAGGAGAAAAGAAATAGAAAAAAAAAGTATTTCACAAAAAAAAAAAGTGCTTCCTTATTCATGACCTCATTCCATCTCATAGTGGCCTCATGAAGTGGCCATCCTGTTCTCAGTTTACTTGGGTTTCTTGGGAGACCAACATGAAGACCAACCAAGCTCCTATGTTGTAATGTAAGAGAAGCCAAGTGTTCCCCTTTCCCATCTGCTAGGAATTTCAGATGCTCCCAGGTCCACACAGGATCCAGGCACCCAGGGAACTTGGCTTATCCTCATTGTTTAGTGTGTACACCTTTGGTGTATGTCCAATGGTTGGGCCCACTGTTTTCTTTCTTTTCTTTTTTCTCTTTGTAAGTTTTATTTTGAGGTGGAGTTCTCATCTATCCTCAGGCTGGCTTTGAGCTTGTGAACTTCGCTTCCTCCTGTCTTCACCCCACGAGTGCTAGGATTACAGGAGTGCATTATGATGCCCAATTTATGGGGATCTGGGCATTGAACTCAGAACTTCAGGTATCCTGAGCAAGTACTCTACCAGCTGAGCTATAGCCACAGCCCCCCCTCTCCTTATGGGAAAAAAAGGTTAGAGTGCTGACTTGCCTAAGATCCTGTTGCTTCCAGAGGTGGAGGTGCTTCTGTCTTTGTGTGAGATGCCTCTGTGTGTCTCCAGTGTGCTTGGGACCACAACTCTCCACTTCTTCACCATCCTCAGGAACGTTCTCATTTTCCCCTTAAGGTTCTGCATGATTCTCCATAGTCGGCTGTCTGTCTCAGCTAAACCAGCTTTCTCTTAATCCCCGTCTTGCTCTTCAAGGGGCCTCCTTGCCTATAGCTTCCTCCTCCTATCTTCTGTGAATCTGAAATACACCAGAAAGACTCCCAGGTCCACATGGGGTCCAGGTGGCCTGGGAACTTGTCTCATCAACACTTCTGGGTGTGTACTCATCTTTGGTATATGCCCAATGGCTGGTTTCCTGGCAAGTTTTCCACAAGCACCACCACCCCACTCCTGTCCTTCAAGGTCTCTCCTCCTCCAACCTACACTACAGTTGAGTATCAAAAGCTCATTTGGCTGTTTGTTGATTGTGTAGCTTTAGAGGGCCCCTCCTGGAATCAGGATGTTGGGCAGCACCAATCTGCCTTTGCCTGTTGTGCGGCCTGAGCTTTGGAGGCAGGCAGGTCCATGTGACCTTTGGTTCTGTTATAGCTGCTAGGTGAGGATGGGCAAGTGGTTGAACCATTTTGCTTCATCTCCAAAATGGTGGTAAATTACATGATGTCTGCTGGTAGGTCATGGAAAAATATTACAGATATATACTGTTTAGTACCACCACACATGGTGAATGATCAGTATGGTTTATGACTATACTAGTAACCATTACTAACTAGTGATAATTACTGGTGTGTTAACATCAGACACCTGTGCGGTAAAGTGGTTCAGGAGTAAATCTCTGCGCTGGTCACTCAAAACTGAAATGTCCCATATTTTTCTTTTGGAGGAGGAGGTCTTAGATTGGTGGGACTCTCTCATCCACTGAGTTCAAAACCTTGTAATGTCTGTTGCATGGTTTTTTGTTTTTTGTTTTTTTGGTGGTGGTGGTGGTGCACGCCTTTAATCCTAGCACTCAGGAGGCAAAGGCAGGTGATTTCAAGGCTAGCCTGGTCTACAGAGTGAGTTCCAGGACAGCCAAGGCTATACAGAGAAACTCTGTCTCAACAAAACAAAACAAATAAATAAACAAAAGACAGACAGAAAGAACTACTGTTACTATGAGGAGTGAGGATGCTAGAAAGCAAGCCCTAGGAGCTCGGTAGGTGCTGGGGGGACCTGCGTTGCTGGGTGACAGATTTTGTGTTCAGCTGGGTGGTTTGAGGCTTTGAAGCCATCGGTTTATACCCTGACAGGGGTGGAGGTGGCCAGAGCTGTGGGGAATTGATGATGGTAGGTGCTTTTATTTTAATAGGTGACTATTCAAGTGGCCTGAGGCAGAGACACCCTCAGTGATGCTGAGGCAACGAAACAGGAAATCATCACAAGAGAGGAGGAGCTAGCAAGGGGCCTTTGAGGAGGAAAGGAGATGTCATATACTGGGTCAGGGAAGCCAGGGCATAAAAAGTGCTTATTAAAGAGTGTTTGAACATGGTCGCCTCTTGTACTCAGTCCAGTTACACCCCCATCAACACTTCCTGTCATTAGGCTTCCTGTGGTCACACAGGCTTAACAAATGTCTCCTGCATGTAATTCACCATCTTTCTCCTTCCTTGCTCTACATACATTCTCCATTTTACTCCTGCTTGGTTTCCCTTGCCTCTGCTCTGTGACTGAATCACCTCTTTCATTTTCCATTCAACGACCGTTTCTCCATTGGAAACATGGGCTCCTTGACTCTGAGACCAACATGTGGAAGCGACGTTGGTGTATGGAGTTTGGTTCCTGGCCCACTGTGTGTTTTGCTCAAAAGTTCTCTACTTGGGGAAGGTGCATCTCTGTGTTGGTCCCTCTCTTCCTGTTCATCCTGTCTGTGAGGCACAGGTTGGCAGTATTGCCAAAGCATAGTTATATCAGTTGGCTGGTGGGAAATTGTCCAGGATTGTGGATTATCACCTCACAGATCAGATCCACACTTCTCAGGGCAGAGCCATTGTCTAGCCCTTGGGATGTAGTGTTCTGTGTAGTGGTGTGTCCATGAGGCCCATTTACTTCATCCTTTCTGGGTAAGCTATAATCCAGAAAGAGTGTTTAGAGATGTGGCTAGTAACCTGCTGAAGAAAGGGCACCAGTGACCCTCTTCCAGTCGCCTAACAGACCCAAGGCGTAGGGCAAATCAGGAATTGAGAGTGCCAAGTCTTAGAGTGACCACACTGACCCCAGCTGCTTGGCCTTTGCTTTGTTTTAAATATTTAAAGAAAACTATTTTACATTTATAAGGAAATAATGAAGATTGCATAGGAAGTTCCCCTGTGAACCCTTCACTCAGTCGCTCCATCATCAACACTATTTATTTATTTAGCAGCCTTTCACGTAGCCCAGGCTTGCGCTCCATATATGGATGAGGATGACTTCTGTGTTGGGATTACAGGTGTGCACCACACCTGCGCTATCAATGCTGGGTATCAAACTCAGGGATTTACGTATGCTAGGCAAACATGCTACCAACTGAGCTACAACCCTAGGTCTAACACCACTCAGCTTAGTTCACTCCAATTGACATATATTGGTGAATGGTGCACTGACGAGCATGCTGAATTTATATTTCTTTAGTTTTTTAGTTTAGTACTAAACGATGCCCTGTGTAGTTGTCACTCTCCCTAGACTCCTCTTGCCTGTCATAGTTCTTAGGATATCCCTTCTTTTTTGCTGGCCTTTTTAGGAGTCCCAGCGAGACACCTGATCGCTTGGACCTCTGGTAAAATTTGTCTTGTATTTTTCTCATAATTAGGCTGGGGTTATGGGCTCAGGCCAGAAGATGACAAAGTGTCATTCTCATCACAGTTCCTGTTAGCAACGTGACTGACCGTGTTCGATGCTGGTCTTGATTGATCACCACCCAGGTGGAGGTGGTGCTTTTCACAGTGTTTCATGTGCATTACTCTGTTTCCTCCTCTTTCCAGGCTGCAGTTTCTTTAAAGATAGTGTGTGAGGAATTATACTCTGGCCCTTAGGGGAGGCAGTGGGTCAGAATGGATGTCAGAGGAGTCTGCATGGCAAATGTGTCGGTATCTTCCCCGTGTACATATCCACTCATGTGCTCACCTAAATGTGAGCTTATAAAAAATTTAAACTTCTCAGGGCTGGGGAGACAGCTCATAGTTAGAAGCTCTTATTGCTCTTGGGGAGCAGCTGAGTTTGGTTCCCAGCCCCCACATCAGGCAGTTCACAACTGGCTGTCACTCTAGGTCCAGAGGATCCGAAGCCGCCTTCTAGTCTCTGTGGACACACAGACACACACACAGACACACACACATGCACACACACACACACACACACACACACACACACACTAAATCTTAGAAAATAGAAACATACATTGGGTGACAATCCAGTACCACCTAATTTATTCTAGCTGTGATCATTGGGCTCTTTCAGTTGACTCCACTCCTCCAGTGGCATAATCCCTTTGTCCGTGGTCATCATTACCATTGTCATTCTAAGCTCTTCTTTAATGTCTGATTCTACATGATGCTCCACACTCCCTGACTTAGAACCAGCCACTTTGTCAGTGAGCTGTGGATCCTTCTATGGAGACTTCATTGGCATTAGACACTGAGATATTGCAATGAGGTTGCTCTTTCATACTTAGAGGTGGGGTGGGACTGCTGCTTATGGGGCTCTATCAGCTGAAAAGAATAAAGACTCACACGTGCGTGCGAGTGTGTGTGTGTGTGTGTGTGTGTGTATGTATGTGTACACTGACCCTTGTATGTAGACATATTTAAATATTTCCACATGTAGCAATCTGTGTAGCAGGCACAAATGAGTTCCTATTTATGGCTCCAACTCTAACCGTTCACATTATGGATCATCGGGCCTTCTCTCATTGCACATAGGTCCCCTCCTCTCCCCACAGTGAGACACAAGAGGCTGCTACTTAACAGCCATTGACTTTAGCATTCCGTGTTAGTGTACCTGTATCATGATTCCAGAGTTGTCAACATGCCCCTCTGTGAGAAATGACTGGACCAGCTCCAGCAGGCATAATTATTTGGTTTTTAGTCTCACAGATCTGGTGTTAACTTTGCAAACTGCACCCCTTCCCCTTTTCCGTGATGTTATTTCAGTCTTTTATGTATATCCATATGCATGTGTATGCACATGAATGTCTATGTATGAGGAGGCCAGAGGTTGACCTCAGCTGCCGTTCCTCAGGTACTGTCACCTTGGTATTTGAGACTGGGTCACTCATTGGCCTGGAACTCCCACTATGCTAGGCTGTCTGGCCATTGAGGGACCATCTGGCTTCTATTTCCCCAGCACTAGGATTGTGAATGTATGCCCACACCTGTTTGTTTTTCTTTATTTTTACACGTGTGGGTTCTTGGGATCAATCTCGGGTCCTCACACTGTCAAGGCAAGCCCTTTAGAGACTGTGTCACCTCCCCAGGCACATGTGACTTAAGTTCTTAAAAGATTTATTTATTCTGTTTTATCTGTATGAGTTTTGTCTGCCTGCATGTGTATACAGTGTGTATGTTTCTAGAGCTCACAGAGATCAGAAGAGGCTGTCGGATCCCCTGGAACTGGAGTTACAGATGGGTGTGAGCTACCATGTGGGTGCTTGGGAACTGAACCTGGGTCCTCTGCAAGAGCAGCCAATGCTTTAACCACAGTACAGTCTTTCCAGCCTCAACTTTTTTTAAACCAATAACTACCAAACAGGGATTTCCTTTCTTTGTCTCCTTTTGTGTTTTTTTCTTTCCCTCTTCAGTTTTTTTTTTCCTCTCCCTTTTCCTTTCTTTGCAGTGATTGCGGGTTTTTAAAAACATCGCCTGCTCTGTTTCACAGCTTGACACCTGTTTTGGTAAGAGTGTCTGCTTCCGGCCGCTGCCAGAAAAGTCAGGGCATGAGGCACATTAGTTTAAGACCCCGTGGCATGGTTTCTACAGCTGAGGTCAGGAGGTCACCATCAGAGAGACGTGCCAGAGAGAAAAGAAGAAACTTTGGTTTTCATACACACACAAAAAGCCAACATGTATAAATTAACCCTTGTGTGTGTATGTGTGTGTGTGTGTGTGTGTGTGAGAGAGAGAGAGAGAGAGAGGGAGGGAGGGAGGGAGGGAGGGAGGGAGTGCGAGCAGCACAGGCATTTATATGCCTTTGTCCTTCTTCAGGTTTCTGCGCACATCAGCCTCCCAGTCTGAGGTGCTGGTTAATGTTCCACCTGGGTTAATGACCAGTGGACTGTTTTGGATGTTGCAGTCCTGAGTGGGTTAATGTTCAGAGCAAAGACACCAGGGTTCACAGTGAGTGCATTTAAGAGTTAATTTCACTGTTATCTCATTCTGAAGAATTTCATCCTGTTGGTTGTTGTGATGAGAGGGACCCCATGTTAGGGGGAGAGGGTGGAGGTTTGACTAAGGTTGCTATGGTTACATGACTGGTGTGAGAGACATCATGACAGGATGGAGAAGAGTATCCCTAAACGTGGAGCTGGGAGCTTGACATTGGCTCATCTACGAGGAAGCTCAGGCGCCTTAGCCTCTGGACACTTTTCTCTTTGTAGAGTGTCATCCAGCTCCAGGATATGGGATGAGGAGGAGGATGGGCAGTGGGTTCTGCAGAGGCGAGAGACAAGGAGCGACTTTGTTTCCCATGTTTATTTTACCTCAGTGATGTCTTTCCTGGCACTCCCAAGGCACAGAGGTATTTCCCTGTGCTGACATTGTCGTCCTTTGTTAACCCCCACCATACCCAGTAGCGGATCTTGCTATACCCTTAGAAGTTTGGCAGCCATTCAGCACAGCAGTCAACTGCCAGGAGAAGGAAAGGAAGTCTCACTCCATCCAGTTAATACTGGTCCTACTCACTTCTTTGCTCGTGGGCACCAGGTTACGTCTGGTGTTTGTAGCTGCAGGTTGGGGGTAGGAGACAAGGTCTGACAGAGGTTTCATCATGGGGTGGAGGGAGAGACTGTGGGCAAGGAAGGTTGCTGTCTTATGGGTCAGCTTTCCTTTTTTTTTTTTTTTTTTTTGAGACAGGGTTTCTCTGTATAGCCTTTGCTGTCCTGGCTCGCTTTGTAGACCAGGGTGGCCTCAAACTCACAGCGATCCACCTGCCTCAGCCTCCCGAGTGCTGGGATAAAAGGCATGCGCCATTGCGCCTAGCTCTTCTTTTTTCTTTTGAGACAAACTCACATGTACTCCAGGCTGACCTCAAACTCAGTCTGTAGCTAAGGATAACCTTGAAGTTCTGACCCTCCTGACTCTACTTCCCAAGGGTCCTAAGTGCTGGTGTTACAGACCTGTATCACCACATCTAGTTTGTGCAGCTCTGAGGATCAAACCTGTGGCCTCCAGTATGCCAGGCAAGCAGTCTACCCACGTCCAGTGTTTCCAATACACTTCCAGGTGATGCTTTGACTGGCTGCTGAGCACACTGTGCAGCAGGACACTGCAGCTTTGCCTTCACCTGCTCCCAAGTTCTGCTAGCTCTGGCCTGGCTGTCTGTAGTGCCTATGTCTTTGTGGTGTATCCTCTAACTTTGGTAAACCCTGGGGTTTTGTGAGGCTCTCCCAACTCTATCTGGGACTTGGCTCAACCATCTCATTGAGCCTCTGGCGAGTCATGACTACCTAGTAAGACCCTGTCTCAAAAATAAGTAAATAAATAAAAAGAAATAAATTAATTAAGAAAAAGTAATGAAAGTTGGGAGGCAGAAACAAGAGAATCCCCTCAGGCGTACTGCCCAGCTAGCCTGACTTTGACAGTAGTGAGCAACAAAGAAACACTGTCTCAGTGAGAATGGTCAAGGCCAACACCCGAGGCTGTTCTCTGGTTTCCACATATCCATCCATGGTGCCTTCTCTCTCTCTCTCTCTCTCTCTCTCTCTCTCTCTCTCTCTCTCTCTCTCTCTCACACACACACACACACACACTCACACACACACAAAACAAGCAAACAGAAGGGCAGCAGCCACTGCACAGAGTAGCTTATGTGAGACCATTGCAGAGTCAAAGGCTTTGCGAGTCCTTCTTACTCACTGTAATACAGCCTTCTGCTGCCCAGGCCAGCGTTGGTATAGAGTTATCTTGGCTTTGTATTCATATTTGTATTTAATGTTTAGTTTTTGTTTTTATAGTAATATAAAAAAGTAGTTTTTATATTAGTGAATACTAACCGGTTTTGAGATTATTTAGATTTTTCCTTCCCTGTATGATGTAACTTGAAGGAATGAGTCAGTGTTGCAGGTTAGCAGAAGACAGGGACACAGAGGGAAATATTTGGGAGAAGCTCTTGTATGAATTCCTTCTCTGTTGTGAGAAGGTCACAATGCTGTGGTCAAAAGCACCTAGGGAAGAAAAGCTTTATTTTAGCTCATGGTCCCAGAGGGATAGAGTTCTCACAGCAGGGAAGGCGTGGCTGCGGGAGCAAGAAGCTGCTCATCACATCCATCTGTATACAGGAGGCAGAGAGAGGGAAAGGAGAGAATCAGGAAGCGGAAGCGGCAACAGCTAAAGCTTGCCACCAGAGACATACTTCCTCCAGCAAAGTGCACCTTCTAAGAGTTCCATTACCTACTCAAGCACTGTCCTCAGCTGGGGAACAAGTAACAAGTGTTCAAATACAGGAGCCTATGAGGGACATCATTCAAACTACAACAGGTATTTTTTAACAAAATAAAGACAGAGTAGGTTCTTAAATTTTACCATGTTGTTGGGGCTGGGGGTGTAGTTCTATGATACAGGCAAGCCTAGCCTTCACCTTCACAAAATCCTGGACTCAGTTCTTAGCACCAAAACTGAACCAACGAGTACATGGTGAAATTTAAGTCTATTCACATCCAAGAGGTTAAAGTATCAAGAGATACTGTTTTGTTTATATGACTGAAACTTCTGTTGTTGAAACTTTGACTTGTTTAGATTACTGATTTAAGTTTCTCTTACTGAAAAACATGGCGACCAGTGACACTTCCTTGCCTAGACATCTGTGGACAATAAATTGGTATATTACGTATACCAATTCTGGGGCCCAGAGCAGGAAGTGACCCAGAGCAGACCCTAAGTTCTACACGAGAGAAGAGAGGATTTGGAGGCCAGTGGAGACACATTCTTGTTCTGAAAGGAGATGTGAGTGGTTCTTTCCCCATGTACTTTTCACCTGCATGCATGTGTGCATTTAAACGTTCACTGCCAGATG
The DNA here is from genome assembly GCF_964271855.1 of Acomys minous. Lineage (NCBI taxonomy): Eukaryota > Metazoa > Chordata > Mammalia > Rodentia > Muridae > Acomys > Acomys minous. The sequence continues at coordinate 48,647,483 of NC_140495.1, forward strand.
TAATTTAATGAAGGCCCAGCCAGAGGCAGCCTTGACATGGGAGAGTCCAGAGCTAAAGATGAGGTTAGGCCTGGGGGCAGGTGCTTCAGGGATGAGAAGTGGCCGTGTGACATTCCCACTAAGCTTTCCCAGGTGGGATGCTGTCATAGAGGTACAGAGTGGGATGCACGGATGTGCACTGGTCCACACCCCTCCAGTGACCAGGTCAGGATAATTACACCAGACATGTTATGGGAGGTAGGAACGTGGGAAGACCCAAAGACAAGCTCAGTCAAGCTGGAACTTTGTGTGGGAGTCCTAAGGCTGCCTCAGGCTTGAGTGTGAGGCCTTGGAGGAAATGACCAACCCGTCAGACCTTGTACACCTCTTAGGCGGTGAAAATAATGACCCATGCGGGTGCTACAAGGGTCTGTCCTGAGCGATATAAAGGAGGGACCTTGTCTCCTGTCTGGCATGTTGGGACAATAAAACATGTCTGGAAAAGCTTAAAGTGTGGTTTTAGGGGATAGAATTGGCCTGACAGAGGAGCCACTGTTGCCTGGCCTCTGCTCCACAGAGCTGAGGGCTGACTCCTGGCAAGAGTTGGAGGCTGCTCCGGTAGGTGAGCCCTGGGGAGAGAGCGGGCTTTTTCCAGGAGAAGGAAGTACTGACAGTTAAAGCCATGGGCTGAGGAGGTAGCTGAGGTGATAGAGTGCTTGCCTGGCATGCATGAAGCCCCAGGTTCCACCCTCTGTACCCCTTAAAGCGTGATGGGGCACACCTGTAATCCTAACAGGCAGGAGAATCAAGGTCAGTCTTAGCCATGGAGTGAGTTCCAGCCCATCCTGAGCTGCATAAGACCCAGATGAAAGAAGGAAGGGGAGAAGGGATAGAGGGACGGAGGAGGGAGAGAGGGAGAGAAGGAGAGAGGCACAGAGGAACAAGGAAGGAAAGAAAGTACAGGCCACAAATCCAGGCCAGGCCACATAGTGTAGACAGGCTTGTCTCCTGCTGGATTACTGCGGGATGTCCCCTCCCTCGTGGCTCTTGGTGCGGGGCTTAGTGGCAGTGCTCAGGCAGGCACAGTGTAGGGATGTCCTATGTTTGAACAGCTTCTCCAAACTGAGATGACCCTTGTACTGCTTGCAACAAGTCAGAAATCTGAGATGACTCTGTATGACTTTAGGAAATTTTTTTTTTCTCCCTTGGGTGTTTTGGCTTGGGTGCAGGTTAAGGTAGAGGTATGTCGGGGATGGCCAGCAGGTTTATTGTGTGTCTCCACTGACAGGGTTTCCCTTGGCTGTCCTAGACTTACTTTGTAGACCAAGCTGGCCTCGAACTCACAGTGATCCACCTACCTCTGCCTCTTGCTTCTAGAGGGCTGGGATTAAAGGCTTGTATCACCATGCCCAGCTTTAGTTTTTTAACTTTAATGGCAGCTCTCTCCCTCTCTCTCTCTCTCTGTGTGTCTGTGTCTGTGTCTGTGTCATGTGTGTATGTAGGTGTGCATACATGTGGAGGCCAGCGAGCCTTGGGTGTGGTTCCCCAGGTACCACCCACCTTTCTTTCTTTCTTTCTTTCTTTCTTTCTTTCTTTCTTTCTAACTCAGGGGTCTTTCTCTGGCTTGGGATTCATCAATTCTGGCCAGCAAACTCCAGAGATTTGCCACGGCCTCCCCAGCACTGGATTACAAGCCTAGGCCATCCTCAGCCCCAGGTTTTTATTTTTTAAATGTAGGTTCTGAGAGTTAAACTCAGGCCCTCTTGCTTGTGTGGCAGGCACGGCACTGATTGAGTCAACTCTCCAGCCTCCATGGAGGGTCTAGTGTGGGTATTCCCCCACGAAATCCTGCCTCCCCACTGGCCCTTCCGCCATGTCCTTTAGGAGTGAGTGTAGGGTCATTTGAAGTATTAACTTGTTCGTTATTAGCCTGGCAGTGGCTCCCCTCTGACAGTCAGGGCATCACACCCAGGGGAAATTACTTTTTGGTTTATGGCTCACTTTTTATTTCCTGGATTTGCTCAGAGGTGCAATGAGGCTCACCAGCTTTCCACCTGCCTCTTAGTTGCTATTTTAAATAAATATGGCAAAGCAGAATTATCCATACAAATCAAATGGAGCCACCTGAACCTTGATGCCAGGTATCATGCTGAGTGCTTGGGCATCATTGTCCTGGGAGAAGAAGCCACAGTAAGATTTACCATGGTCTGGCAGCCTTTCCTTGGAAGCCAGGATACCCTATGGGAGTTAGAGTGGAGAGGCGGGGACACATGCACCAGCCTTACGTGACTGATCATGCTCGATGCTCATGTGTGATGGCCCAGAGAGAGGCCATCTGGTATGTGTTTTGAGCTCTGCCAGGAGTTGAGTCTTTGTTCCCACACACATACCCATTGATCTCACTAACTAAAGCGATTAGCATCACTTAGCAGCCTTTTCAGAAAGTCTTACTTCCACTCCAAAACACCACTTTTCTTTGCCAAAGTGCTACAATGTTGCATCCTGGCAATTGATCAGCAGTTGCTTCCAAATTATGTAAGCCCTTGGTGGGGCTGCCTGATGCAGCAAATGTGTCTGTGATGTGTCTTAGGATCTGACACCAGGCCTGGTGCCTGCAAGTGGAGAACAGCTCTCTTTAGATTCATTCATTCATTCATTCATTCATTCATTCATTCAGTGTTTATGCTTTGATCAGGTAGGAAATCTACATTTGCTTAAGGCACCCAGCTGAGAAATGTCATCATTCTGAGTAAAAGTCAGGTGGAGGTTTATTGTCAAAGAAATGTGAATTGTGGATGGAGCTGGGGTTGGAATAAACCATGGTGGCCATATTCAAAAACTGAAATGTAACTAATGTTGATTGTAGCAACTGTGGCAAAGGACTCTTAAAAGGAGCTTCTCATTAATGAATATCAGAAGATTTTTATTAGTTTTTATTTTTACTTTTATTTTTATTTTTGATTTTTTGAGACAGGATTTCTCTGTGAATCCCTGACTGTCCTGGACTCACTTTATAGACCAGGCTGGCCTCAAACTCACAGTTATCTGCCTCCCGAGTGCTGGGATTAAAGGCGTGCACCACCACACCCGGCAGAATTTATTTTTATTTTATTTTATTTTATTTTTTTATTGTAGAGTCAGCATGAGTATAAGAAGAGATTATTAGTGACTAAAAAACAAAACAAAACAAAACAAAAAACAAAAAACAAAACAAAAAAACCCCAAAAGCCTGTTTAGCAAATAGAACACAAAACAGTCCCAGTGGATGCATTTGTTTGTATAGATGGGGGATGTTCACTTAATACCTATAAGGCTCTGGGCTTGGTCCCCTGTACTGCCCACAGAAGATTTGTAATGTAAAGAAAGTCCTATGATGCTGCAGAGAAAATGGGTCAAGATGTGGCTGGTGAGTTTGGTACTGGTCACCATGCATTGTTTCATGGGTCTAAGGCAAGGTCACCTGTTTCTAGAATAGAGCCTTCCCGCCTTCCCCACTCCAAGCCCACCTGGTCTGTTTTATGACACCAGTAGCCCTTCCTGTAAGCAAGCCTGATTCAAACCATTGGGCGCGCGCGCACACACACACACACACACGGATGTAATAAAAGACGGTCAAGTTAAATTCAAAGTTTGTCTCCTTTTCTCAGCCCTCCTCAAGTGACAGGAAAGAAGTCAGCACACTGAGACCCACCATAGGGAGGGTGTGGGTGGAGGTGTCAGCGGAGGAGTGCCGATGGAGGGGCAGGGGCAGGGACTGCACTAGCAGAAGGAAGCCCAGAAGCTGACTGCCTTTGACCTTGTAGCCTAGATTACTGAAGAAGGCAGGGGAGAAGGGTCAAAATTCAGGGAGTTGCTTAAGGACCTGGAGAATTGGAGCGGTCAGCCCTCAGAGTGTTCTCAACACCCTAGACATGGGACTGGCCTTCCCCATGCCTTTCCCTGACTCCAGCAGCAGCAGGGAGAACAAAAGAAGCTGGAATGAGTGGTGCGCGGAGTGAGAGGGACCCACAGCAGCGGGCTGTGCAGTTGTCTTCTGCCACATCGTAGGACACATGTGTAGCCCCCCAGTGGAATGACAATGCCTGCTTCTGCCCCCCTGCACTCAGGGAGGCAGGTGGATCGCTGTGAGTTTGAGGCCAGCCTGGTCTACAGAACAAGTTCAGGACAGCCAGGGCTACACACAGAAACCCTGTCTCGAAAAACAAAACAAAAACCAAAACAAACAAAAGAGCAGTACATGTTCTTCATCACTGAGGCATCTCTCCAGTCCCTAGCACTATTTTTAAAAAAAAAAAACAACCAAAAAAAAAAAAAAAAGAACAGATTAAAAAAAAAAGAGACAACCAAAATATTTGTTTATATTTTAGTAGCATAAGCTGGAAATGGAAGGAAGAAGGGATGCAGCTGGGTAGAGGGAATGCTATCTCTCGGCAAAACACCGTGCACATGCATTTGAAACTCTGGATTATAGCAGACAGCTTTCTTGGGAAAGTCGCTACCAGAGTGGACTGCAGAATAGGAAGGAAGGCTCAAGAGAATGCAGGAAACTAGGAAAGCTGCTACCTGTGAAAAGCAGTCGCTGGTCTCCTGGGGTCTCTCTGGCTGATGCAGTTTCCCAAGCTGGTTTCTGCCTGGGGCCCTCTGCAGTAGGCATGTTGGGCTGTCCTGCTTAGGGTCAGCTCTGCGGGCATCAGGCAAGGGTGGCCACACTCTGCACAGGAGGAGGCAGTGGTTCTTGGCATGGTGTCAGGACCCATCACAAAATAGAGGTCTGGAGTCTTATCCCCCTCAACTCCCAACCCCCAAGAATACTTTTCAGATGAATATGCCAGGTGAACTTCTTGTATGAAAAAAAGATTTTTAAAAAATGCCATCATTTATTCTCATTGCTAATTTCACAAACACTTTCTTACAGTAAAACAAAAAGTCTTAAACATTGTATTTAGATAGTATTAAAGATCTCAAAGCTAGGGAAACTGGAGTGTAGCCCAGTTGATTAGCATGCATGTAGCACTAGTTTTTTTTTTTTTTTTTGCCAGCACTGTGTAAACTAGTCATGGTGATACCTAATGATCTGAGTGCTTAGGAGGTGGAGGCAGGAGGATGAGTGTTGAAGGTCATTCTTGGACACATAGCAAGTTTGAAGTAAGCCTGGGGTGAGTAAGACCCTGACACAAGGCAGAGAGGAGGTGGACGGCTGGATGGCTCAGTGGGTAAGGTGCCCGCTGTCAGTCCTGATGACCTGAGTTCAACTTTTGGCTGTACAAGTACCAGAAGGTGAGAACTGACTCCTGTGTGTTGTCTTCTGATCACATGCTTAGTGTGGCACTCGTGCATATACACACATGTGCACACACATATACATACACACGATAAATAAATGTAAACGATTTTAAAGCCAGATGTGCATGTAAGAGGGCTGAGGAAGGGAAGAGAAAGATGAGCCTTGGATTTCCTTAGCTCTTTTAACTATTTTCATGGAAAAGTACCTTGTCCTTAATTGCAGGCAACCAGAACACCCTCTCGGTTAAAGATAAATAGGGCAGAGTGTGAGGAAACCTACTAAGGGGAAAATGATCAGAATAGCTGAAACCCAGGGCAGAGCTCTGCCAGAGGTCAGGTCATTACACCAGACACTGCCCTCAGGCCAGGACTGTAGCCAGTGCTGGGAAGCCAGCCATCAAGGCCTCAAGGACACCCAGACAGGAGTGCAGGACAGAGAAGTGCTCAGCCATGGCTTCTGAAGTCTCTGAGACCCTGACATTTCCCCCTTATAATCGACCCAGTCTTTGCCTAAACAGGTGTGATTCTAATCACTGTCTTCTTTGCTCTTGTCAGCCGGGACAGTGAACCATGGAGCTGTATTTCGGTGAATACCAGCATGTGCAGCAGGAATATGGGGTCCACCTGAGACTCGCCAGCGATGATACCCCAAAGCCAAGGAATTCCCAGCCCTCAAAGGCAGGCTCCTATGGCGTCAGTATCAGGGTCCAGGGAATTGACGGCCACCCTTACATAGTCCTGAATAACACCGAACGCTGCCCAGCAGGTACACCTTTTCCAGAAAACGGGCCACCACCGTTTCCATCTTCAATGATAAATAACCTGCCTCTACATCCAAGCAATGGAACCGTCTTGAAGGAGACCGATTCCGAAGAACTGCAGCTTCCAGAAAACCCGTACCTGCAAACTAGCCCGATAAGAAGCCAGAAGCAGTCCTCCCTCCAGGAGGTCAGAAATGGAGTTCTAGAACGCAAGGACGGGCCCACAAAACTACCGCATGTGCTCAACTTCCAGAGGCACCCAGAACTTCTGCAGCCTTATGACCCCGAAAAGAATGAGGTGAACTCAAAACCTCACCGTCCCCAGAGTCCCTGGCTGCGAAATGCGTCAGAGGAAGGGACCAACAATAAGAAGGCCCGGAACTGCTTTCCCAAACGTCGCGGTTCCCAGCCCAACAGCCCTACTTCGGAAGATTTAGCCAAGACCAACATGACGGCGATCCGTCTCTGCAGCTCTGTGGTCATAGAAGACCCCCAAAAGCAGACCTCAGTGTGTGTGAACGTACAGCAGTGCGCCAAGGAGGGGGTGGGAGAGGAGGCTCTGTCCCCTCTACGGAAATCCCCTGCTGTCCCTAGCCCACAGGCCTATTCCGAGAGCAAGAAAAGTAGACCGGATGTGCTACCCTTCCGGCGACAAGATTCCGCAGGACCCGTCCTGGATGGAGCTCGGTCACGGAGGTCTTCTTCGTCATCCACGACTCCCACTTCAGCCACTTCCTTATACAGATTTTTACTAGATGATCAGGAATGCGCCATCCATGCTGACAACGTCAACCGCCATGAAAACAGACGCTACATCCCTTTCTTGCCAGGCACTGGGAGGGATATTGACACCTGCTCAATTCCTGGTGTGGACCAGTTAATTGAAAAATTTGACCAAAAGCCTGGCCTTCAGAGAAGAGGAAGGTCTGGGAAGAGAAATAGGATCAATCCGGATGACAGGAAGAGATCTCGAAGTGTAGATAGTGCCTTTCCGTTTGGTCTCCAGGGAAATGCAGAGTACCTCACGGAGTTCAGCAGGAACCTGGGCAAGTCTAGTGAACACCTCCTTCGGCCATCCCAGGTTTTCTCCCAGAAGTCAGTGGCCCAGGAGCATCGTGAGAAACACAGTCCTAGTTGCACACTTGTGAAGGGGCAGAGTGCCATGCAGGGTACTCAGGGTGCCCAACCCACGCCTCTCCTGCAGAACAAAGATGAGAAAGTTCTGAACAAAGGAAGTCAGGAAAGTGTGGTGGCTCGTGCCTCCAACCTTCCAGCACAGAGTAAAAAAGAGGAAGAAATCAAAATAGCCACTGCCACGTTGATGTTACAGAACCGGGCTGTGGCTACCTCACCTGATTCTGGTGCCAAGAAAATTTCAGTGAAGACATTTCCTTCCGACTCTAGTACTCAGGTAACACTTGTGTTTTTCCTTTTTAAAATTTTTGTTTTGTTTTCATTTTTAATTAAGCTTATTTAGTTATTCTTTCTTTCTTTCTTTTTTTCAAGACAATGCCTCTCTGTGTAGCTCTGGCTGTCCTGGAACTCCCTGCGCTGTAGACCAGCCTGGCCTCAAACTCACAGAAATCCACTGGCCTCTGCTTCCTTAAAGGCATGCACTACCAATGCCCTGCTATGTTTTTTCTTTTCTAAGTGGCCTAAGCAAGGTGCTTTAGGTATGAGTGCCGAAGTCTTTTTTTGTTTTGTTTTGTTTTATTTTTTTAGACAGGGTTTCTCTGTGTAGCCTTGGTTGTCCTGGACTAACTTTGTAGACCAGGCTGGCCTCGAACTCACTGCGATCCGCCTGCCTCTGCCTCCTGCTGGGATTAAAGGTGTGCACCATCACCGATTGGCTATGCCCTAAGTCTTGAATCAGTAATGGAACATTTGATGATATTTTTTGTGTGTGTAAGTACACATTTACATATGTGTACACAAACATAAGTGTGCAGGTGCATATGTGTGCAGAGGCCATAGGTTGCCACCCAGTGTCTTTCTCTGTCACTCTACATGTTATTGTTTGAGATGGGATCTTTCACTGATGTGGCTACACTTGCTTCCTGTTTGTCCCCACCTCCCCAGGGCTGGGAAGAGAGGCATGCCCGGTGACCTCTATATGTGTGCTGGGGATGGGACTTGATCTCACACCTTCAGAGCAAGTGTTACCAACTGAGCTGCTTTTGTATTATTATTATTATTATTAAAATTATTATTATTATTATTATTAAAATTATTATTATTTATTATTATTATTATTATTATTATTATTATTATTATTAATTTATTTTTAATCAGGTTATATCCCACTGCCAACTGTATAGGTACCTAGGTTGTTCTGAGTGCTGCTGGGCTCACTTCTTCGCAGAAGAGCACACAGAGAGACTCCATGTCTGTTCAGTGTGTGAAGCCTGGATGTATATGGACTGAATTTTAACACATAGGTTCTGAGGTTGGGTTTGTGTCCCTGTGGGTGGCTGCGCTGCTTTCTGGTCTGAGAAATTAGGTTCATCCTAATATAGGTTAATTGCACAGTGATAGATTCTAAGTGGCATATTGAATGTTTTGATAGTAACAGTAAAAAAAAGAATAAATAACAGTAATAAAAACAATGATAAGGCTGGTGGGTTCCAGGTGCTATATTAAAGCATTGCACCAGCTCTGTGTGGGCATTCCTGTCAGCTTTCATTTGCCACTGAGAAAATCCAGGGCCTGTGAAGTCACTCGCCCAAGGGTACAAAGCACATAGATGCTGGGCTGAGGACAACATGAGGAAGGTGCCAGAAGCCTCTGCTTCAAGCCTGTTGCCATCTTCCTGGGAGTGTCACCCTCCTGGCCTAATAACATACTTTATTATGTTCCAGGCCACACCAGATCTCTTAAAAGGCCAGCAGGAGCTCACACAACAAACCAACGAGGAGACGGCCAAGCAGATCCTTTACAATTACCTGAAAGAAGGGTGCGTGATTTTCCTTGATGAACGACAATTGCTGTCTCTGGCAGAGGGTTAACTTTTATCTCCTTTTCTATCTGAGCCATTTGAGGGTTCCGTCTCTACGGATACAGGGGGCAGGGAAGGACATCCTTTGTAAGACAATTAAAAATATAGAGATTTTCTATTTGTGTATGCGTGTGTCTGTGATGTGTGCACATGTATGTACAGGTGCACTCAACGTTCATGTTTGCGTGGGGGGGGGTCAGAGGTCAAAGTCAGGTATCCTCTTTCATCCTCCACCTTGAGTTTCTCTAGACAAGATCGCTGCTCACTGAGCTTAGAACTCCCAGTTTCAGGTAGCCTGGCAAGCCAGCAAGGCCCTGGGATCTGCCTGTCTCTGCCTCCAAACACTGGGGCAGCTGGGATCCAAATTCAGCATCGTTTACTCACTGAGTCATCTCCCATGCCTTAAATCAGTGTTTTTTAAAAAAGACCTTCATTGCATCAAAGCAAGTTTGGGGGTGGGGAGGTCTGTTGGCCTGTCAGTGTTGAGCTGGGTCAGCCCCCACCTTGAGGTCTTCCATGCCACTGCAGTCGCTTTTTGGAAGGTGCAAGTGGATGCTCCTCCTTTCTCCCAGAGGGAGCCTGGCCTCCATGATCCTCAAGTACCGTTGAGGCATCTGAGAACAGTGTTTTCCCAAGTCCATCTTGGGAGACTTGGTTCCAGCCATTTTGCTTTTTTCCCTCTATGCCAACTGTGCTAAGATTCTGGAGCCAGAATGCGACGTTCTGTCGTGGTCCTCTCATGGAGTGGTTACAGGGGAAGGCGGAGGCTTTGCAGTAGGATGGGAATGAAAACTGGCTACCTGAGTTGTGCAGCTGTCAGCACTGGGTGCTTGTGGTCTGTGACTTAAGATTGACCTGTCAGAGTGACAGAGCTGACAAAGTGCATTCACAACACAACACAGGGACTCCAAAATGACCACAGAGCTTTTTGATGCTGACAGTGAGTGGGAGCTTCACCCTGCAGAATTAAGGCAGAGGAACTTGTGGTTTCTCAAATCCCTTCCCTTCCCTTCCCTCTCTCCTCTTTTCCTTTTCCTCTGCTGCTTCCCCTTCTCTGGGCTCGCTCTCCCTCTCCTCCCCCTCCCTCCTCCCCCTCCCTCCTCCCCTCCCCCTCTTCCTTTCCCCTCTCCCTTCCGTCCTCCCCTTCCCCTCCCCCTCTCCCTCTCCCCTCTCCCTTCCCCTCTCTTCCCCCTCCCTCCTCCCCTTCCCCTCTCCCCTCCCCTCTCCCCCTCCCTCCTCTCTCCTCCCCACCCTTTCCTTTCCTTCTCATTTGATTTGTTGAGAGACAGGTGAGATGGAAGTTAATAGTAGGTGCCTGTTTAAGGAATTTTATTTTAAATCCCTTAATTGCCAGGGGTATGGTAAAATGAGCTGATTATCCATAGAAGTGGAGACAAAGGGCAGCTGTTGGACAGTCTCGGCTTTGGGGCTTCTTTCTCTTAAACATAGGTGAAATAAGTTTGTTTAAAAGCGTGAGTGTGTGTCTAGTTTTGGGGCAAATAGGAACGTGGAGTCAAGCAACAGCTCACTGTGCTTTGCTGAGCTTGTTATGACTGCATCTGTCATGCTCAGAGACTTGGAAACAAGTGGTAAGGTCCCTCCCTCCTGCCCATTAAGACTTGATTGACTCAAGCCACTTGCAGTTTACCTTAAAGGGCTTTGCGTTGTGAGCTTGAGGGCGCCTGGGACCTTCTGAGGCCGATGATTCGATAATTCGTCCTTTGATGTTTTCTCCATTGCTGCTCCACAGAGGCACAGACAACGAGGACGCCACCAAAAGGAAGGTGAACCTGGTCTTTGAGAAAATCCAGACTTTAAAGTCCAGAGCTGCAGGGGGCGCACAAGGAAGTAGTCAAGTAAGTTTTGTAGTCTTTGTGTTTTTTCAGTGTGTTCAGCATGGACTTTGCAGAGGGTCTGCTTTCTTCAGCTGTCTGTTGGTAGCACTAAGTGGGGTGCCCCTCAGGGAGCAAGGGGCGCCTCAGATGATCAGCCTGGCTTTGAACACAGGTGAAACGCCTTAATCCAAAATACCCTAAGACCTCAAACTTCTTTGGTGTTGATACAGTAGGCGTGGAAAATTCAGTATCTGATCACATGCGGGGACCTGAACACAAACTTCTTGTCCTGCAGAAAGCCATTAGGACAATTGTATAAAATCACCTCTAGGCTCTGTATATTAGAAATTTATGAAGTTTAAGTGAATTTTACATTTCTACTTGTGTTCATAAAATGTCTTATTCTATGCATGTGGATATTTCAATCCCAAAACAATAATCTCAAATCTGAATTACTTGTGGAGCCAGCCACCTTGGAGAGGGTATCATGACCTTCTGTAGAAACAGAATATTTGTATGTGTCAGCCATTCTCTTTTCTAGCACTCGGCATGCCCGTGTCTGTGCTATGAACGTGAGGGTGGTGTCGTGTATGTGTACATGCATGTATGCATATGTATACACTACCATAATTCTGACTTGGCAACTTAAAACTATACAATCTGTTTATACACAGCTTTCAGGAGCCGTGCCTGATTATTCTTCCCATTAAGAAAATTATATGGCGTTTCATATAAGTGTACAAGGAATTTTAGTTGTTTTTCACACCCAATCCTCCTCTCTGATAATTCTTGCTTTGAGACAGGGTCTCACTGTGTAGACCAGGCTGGTCTCAAACTCACAGAGATCTGTCTGCTTGGGCCTCCAGAGTGCTACTGAGATCATCTGTTTTTTCCTTTTATTTACGTACATGTTCTGGGAATGACACAGCCTTTGGGTTGGATGTTAAGATTGCCATTATAAACCACATGTGGTGGTGCACGCCTTTAATCCCAGCACTCAGGGAGGCAGAGGCGGTTGGACCTCTATGAATTAGAGGCTAGCCTGGTCTACAAAGGAAGTCCAGGACAGCCAAGGCTACACAGAGAAACCCTGTCTCGAAGAAAAACCAAAAAAGCAAAGCAAAGCAAAGCAAAACAAAACAAAACAAAAAAAGGTTTCCATTATGGATCATGGACTTGGGGCAGTGAGGCAGACCTGGGGTGGTCCAGTCACGGCATCCCTTCTCCGAACAAGATGTCTGCACTCAAAGCGATCTTTGTGAGAAGGCAGGAAGACAAGGTGTTCTAGGTTGGAAGAGTGGCACGGACACTATTAAGAATTGTGAGTTTGCCATGCTTATGTTTCTTGAAGTAATTTTATGTAGTTGCTACATGAAACCAGGATGTGGGAAGAGCAAGATAGGATGTTTTCATTCTAAGCTACCATGAAAGACATTTTTATTTTCTTTTGAGACAGTCTTTTTTTTTTTTTCCCAATTTGTGACTCCAGACAGGATCATAAGAGGTGGTGTATGCCCACCTTTCTGGGTTTTATGGAGAGTTCCTTTACCCTTCTGTGCCAGCTTCTTAAATAGTACTGGGCCAGGCATAGTGGCGCACGCCTTTAATTCCCAGCATTCAGGAGGCAGAGGCAGGTGGATCACTGTACACCTTTAATCCCAGCACTTGGGAGGCAGAGGCCAGCAGATCACTGTGAGTTCCAGCCCAGCTTGGTCTACAAAGTGAGTCAAGGACAGCCAAGGCTACATAGAGAAACCTTGTCTCAAAAAACCAACTCCCCCCTCAAAAAAAGTACTATGACAACCTTAAAAAGGCACAGGAAAGGGCAATTCCAAAGGACCTAAGCAGCTCAACAAAGCTGGGCCCGGAACCTCTGTCTTCTCAGCCACATGGCCTGGGCCTTCCTTTGATCAGTGTGGGGTCTGAGGCAGACCCATGTTGGGCACTGAGTCCAGCTGCATTCGTGCGTGCGTGCGTGCGTGTTGGCCTCCAATGTCTGGACAGAAAGCTGAGACAGAGTCTTATGTAGCTAAATCTGGCCTTGAACTTGTGACTTTGTTGCCTCCAGCTCAGTGTTGAGATTACATGTGTGTGCTCCCATATCCCTTTACATGATGTTGAGCATGGAACCCTGGGCTTCAGGTACATCTGGCAGCACTCTACCAACCGAATTGTATCCCCAGCCCCCATGAATGGAATTCAGACAGACACAAATGCTATTGTATTACAGAAGTTTACTCCGTTTGTTGCTTCTAGAGAGAAGATTAGAGAGAGAGAGAGAGAGAGAGAGAGAGAGAGAGAGAGAGAGCGCGAGCGCCTTTATGAAGCCGTGCTAGCTTGAAAAAGAGGAGGATGAGATTTCTGGCACCACGCAGTGTCTGACTTTAATTGCTTGAGTTTCCACCTCCCTCTCTCCTTCTAATGTTCTGAATCTGATTCTTTGCTGGCAACATTTTAGAGTTTTATCTCTTGGGGGTGTGTTAAGTGATTCTCTGGGAGAGAATGTTCCAGTGTTTTCCTTATGGGCTGAGACCATCTTGGAAACAGCAAAGCAGATAGGGGTTTTGTTTGTGGTTTTCTTTCCTTTCTTTTTCCTCCCTCCCTTCTTGCCTCCTTCCCTCTCCCTCCCTCTCCCTCCCTCCCTGGGTTGGTTTAGATTCTAGCTTGGACTGCCTCCGCTCCTCTGCAACAACTTGGCACTCCTGTGATCTGCGGTGGGGCTCTCGTGCCCTCCGCATAGCGTCTCTTCCAGGTTTATGATACACAACCCACACCTGGATCAGTGACTTGTGAGCCAAGACTCTGCCTCTTCTAGCTTAGATTCCTGCTTTTATCTCCTCACCTCAGCACTTAGCGGTAGGACTTTAGCCAATTCCTCTTGCGAGCTTCATCCTGCTATCACTTCCGTGGTAGAAAAGAAACAAGAGCCCTTGATATCCGCACTCAAGCAGCGCCATGCCTCCTAACAGACTGTTTAATCTGGCCCCTCTTCTTGGTGGAGGTGCAACGACTAGGAGGAGAAAGGCAATTTGGCCCAAATGCATGTATTTGCGCAGGCTGACGGTGGGGAATGAAAGTCGTCCTGGCAGTCGTGGGGCATTAGCCCAGGGCAAGGACGGTGTAGAAAAATGGAGGGTCCAGCAGCACAGAGACATGGCCTCCCAGAGAACTTCACACAGCAGGTGTTTCTTCAACAAATACTTTTATGCTGGCTTATTTGGCTTGAACTCAGAGTAAATTGCATGAGTCCTAACTGTTTCGTTGCTGGGTTTTTAACACAGATTTGCATCTGTGCTAACCCTACTCAGATCACAGACAGTGTGCTCTCCTCACCCAGAAGTTACCCTGGGAGCTTTTTCCCAGTCAGTCAGATCCTCTTTCTGGCGGTAATCACCATTTGACACTCATTGGTCCAGATTAGTTTTACTTATGCTTCCTGATTACTGTCTGCGCAGCTTTACTCTTCAATATTGTGTCAGTGAAATTCACTAATGTTTTATTTATGACTATTTTTTTTATTACATACTAGTGTGTGTGTGTACTAATGTGTTTTTGGTGAATGTTTCTAGATTGGGACTGTTAGTAATAAAGCTATAGTGGACATTAAACACTATTTCACCCATATTCATTGTAACCGACACACACTCACACATTTCTCTTTGGTTATGTATGAGCAGGAGTGAACTTCCAAGTCATAAAGTGCACAGATGTTTTGCTGTGCATACTGTGAATGGCTTCAGGAAGTGGTAGAACAATTTACACTCCCACCAGTGGCGCATACAAGGCCCGGTTGTTAGACCCTGACGCGAGGACCCTCTGTTCTGTTGCACGGATTCTATGTCTGTTCCTCTAGTGTGAGCTCTGAAAGCTAGTTATGCCTGCCTGCCAACTTTATACCTTTCCTGTTTTCTTCAAATTGGCTTTTCTATTTCACTTTTCCAAACAAATGCTAGATTTTCCAGAGGTGGGAGTGGACTGGGCGAAGCTGGAGAGATGGCTCAAGGGTAAATAGTTGGCTCTTGTAGCGGACCTAAGCTTGGTTTTCAGCTCTCATGTCATGTGGTTCACACTGTAATTCCAGCTTCAAGGGATCCTGGAAGCACATATACACTCATGTGCATCACACACACACACACACACACACACACACACACCAATAACAACAATAACAAATCTTTAATAAAAAAGGAGAGGAGAGGGAGAAACAAGGACTGTTGTCTGGGGTTACACTGGGTATGCAAATTGCTTTGTTCAGGTTGCCATCTTCAAGTGACTGGTCCCCTACAGATGTAAGCATGAAATGTCTCCCAGGTATTTGTGTCCTTGGCTTCTCCTGTTGCCTCAGACGTTGTTCATTTTGGTGTGTTCCCTCTCCATTCATTCTATGTGTGTCTGTGTTTCCTGTGTTTCTGTTTTCTTCCATTTCAGGAAACCGTTCTATTCTGTCCTGTCCTTTCTGTGGTCCATGGGCTCTCTCAATGCTTTCTCAAATCACTTTGTTCAGCCTTCTGTTTGAGGCATTGTTTTTATCTGACAACTTTAGAGACACGTTGGTCTTTTGGCTCCCACGGCTTCCCTAGAAGGCAGGCAGCATTCTTAGTGTTGCTCTGCTGAGAGAAATACATCTTTTCTCTCTAGCTGCCTTGAATATTTGGTCTTCCATTCTTGGAAGTTTGAGTGGGATGTGCTTGGATGTGGTTTTCCTGTGCTGAGTTCTTGACACTCATCAGATCTGAAACACTCTGACCATTTGTCTATAGTATTTCTGTAATGTTCTGCTCTCCTCAGAATCCAGTTGCAGGTATTTTGTTGCCTGTATTTTAAGTTTTCTTATGGTTCCTTGTTCTGTTGTGTGTCTGCGTGAGTGTCTATGTGAGTGTTCGCTGTGTTTCTCTCTGTGTGTGTCTGCATGTCTATGTCAATGTTTGCTGTGTTTCTCTGTGTGTGTATCTGTGTGAGTGTCTATGTGAGTGTTCGCTGTGTTTCTCTCTGTGTGTGTCTGCATGTCTATGTCAATGTTTGCTGTGTTTCTCTCTGTGTGTATCTGTGTGAGTGTCTATGTGAGTGTTCGCTGTGTTTCTCTCTGTGTGTGTCTGCGTGAGTGTCCATGTGAGTGTTTGCTGTGTTTCTCTCTCTGTGTGTCTATGTGGATGTCTATGAGGGTGTTTGTTGTGTGTCTGTGTGTGTGTGTGTGTGTGTGTCTGTGTGTGTGTGGTGTGTCTGTGTATGTCTGTCTGTGTGTCTGTGTTTGTGTCTGTGTATGTCTGTCTGTGGTTTCATTTGATATATTGGATACATTATTCTGGATCTCTCTTATTTTTTTAAATTAAAAAAATATTTTTTGAGATAAGGTCTTATTATTGTAGTTCTGGCTGTTTTGGTACTCACTCTGTATACCAGGCTGGCTTCAAATTCACAGACTTCTGCCTGCCTCTACCCCTGAGTCCTTGGATTAAAGGTGTGCACTTTTCTCTTAATTTTTCAAGTTCATTGATTTTTGTTTTTTGGCTTTTTTTTTTAAGGTTAAAGACTTATTATTTTAACACATCCTGAAACAACCCTCTTCATCCTTCTTTTTAATTTCATATACATATGGTGTAGGATGAAGTTGATATAGAGACTCTTGCTGAAGTCTCTTTGACCATAGTGTGTGGGTCAAGGCCTCTCATCAAAGCCACAACTCACTGATACAGCTTATTTGACTAGCTCACTTGCACGGGGAAGGCAGAGACAGGAAGATCCCCAAGGCTCACCCTAACCTACCTAGCTAGGCTCAGGCCAGCTTTTTTAAAATGGAGATTATGTTTTGTTTTGTTTTGTTTTATTTTTTTAAAGGTGCCTTAAGACCAACACCTAAGGTTGTCTTTGGGCTTGCACACGCACACACAAGCAGGAAGACACATATTCTAAATTTAGTACCTTAGTATTTCATAATATGTCTGCAAGATGTCCGATAAATCTACCACCTCCCTTGAATGTTAGTCGTTTTGGAAATCTGGTGAGATGGTCCCTGGGACTGTGGTGAAAGATATAAGAGAGATTATGAGGAAGCGTCACAGTCACAGTTGCCTGTGGGGGAGTGTTCTGCTGTGGGGGAGTGTTCTGCTGTGGGGGAGTGTTCTGCTGTGGGGGGGAGGGTTCTGCTGTGGGGGAGGGTTCTGCTGTGGGGGGGAGGGTTCTGCTGTGGGGGAGGGTTCTGCTGTGGGGGAGGGTTCTGCTCTAGGGGAAGGTTCTGCTGTGGGGGAGGGTTTTGCTGTGGGGGGGAGGGTTCTGCTGTGGGGGAGGAGAGCTAAAGAAAAGCATCTTGAGCATTTAACCGAGGAGATCTTTGCAATTCATTGCAGGTTTTGAATTCTCCACCTGAAGTCAACGATCTAGTGGATCAGAAGAACAAATTGATCCTAGAAGTGTCTGAATTACAGCAGCAACTGCAACTGGAGAGGAAGGTAGCTGCTGGCTCTTAGACCTTTCCTATTTCGGTCCTGGCAGATAAGGGTTTTCTTTTAAAAAACACATTGAGATGTCCAGGTGAGGTGAAAGTCATTTTTGCCCCTAAAAGAAACATTCCTCTCATCCCTGAGCACATTCCTTTGGATTTGGTGGCTGCTAGCCAAAGAATGGCTTAAAGCAACCGGAGCATACAGAAACTGTTTGCTTTGAGCAAATGGAATATTGTTACAGGCAGGCAGACCAGTAGGAAGCTAGGTGTATTGTTCTTACATAAAGCATTTCAAGTTAAGTAGTAGAAACAGCAAAATGAGGTCTAGCTGTGTTTGTGTTGTTTTTATTTTAAAAGCATTCAATTCACTAAATATGGATAGTTCATATTCCCCCCTGGACCTTCTCAACCTTAATTATATGGTTTGACTGAGTTGCTTCATCATGAAGGAACAAGTGCCTGGGTTCTGTTAGTGCTTACAAATGGGTGCCTGGCTGCGGATGCAGCTCATATGGTAAAGTGCTTGCTCAGCACACATGAAACCCTGATTCCGGCCCTAGCACCTCATAACCCAGGCATGGCAGTGCACCCCGTACTCTCAGCACTTGGGAGGCGAAGGCAAGAAGCTCAGGGAGTCCAAGATCATCCTTGGCTGCATAGCCAGTTTGCTGTTAGCATGGGCTACGTGAGACCCTGCCACAGACAGACAGACCGACTGACTGACATGGAGATGAGGGTGGTGTTGTTTCAGTATTGATGGACAACAGAGGTATTTTAAAATTATACCGACTCATCTTAGAACCATCAGAACATCAAGGAGGAGAGAGAAAGAATGAGAGGGGACTTCGAAGAGCTGCGAGGCCGCCACCAGAGCCAGGTAGAAGAGACAGCCACCCTGCGGCGACGCCTGGAGGAGACTGAAGGCGAGCTGCGGAAACACTTGGAAGAGTGAGTATCCAGCTGGAGCACCCCCTTCCCCCTTCCCCCCACCCCTTCCCCCCCTTCCAACCCCCAGCTTCTTGAGTCATATGTGGCTAGAACCTTCTGTCCTTTGCACACCTCTTAGCCCTCCAAATGTTTTATCAAGGCCACTCACCTTTCTTTCCCTTTTTCCCTCTTACAAAAATGTGTAGCTGGATGTATAAGCAGGGAGGTTAATAATTATTAAAACGCTTTGTGTGTCTTATAAAGCTTCAGCCCCGACGGGGGGTGGGGTGGGCCTGGGAGGGGCATCTTGCAGCAGGTGAGTGAGAAGCAGCTGCGGCTCTGAGGGGCGATGTGTTCACAGGCCCCCGGCTTACGCACTTTCTCCAGAATGGGCTGGTCTGTGTGATATGCACACTTCTGCTCAGTTTGTAGAGAGGAAAAGCCACTCCAAGGCCCTCCCTGCCATATTAACCTGGGAAACTCTGGTGGCAAGGAATCTAAAACCAAGGTCTGATTTTCTTTCTGGACACATCTTTGCAATCACACCCAGAGATGTGTTTTTCCTAATCTCCTAGGTACTTCTCTGTTTGATCAAACTGTCAATCAAGACTGACCACAGGCATTAACTTGATGATTCGCCTGTTTTATAGTACTGGATGGTTCTCCTTGGTTTCAGCCATTTCTTCATATTCTATGTCCAAATTCTAGTACTTCCTGGTCTCTCTTTGGTAGAAAATGTCCATGCAAACCTGTCCCATTTTGCTGGTGGGAGCTCTCATCTGACATTTTGGCCAAATTAGACTGTGGACCCGAGGAGGCATCTTGGGGCTACAGGTGACCATGTGATCGCCTGAAAGTCTGTGGTCAGACTGAGCGAGGACTGAGGACCCCAGTAGTCTATCTGATGGACCTCCTCTTGTCGCCTGCCAGGCTGTTCCAGGTGAAGATGGAGCGGGAACAGCACCAGACTGAGATCAGAGACCTGCAGGACCAGCTGTCGGAAATGCACGATGAACTAGACAGTACCAAGCGGTCTGAGGACAGGGAGAAGGGAGCCCTGATCGAGGTAAGGGGGGCTGTGGGTCAGGTGTCAGCCCCACCTGCCTCGGAGGATGGGGCTTGGGGGATGGATGCTACAAGCAGCCTTCTGTTATGTGCATTTCTTCCACTGGCTTCTGCATCTACATTCCGTGAGGCCATCCATCCATCGTGGTCTTAGGAAAGCTTTTGACCGTGCTGAGAAGTAGGAAGAATACTATGTCAGAGGCTGGGAAGGAAGCTCAGCTGGTTAAGTGCTGGCTGGGCACCCATGAGGTTGTACAACCGTGTAAAAAATTAGCCGGACAAGCAATCCTAGTGCAGGGGAAGTAGAGACGGACAGACCCCCAAGGTGTGCCCGCCAGCCACCCTAGCCTGTTCAGTGAGCTCCCAGCCCAGAGACCCTGGGCCAAAAAACAAGGTGCAAGGCACCGAAAGAGTGACTTCTGGCTTACACCCCACCCCCACCACTCACATACCACAGTTACGTGAACTCATGTACACATGCTCACTTACATTCTCTCTCACACACTCACACATGTATAGATGCAGTCTTACACATTTATAGATGCTCTCATAGACATACAATCACATGCTCACACCGTAACATATACTCACACACTCACACATAGAGAATAGTATGTCAACACTCATCAATTCTCAGCACAGATCAAGGAGTTGTCAATGTTGTGCCATATTCCTGCATTAATTTTTTATGTCCATCTATTCATTCTTGAAGTAAATTATGGATAAGATCATATTTTACATTATTATTATTATTATTTTTTTAGAATTTAGGGAACTTTCTGACATAGTTACAATACCCTTATGGTAACTAACATGTTTATGGTTTCTATAATATAAATTTAATGAGTCTGAATACTCAGTCAGCTGAGTCTACTTAGCAGTTGATGTAGTGAGTTCAGGGCTCCTCCCAAAAACAAATTTTCCCTGGGGATAAATTCCCAGGGATGATGTCAGTGGAGAACTTACGCATTTCAGTGGATGTTACTGCAAAGCCCAGAGGACAGAAGACATTCCTGGAGTCTGTGCTGACATGCCCTGGGCTCCGTCTCCATCTTCTGGAGTCTGTGCTGACATGCCCTGGGCTCTGTCTGCATCCTCTGGAGTCTGTGCTGACATGCCCTGGGCTCCATCTCCATCCTCTGGAGTCTGTGCTGACATGCCCTGGGCTCCGTCTCCATCTTCTGGAGTCTGTGCTGACATGCCCTGGGCTCTGTCTGCATCCTCTGGAGTCTGTGCTGACATGCCCTGGGCTCCATCTCCATCCTCTGGAGTCTGTGCTGACATGCCCTGGGCTCTGTCTGCATCCTCTGGAGTCTGTGCTGACATGCCCTGGGCTCTGTCTGCATCCTCTGGAGTCTGTGCTGACATGCCCTGGGCTCCATCTCCATCCTCTGGAGTCTGTGCTGACATGCCCTGGGCTCCATCTCCATCCTCTGGAGTCTGTGCTGACATGCCCTGGGCTCCGTCTCCATCCTCTGGAGTCTGTGCTGACATGCCCTGGGCTCCATCTCCATCCTCTGGAGTCTGTGCTGACATGCCCTGGGCTCCGTCTCCATCCTCTGGAGTCTGTGCTGACATGCCCTGGGCTCCATCTCCATCCTCTGGAGTCTGTGCTGACATGCCCTGGGCTCCATCTCCATCCTCTGTAGTTTGTGCTGACATGGCCTGGGCTCCATCTCCATCCTCTGGAGTCTGTGCTGACATGCCCTGGGCTCCATCTCCATCCTCTGGAGTCTGTGCTGACATGCCCTGGGCTCTGTCTGCATCCTCTGGGGTTTGTGCTGACATGCCCCGGGCTCCATCTACATCCTCTGTTTTCTTCGTCCACTCCATCTTGTTCTAGTTTTGCATATTTTCCTTCAACACAGCCAAGTGCTGTCCATCATCTTTGCTTCTTCCCCCATTTCATTTGCAGCAGACTTCCGAGTGACAGAGCAAAAGAACAGTTTTCACGATTTAAGTTATTTTGAAGTGTGGCCATATTTTTCTAAAGTGAAGTAATTCTAAGATGAACTATATGCTATTTTATTTTTCTTGAGATAGGGTCTCATGTAGCCCAGGTTAGCCTCAAACTTGCTATGTAGCTGAGGATGACCTTGAGCTTCCTGCCTCCACCTGCAGATGAATACAGCAGCTCCCTGTTTATGCTGTGTTGAGGGCGAGCCCCGGGCTTCATGTGTGTGAGACACTCACTCTACCAACGGGCCCACACTGCAGCCAGTGCCTTTAGCTCCCTAACACGCCCTACTGACTGCTTATTGTGAACCCGATTTAAGGGTAGGTTTGTAGGTGTATAGATTGGTTTGTGTTAGTTGGGGATGAGGATGGGGACTCTGGCTTTGATGATGTGGTCAGACCACAGCTGGAATGGGAACAGGGCACATCTCTTCTTAAATGTTGTCGTCACTCTCCTGAAAGACCTGTGTCACCTGTAGGAGGAGGTTGGTGGAGAAGTTGTTAGCAGTTGTGTCTCACCTGCTTTGTCTTGCTCCTGGGAAACCCCTTCTTGTTTTCTAGTTTGCACAGCACTAACGAAGAGGATTCCATCTCCTAGTCTCACTTTCAGTTTCTCCTTTGTATCCTAATAAGAAGTAGCCTGGAGACACTTGATAGCAGATTAGAGTTAGAATCCAGTTTTCCATGACTTTCGCCTGAGAACAGACTCTTAAACACGATGAACATGGAATCCATAAGCTTTTGACTCTTTGTTGAGGCCTGGATGCTTGGTGCGCTTGTGTAGCAGTCCGGATTTTTCATGAGGCCTCTCTCTTTTGCTGTGGTACTGGAGACTGAAGGCAAGGCCCTGGGCACTCTAGGCACATGCTGTGCCATCGGCCCCACCCTGCCCAGAAATTCATCACTTTTGGTTAAGTAGCATCAGATCTCTACATGGAATCTGCACAATAAGACTAGGAAGAAAAAACATGCCTGGATATAGTGATGCACGCCTTTAATGCCAGCCCTTGGGAAATAGAGGCGGGCAGATCTTTGTGAGTTGGAGGGTAGCCTGTCTATAGAACAGCCAGAGCTACACAGTTTAAGACTCTAGCAAAAAGAAAAAAAAAAGTTTAAAGGAACACACATAGTCGAGATATTTGTTTTCTTAGGCTAAGAACTGGCGTGTAGGGAAGATGTATTATTTGTAGAATTCCTGGGTCTATGAACATTTTCTTTTTGAAAGTCAGGGTCTCTTTCCTGTACTTCAACCTGAACTCAAACTCACTAACTCACTTTATAGGCAAGGTTGGCCTTGAACTCCTGATCCTCCTGTCCACACCTCCTACATGCTGGAATTGTAGGTAAGCAGCACTCTGCCTGGTTGCTTTTGTTTTTTGTTTTTTGTTTTTTTTTCATTTTTTTAAAATATGGGGCTGAGGATAGAGGCAAGAGCTCTGCCTAATGAACTACATTCTTAGCACACAAGAACTACATGTGTGTGTATATATGTGTGAGTGTATGTGACTATATGTGTGTGAGTATGTGAGTGCGGGTATACATGAGTGTGTGTGTATGAGTGTGTGAGTGTACAAATGAATGTGTGTTATGAGTGTGTATGTGTGTGAGTGTATATATATGTGAATGAGTGTGTGTATGTGTACATTGTATATGAGTATATATGTGTGTACATGTATGTGAGTGTATGTATATATGAGTGTATATTTGTATGTATGTGTATGTATGTGTGTGCGCTTATATGTATGTGTGTGAGTGTGAGCATGTGAGCTTGTATGTGAGTTTGTGTTTGTGTATGTGAGAGTGTGTGTTTATGTGTGTATGTGCTTGTATGTGAGTGTGTGCATTTGTGTGTGTGCGTATACATCCATGAGTTCTCATGTATGGGGTCAGAAGGTAACTTTTAGGAGTTGGTTCTCTCCTTCCACTTTGTGAGTCTCAAGGGTTGAACTCATGTCATCAGGCTTGGTGGCAAGCACCTTCCCCTACTGAGCCATCTCATTGGCCCATGAGAGCCATTTCTTAACTCTAATACAAAAATTATCTTAGGACTAATTTTTGGTTCTTTTTTGTGCAATCTGGTGGCATCGGGCGGGTCTGTGATGAACAGATGTCACTGACAGGGCTGAAGGGCTGAGAGGTGGCCCTTTCCCACAGAGTCTCCTGAGGCTGTCCTCCTGGCGTTCAGGCCCTTCAGCCTCTCTGAAATGTTCGGTTTTGAGATCCTGGAGATAGTTGGTGCTTAGGCACTTCCAAAATAACCACGGACTATGATAGTTTAATATTACATCGATTCTAGTATAAGTGACTGAGAAATGTTGTGGTTCTCACCAGCCATCCTACATTTTCTGGCCCATCTGTCAGTTCAGTGGCTCTCAACCTTCCTAATGCTGCCACCCTTTAACGTAGTTCCTCATGTTGTGACCCCCCCCCCAGCCATAAAATTATTTTTGTTGCTACTTTATAACTGTAATTTGCTACTGTTATGAACAGTAATATAAATATCTGATATGTGGGATATCTGACCCCATTGAAAGGGTCATTCAAACCCCAAAGGGGTCACAACTCAGTCTGAAAACTACTACATTAGAGCCAAAAAGAAAAAGAAAAAGGAAAAGAAAAGAAAAAGGGCTGGGTGTGGTGGTGCACTCGAGAGGCAGAGGTAGGCACATCTCTGAGTTCGGGGCCAGCTTGGTCTACAAAGTGAGTCTTGGACAGCCAAGGCTACATAGAAAACCCTGTCTCAAAAAACCAAAGGGGGGGGGAAAGAAAGAAAGAAAGAAAAGAAAAAGAAAGACTGAATTCTTTTGGGCACATGCAATACAAAACCTTCTTTACCCCTGCTGCAGGCATGTTCTACCCCTGCTGCAGGCATGGTCCAGATGTAGTTTTCTTCTTTTGGTGTGCAGGACTGGGGGGGGGGCAAATGGGATGCATCTCTCTGTGGTCAGGCTTGCAGCCCTGGGACAACTCAGTGCCCGTTTCTCATCAGCCTGCTGTTAGGATCACTGGCTGCCGCAGTGGAAAGCAGCCTGCTGGTTTTAGGTTCTGGCTGTTTCTTTGCTTTAGTTTAGAGAGATAGACCCTCCCTAAGCACCCTACCCCTGTGCACCGTTCCAGCCTTTTGTAGTCAAACAGCACTCTGTTCTGTTTGCATCTACCTTTAGGTCACACATAGTGTCACTGTTCAGCTTTCTTGGGGGTTTTGTGGTCAGGTCTGTGGTCACTATATGGGGAAAAGAAGGTACTAGGTTCTGTGTAGGCCACAGCCTCGATCTGAGTGTGTTTGAGACTGAGAGATAGGCAAACAGGCAGGTGGATAGGCAGAACAATACAGAGATAGATAGATAGATAGATAGATAGATAGATAGATAGATATAGAGGAAATGCACACACACACACACACACACACACACACACACGTGTGTGTGTGTGTGTGTGTGTGTGTGTGTGTGTGTGTACATATATGTGGCTTCTAGAGGCAAACCTTATTTCCCAAATGCCAGCTCTATCTTGATATCTGAGATAAACTGAGAATTTGCCAAGCAGGCAAGCCAAGCATGGCTGCCAGGAATTCTCTAGGGGTACTGGTCTCTGTCTCTCCAGAGTTGGGACTGAATGCACCTGCCACCAGGCCTGGCTTTTTTTTTTTTTTTTTTTTTTTTAGCAAGTGTGTTCTGGGGACTGAACTGGGGTCTTGGTGCTAGCAAGGTAACTACTGTACTCACTGAGCTGGCCCCCCATCCCCACATGTGTGACATTGGAGGTGTGAGAGCTCCTGCCTTTCTCATTTATGGATGGACCGTGATCTCTTTGAATAGTCATTTGTTTGGATTTTTAGAAAATAGTATTATTCTCACATAATTAATTGCCAAACGTAATTAACCTTTTTAGATCTTCCCTTATCTGCCCTCCATAGACACTAGAGGTTTGTTTTGTTTTCTTTAAATTTCTTACTGCATCCATCCATCCACCCATCCATCCATCCATCCATTCATTCATCCATTTATTTATTTATTTATTTAGTGGGGGTGGGCACGCCCTGTCAGTTCTTTGCTTCTAGCACACAGATGCTGATGATCAACTCAGTGACCAGGCTTGAGAGCTAGCACCATTATATGCTGAGCAGCCTCACTGCCCCACACTAGGTGTGAAATGCCTGGTTCCCTGTCACATGTGGTCCATCTTGACTGAATGAAGGTTTGGAAATCAGTGATTCTAAGTAGCCAGGTTTCCTTTTGTTTTGTTTTAGTATGTATGTATGTATGTATGTATGTATGTATGTATGTATTTATATATTTTTGTTGTTTTTGACTGTAGTGTCCAGAGAGGTACATTTCTCTCTACTGGACACGTGTTTATATATTCAGTTTCCCTTAGTTTCTCTCTTCTTTATTTGATATAATTAAGCCTTCACACATTAAAGTGAACTTTTGGAAACCATGTGCCTGTTGGTCTCCATTCTGGAAACTACTGTGTGATATGGCAAGATATAATCTGATTGGATTCGAGCAGCATGGCCCATTTAAGTGACAGTCCCAGCCACAGATAACATGCTGTCAGAGTAGGATGAACCGCAAAACCCTCGGGCTTTGACACGCCTTGGCGGCAGCACGAACACAGATATGTCTTGCAGAAGATAAGGGTGAGAAGAGGAACTGCCCTATCTAAGAACAACTGAAAAATGTGTGAGAGCAAAAGCAGGAAGTGGTGACGCTGATGTTGCTGGCAGGAGGCGCCATCAAGTCCTAGAGAGGTCGCCAATAGCAACAGCAATGATAGAGTTCTGGGCCTCTTCAAAAAAAAAAAAAAAAAAAGAGACAGGTAGAGATAGAGATAGCCAGGTGGTCCCTTTACTGAACGTTAGGATGAGAAATTGTCAGGCCTTAGGGATGGGTGTCCAGGCTTCATGGGCGCTCATCACTGCCTGCTGGTGGGCTTCTGGTCTGTGCTGTGGTCTCCCACCTGTTTGCTTGCTCCAATCTCACAGCAGTTTAACCTGTGGTGTTTCACAGGGGTCGCATCTCAGACATCCTGCACATCAGATATTTACATTGTGTTTCATAACAGCAGCAAAATTACAGTTATAAAGTAGCAATGAAAATAATTGTATGGTCGGGGTGGGGGTCGATGGTTGGGGGGTCACCAGAACATGAGGAACTGTATTAAAAGGTCACAGGATTAGGAAGGTTGAGACCCACTGGTCTCAAGGGAAGGAAAGCCTTCTCCTATTAGCTGTTTTGCTTGTTTGTGTTTATGATCCAGGCCCTTTATTTCTTTCTGTACATTGGGCCATGAATTGGTACGGGATGGGCTCCAGCAGCTCAGGTTCCTTCCTGTCAGCCCTCACACGGTGAACTTCTCTGTGTGGCACAGGCTGGTGCTGCAGCTGGACACAGGTGCCCTTCTCCTTGGCTTCCTTCTTCTGGTCACTCTCCTTCACACGCTTCAGGAAGCTGTTCTGCTCTTAGAGTGCACATTGATGCTCTTGGCGAGAATCTTGCCCTTAACCTGCTTGTTCACAATGATGCCCACGGGATGCTGGGTGACACTGTAGACTCTTCTGGTTTTGCCGTGGTAACACTTATGGAGCAGTGCCCATTCCCTTGATGTCTATAACATCACTTTTTTTTTTTTTTTTTTTTTTTGGTTTTTTTTGAGACAGGTCTCTCTCTGGTAGCCTTGACTGTCCTGGACTCGCTTTGTAGACCAGGCTAGCTTTGAACTCACAGCGATCCTCCTGCTTCTGCCTCCCAAGTGCTGGGATTAAAGGTGTGCACCACCACGCCTGGCTCTAATATCACCTTTTTTTTTTTTTGTAGATTCCCATGTATATAGCCAAAGGAACGAGTCCATGTTTCCTAAAGGGCTAGAGAACATATTGTGAGGGCCCCCCTCTTTCTCTTTATGTTTGCCATTTTGGTGAGTTACTTTAAGATGGCTCCTGTCAGTTGTTTTAAAAGGAAACCCATTACTTTGTTTTTTTTTAAATTTTTTTCCTCCTTTATTAATTTATTCTTGTTACATCTCAATGGTTATCCCATCCCTTGTATCCTCCCATTCTTCCCTCCCTCCCAATTTCCCCTTATTCCCCTCCCCTATGACTGTTCCTGAGGGGGATTACCTCCCCCTCTATATGATCATAGGGTATCAAGTCTCTTCTTGGTAACCTGCTGTCCTTCCTCTGATTGCCACCAGGTCTCCCCATCCAGGGGACATGGTCAAAGGTGAGGCACCAGAGTATGTGAGAAAGTAATATCCCACTCTCCACTCTACTGTGGAGAGTGTTCTGTCCATTGGCTAGATCTGGGAAACCTATTACTTTGTATGTAACCTGAAAAAAATAATTTAGGGTTGATGATATAGCTCGGTAGGCAAAGGTGCTGGCTGGATAATCCTGGCAACCTGAGTTCACGGAATAACTGTAAAGATGGAAGGGGAGAGCAACTCTTCAAATTGCCCTCTGATTTCTACACATATGCCGTGGCATGGCCGCAGCACCCCTCTGACAGACCACACCCCCCACACACACCACACTCATACATATACACATGCACACACACAATTAATTTAAAAATTTATCTAAAAGTTTCTCCTTCCTCTGAAGTGACACACCTCTTGAATGGCAAGTAGCCTGTCCCCTCAGAGACCTTGGGGACCAGTGGCAGCTACTGCTCGGAATCCCCAGGAGCTCAGGAGAGTGAGTAGGGTGTGTTTGTAGTCAGAAGGCAGGGGGAAGGGGGAACCTGGCCTCTGGAGACTCCACCTGTACAGAGTGAGGTGACTTATTCACACCCGGAACAGACAGTGCCACTGATACACTTGATCCAGTCAAAACTGTCAGGAAGTGGCTCTGTATCTGTCTAGAAGCTTCTCTCTCTCACTAAGGATGTGAGAGGAGCACAGGCTGGGCATGTAGCTCAATAGAGTGCTTGCTTAACATGCAGTAAGCCTTGGCTTTCATTCCCTGCACTGTATAAATGGTCATGATTGCACTTGTCTTTAGTCCTAGCACCCAAGAGGCTGAGGCAGGAGGAAGCTAGCTCAAGGCCACACTGTGTTGGGAGTTTGAGGCCAGCCTGGGATACATGGAAACTTGTCTGAAACAAACAAAACAAACTCAAAGAAAATTCACAATACTCGGATTGCGGGGTTAGAAGTGCAAACTGTGTCAGAGGAAGGGTGAAAGGGGATTACAGGAAGACTTCTCTGAAGAGGCCACATTGTGTCAGGGTCTTCAAAGAGTTTCCAAGAGGGAGAAAGTGGGGCCGGAAGAGAAGGAGGTGGCCTGCCTTTGTGAGCCTGGGTGTGTAGACAGGTGGGTGCTTACAGCAAAGTGGATGAGGAGCTAACATGAACAGAGGAGAGGAAGGCTCTAGATGGTCATAACTGACTTTGTGCTTGGGAAGGGCAGGGCTGAGAGAAGTCATGGTTCCTGCTCTGCTCCAGCACTTGGGTGCTTGGGACACAGATGATGCCACTGAGAGAGTCAAGGAAAGGAAACAGAGAGGAAGGCTCAGGGGGGCTCACCTGAAACTGTCATCGCACTTACCTGAGGTTTATGCGGAACTCGTGAAGCTCGGGGCCAGCAGATCACTGGGGTGCTGAGGCAGGGAAAAGAAGAGAGGCAACTTAAAAAACCAAGCCAAACCCAAACAAGTAAACAAACAAAACCAGAAAGCAAATATTGGTAAAAAGTCAAGGAGCTTGCCAAAGGAAAGGAAAGAATGCAAAGTTGTATTCTTAGGGATATTCTTTGCTTTTGGGAGGGAGAAAAGCCAGACATGATCCTTGTACAGAGAATGGCTGCAGGAAAGGAGTGTGCTCGCCTGTAATGTCAAGGGAGAGGGAGGATGCTTAAGGTCACGGGTGGGGTGGGAGTTGGGGGCGTGGGCTCCAGGAGGAGTCAAGGAAATGGTAGCAGGGAGATGAGGAGGTAGGATAGTTCATTTTAATTGTGAATTTGACAGACTTAGAATGACCTGGGGGCTCTCAGTTGAGGAACTGTCTACTGCAGGTTGTCCTGTGGGCATGCTTGTGGGGATCACCTTGATTTCCTTTTACTTGAGATGGGAAGATCCACCATCTTGGATCTGTGTCTTGGACTGTGTAAGAGTCTTCATTGGCTTTCTTCAAAGCTAGTGGAGCAAGCAAACAAGCTGGCCACTTGGGAGTATTCATTTCTCTCCACTGTTCACTATGGGTACGATATGACTAGCTACTTTGATTTGTGCATTGCCTCCCACACCCCAGTGATAGAAGATAGCTGTGAATTGTAAGTCAGTAAACCTTTCCCTCTTCTAACTTGCTTCGAGCAGGGTGCTTTTTTTTTTTTTTAAATCACAGTATCAGCAATGAAACCGGAACAGGAGGCACTCTGTGATCTTGTCTTGACAGGGGAGCCACAGAAGCCACAGAGCAGGTGATTAAGGTGAACAGAGATCACACTTTGAAGAAGTTTGGTGGAAAAGGTGGCAGGTAGCCAGGAGAACAGGAAATGGGGAGAACCAGGGCTGAAAACATGGGGAACCTGACAGCCCTTCAGTGGGGTGCACAGCGAGGAGCTGAGGTGTGGGAGGCCTGGGCACCATGGCATCTAGGACAAAGGGAGGCCGAGCCTCTGGCAGGACCTGCTCCTGTTCAGCAGGACTCCCCTAGGCTTGGGGAATGGGGTTTGAAACGGAGCCTTTCACCCCATTTTGTGATTCTTTGGGAGCTCTTGTCATCGAAGGAGAGGAAAATGTGAATGAAATGCTGTCCCCGGGCAAGAAAGACAGGAAAAGTTGCCCTGAGCACCAGGAAGAGGAATCGGGTTGAACTGCGTGTGGCGTCCTGGAGGGTGGGTGGCAGATGAGGGTGAGTAAGCGCAGCTCTAGGGCAATGATGCTATATAAGGGCTACAGCAGGGCCACCGAGCCACGGCACAGATGAGAAGCGAGTTGCAGAAATGAGCACAGCAGGCTGGGGGTGCTCATTGGATAGATGCTTGATGTTCGAAGCCTTGGGTGAACCTCCAGGACCATTGCAACAAGGTTCAGTGGTGCATGACTATAATTCAGTACCTGGAAGGAGGAGCCAGGAGGAGCAGGAAGGTCAAGGTCATCTTTAGCTTGGTAGCAAGTTTGAGGCCAGCCTGGGCTATAAAAAAACCTGTCAAATAAAAAGAAAAGAAAACAAAAAACCCAAAGGTCTCCCAGTGCAATGACAGTGAACTCGGTCTCATGAAATCTCAGAGAAAAAACTAAGACACAGGATAGAGAGATGGCTCAGTGGTTAAGAGCACTGGCTGCTTTTCCAGAGGACATGGGTTCAATTCCCAGCACCCACATGACTGCTTACAACTGTCGGAAATTGAACACCACCACATAGCCATACATACAGACAAAACATCAATGCATGTAAAATAAAAAGAAATCATTAATAAGAAGGAAGGAAGGAAAGAAGGAAGACAGACAGACAGACAGACAGACACAAACCCTAAGGTAATGATGGCCCTGAGGACTGCAAATTGTCTCAAAACGTGTGTGGTCTGGGAAGGGGAAATGAGTGGGACAGGTTAAGTGGCCATGCCCCTGGTGGTCAATCTGGAGGACCAAAGATGTCCATTTCTCAGCTCTGCAATTGTCCTTCCCCTCTAGGAGCTCCTGCGGGCTAAACAGGACCTTCAAGATCTGCTCATTGCCAAAGAGGAGCAGGAAGATCTCTTGCGAAAGCGGGAGCGTGAACTGACTGCCTTGAAGGGTGCCTTAAAGGAGGAGGTTTCCAGCCATGACCAGGAGATGGACAAGCTGAAGGAACAGTACGATGCTGAGCTGCAGGCCCTCAGGGAGAGCGTGGAGGAGGCGACCAAGGTGAGCCTACCACCCATGGAGGGTGTGGAGATACAGCCAGATGAGACGCTATGTCCACGCTCCTATGTCTGAGCTCCCAGGCCAGCTCCCTTTGGCTTTGTCAGCTCATGGTGGTGAGCTTGTTGACAACGGACAACGGGATGGTTTAGTTTCTGTGCTTTTTGAGTCTATTGGTTTGAACATCGTCAGTAAAGACCTTTTGCAAGAGGTGAGATTTTAAAGCATTGCATGGACTCTGTAGGCTTTGTGGAGTAGAGATCTGTACCCTCCTCGGCATGTCCTCAAGGCTCAGCTCCTAAGGTACTGTGTGACTGTGCTCATGTGCAGAATTGCAGATAGGACCTGGATTTCTGGAACCTTTTATCCCACCCCAGCTGCTTCCTTTGGGCTTTGTTCAGTCTTCCGTTAGATAATTCATGTTCTTTTCTCAGCAGAGTTGAAAGAGGGTTAATTGGCCAAATTGCCTCAACTCTTCCATGATAAGTT
Source organism: Acomys minous (assembly GCF_964271855.1). Taxonomy (NCBI): domain Eukaryota; kingdom Metazoa; phylum Chordata; class Mammalia; order Rodentia; family Muridae; genus Acomys; species Acomys minous. The sequence goes on from NC_140495.1 coordinate 48,679,057, forward strand.
TTCCCCTTAATTGAATTCTTGGCTCTTATAAATAGATTGTAAATTGTGTGGAAGTCTTTTGGTGCCGGGTGCACGTTGGCTGTTGAAGGGAAAAAATGCTTTGAAATACCATGTCATCTTTAGAGAAGGAGTGCTGCAGAGTGGACATTTTTTTTTTTTCAGTGCCTGGGATAAAGGGTGAAAGTGCTGGGGAGAGAACTCTTCATACTGTTCATAGTCTGCAATGATGACAGTAGCAGTGCCCCACCCCCACCCCACTAAGCCCTATGGTGGTTCACTGATTTTCAATGATGTCATGGTAATTGCTAATGACAAGAAGTGAAAGATAAGTTTGTTTGTTATTACAACTGGGAAGTCTGGGAAATGGCCTCTTTGGGGTTATTATAAAGGCCTCTTGTTGGTTCGCTCCTCTGACCTTTAGACTTGATTTAATTTGAGGGGGATGGGTAGAACTGACTTAGTTGTCCCTCAGTTGAGGGGAAATGTTTGGTTTTTTGTATCTTTGTATCTGGGCAACAGCCTGGTATCCTTACTGTTGTCCTTTCAAGCTCTTACCTCAGCAGCTATAGGTTCAAACGATTTCCCTATGCGCACACCCATTTTTTTTTTAATCACCCTTAGAGCTTGATGTGGAATGTTCTGGGAGAGTCATTCAGGGATGCTAGGAGCAATGCTTGGGCTTATGTCTGTAGTTGTTCGACTAGAAGAGAATCAAGCTTGTCTGGCATGTTGAGTGGAAACTATTTAATCAGAGGCATAGAGGTCTGCTGGCACAGGTGTGAGCAGGGAGGGGAGACATGGCAGGTGGGAGAATGTATCTTTGTTGTATAGAGTTGAGGAGAACCAGCAGAGACCCAGGATATTGATTGCATTGTGGCTTTTCTACCCACAGATTTTTTTTTTTTTTACACAAATTCACAAATGAAGGGATCAAGAGATGGCTCAGTGGTTTAGCACATTTGTTTCTCTTATAGAGGATCTGAGTTTGATTTCCAGCACCCACATGGTGGCTCATACATAAGCCTGTTTCCATGGAGTCCAATGGCCCTTCTGACTACCTCAGGGATTAGGCATGTACTTGGTGCACATACATGCATGAAGACATTCATACACATAAAATAAAATAAATCTTTAGTAACAGTCACTAGGTAGGCTCGTGTGCGTCTGTGAAATAAAGTGAGAGAATGCAGGAAGCTGACCCAAAGGAGTGTTCTCTTCCCCCTTATGTGGGCTAGCCTGAGCTCTTTGCCACAGACCATATTCTAACATCACCACCTGCATCTTTCCCCAGAAACAATAATTTCTGATTGGTCTTTGCTTAAATATTTGCCTGGCACTCTATTGTCCCAGACTTAAATTCAAAAGTATTTTTCTGGTAGGTGACAGAAGTCCTTTCTTTGAAAACTATTGTTTTTTTTAAAATTGATAATATTCATATTACATCTCAATTGTTATCCCATCCCTTGTATCCTCCCATTCCTCCCTCCCTCCCTCCCTCCTGCTTTCACCCTATTCCTCTCCCCTATGACTGTGACTGAGAGGGACCTCCTCCCCCTGTATATGATCCTATGGTATTAAGTCTCTTCTTGGTAGCCTGCTATCCTTCCTCTGAGTGTCCCTGGACCCCCAGCCCCCATCAAGGGGACGTGGTCAAATATGGGGCACCAGAGTTCGTGTGAAAGTCAGTCCCCACTTTCTACTTAACTGTGGAGAATGTCCTGTCCATTGGCTGGATCTGAGTAGGGGTTTGATCCTTACTGCACGTTTTGTCCTTGGTTGGTGTCATAGCTTGAGTAAAACCCTAGGGCCCAGATCCGCCTGTCATAGTGTTTCTAGGACCCTCTGGATCCTTCTATTTCCCCAATCTCCCATACTTCTCTTACCTAGAGTCCCAGTAGGATGTCCTCACCTCTATCCCACTTTCCTGGTAAGTGAAGACTTTCATGGGACATGCCCCTTGGGTTAGTGTCCAGATATAAGTGAGTATATACCACTTGACTTTCTGCTTCTGGCTTAACTCACTCTTTATGATAATTTCTAGTTCAATCCATTTGTCCACAAATTTCAGAAATTCCTTGTTTTTAATAGCTGAATAGTATTCCATAGTGTAAATGTACGATAGTTTCTTTATCCATTCTTCTACTGAGGGACACACTTAGGCTGTTTTCATGTTCTGGCTATTATGAATAAGGCAGCTATGAACATGGTTGAGCATATGTCCCTGTTGTGTGCTGGAGCATCTTCTGGGTATATTCCAAGGAGTGGAATAGCTGGGTCTTGAGGTAGCCTATTCCCAGTCTGAAAACTATTGTTAACCTCCTCACTTCTTCTCATATGAGGAGAGAGAGGGCTGCTTGTCACTTCCCCACCTTTCCCAGTATCCTCTCACCTGTGAACTGCCCTTGCTACCTCTGCGTCCCTGTTGCCATCCCATCTTCCTATCCCTAAGTACATTCCTAGGTGCGAGTCACACCGTACGGTTTCTACTGAACGTTAGGTTCCCATCATGCCCTGTTGTAATGTATGTGCTTGCCTGTCCCCTCCTTGAGGCTGGCTTCCCAAGCACCAGGGCTGTTTTATCTGGATCTTTCCTTTCTGTTGAGATGAGCAGCAAACTCCAGTGCTTCTGAGGCCAGACAGGAAGCATTGATGAGTGGAGTTGAGTGCAGTGATGGTGATAGCAGGCGCTGATGGCGGAATGTGGCAAGTTGCAGAGTGTGCTCTTCTGCTCCAGAGGCCAGCAGCTTCTCTGAGCCAGCCAAGTCCGGTCCGTGTTATTAGATCTTCCAGATTTTGTTTTTATATTTTTTGTGAATTTCATCCATGAGTGTATGGTATAGGCATGATTTCCACTCCGCTCTCCCTCTCCAGCTTGTCCTGTGTTCCCCTGACCATCCCCTCTGGTATTCACAACCTCTTGCTCCATAACTATTACTGCTACATATATACACATAGACACAACACAGTGAGTCCAGCTAGTGTTGCCCTATGTACATGTGTTTGGGGCTGGCAGCTTAGAACTAGAAAATCTATTAGGAGGCCCTGTCTGGAGAAAATGGATTCTCCTTGCTCAGTGGCTATTAACAATAGCTTTTTCATCGAGGAATGGGACCTTGTTAAGTTTCCCCTTGCATTTGGTGTATTGACCGGTGTGGGTCTGTTCAGCGAACCTTACTGTTGAAAGTTCATGGATACATCATCCCTGTCATGAGAAGGCACTATCTCAGACATCCTCCACCCCCTCTCAGCCCTGCCAAATGTTTGCCAGGCCTTAGGAGTCAGTCGAGGCATTGTATAGATGTCCTAGATGGAGATGAGACCGACTCAGTCACTTACTCTCTGCCTTTTGACCTGTTACGGATCCCTGTTGTAGCCTCCATTGCTGCAAAACGAAACTTCTTTGATAAGTGGTAAAAGCTGCGCTCATCTGCGGGTGGAAAGATGGAGGCTGTATTAGCTTAGGAAATGGCCACAGTAGGTTCTCCTATTTCAACTTTGAAGGAATGAGTCGGATATCTGCACATTGGTGTGAGATCTCCAGACTTTTAAGTGTTGCTAAAACAGATAACCCCTTGAGTAACATAAGGCATGCAGCCCGAATATCACCCACATGCCTGCCCCTTTGGTCTGTGGTTCTAGTCCTTGAGCTTAGCACGGCGGTGCCCAGAAGCCATGTCTGTACTGTCCTCAGAGTCAGCAGAGGATGAGCTCCCTCCCAGCTTGGGCCATGACCTCGCTGCAGGCTCCCCTGGGGTTTCCCAGTGGCAGTGAAGGAAACCTTCTGGAAGGTTCTACCGCTGTGCCAGTTTCTGAAAGAGGATTATGAGTATGTTTGCATTTCTTAGTAATTTTGCCTCTAAAAGGGTCTGCTGAATAAATGTGACACAATCTTTTTTTTTTTAAATCAAAATGTATTACATCTATTTGTGTGTGTGGAGGGGAGTTGATGCCTGCCATGGAAAGAGTATGGAGGCCAGAGAACAACTTCTAGGAGATAGTTCTCTCTGTCTTCCATAGCTAGGGATAGAACTTAGGTCTCTCTAGATAGCTTAGGTCTCTCAGGCTTGGCATCAAGGCCCCTTACCCACTGAACCATCTTGCCTCTCCCTGCCCCCCGCAGTTTATTAAATATAAACGTAAATAACAATAGAATATTCTCAAAAATATGTTCTATAATAGCATGCTATAAATAATGTAACAGAAAGAGATCATATAAGTATTTGGATATGAGGGGGTAAAAATAATCTTTTACCCTGGTAGAGAGTATCTCTCAAATTTGCTCACTAGTATTTAGCCTTCCATCTGTCTCAAGGGAGGGTCCCATCCTAGCTGGTGACTAAAATCTGACATTTCCATTAGGAAGTGAAGTGCATGGCAGCATTCCTGTCCTTGGAAGGGCTTAGGAGAGAGCCCAACCGTCTTCTCATTAGTTTCTCTGACTTTTGCCACTGCCTCAAGCCAAACCCTCCAAAAGGCGGTTTTATCACTGTCAAGTACCAGGCCCCTATCCAGCCTGAGCCTGGGCATTGAGTGTCTTAAATTACTGGAACACTTGGTGAAAACTGGAGAATTACATTAAGAACCATTTACTGATCTTCCAAACAGACCCTGGGTAATCATTTTTTCCATAGACACAAACAGCCATGTGGCTCAGCAGACAGAGGTTCATTCACCAGTGCTTTGGCTGTGCGGGGTTTCCTGGCTCAGCAGAGTGAGCCGGACCTTCCCCTGCAGAACCTTGGTGGGTCTGGCTGTGATGCGGCCTGTCCTGTTTCCCCACAGAGAAGGATCTGCATAGTGGCTAACAAGGGCTTCCCGTGAGTCTTCTAAAGAACCACCCAGGACTTTGCCTCCCTGGTTTCCTAATTTTGTCTGATAGTTCTTTTATAGTTTTTACATTTTTAAAAATGGAAATGTACTCTTTCTACTTTGATTTGGTACAATGGTTGGAACCAGGGGTTAGTTGGGGCTGGGGGTGGGGTGGGGTAGGGTGTATTTGAATCATGGCCATTATGGGATTACAATGAAGACTGTCCCACGTCACAATGGTGATGGTGTTGGCTTCTCTTTCTCATCTCTAGTCTTCCCCTCGCTATCAAGAGAAGAGAAGAGAAATAGTTTCCTTTGCTTTTGGGGTGTATATGGTCAGCTCAAATTCAGCTCCCTCGAGAGAGACTCCCTGAGGCTGGAGAGATGGCTCAGTTAGAGATGCACTTGTGTAAGATTTCACTACAGGACGATACCCTGGTTGAATTCTGAGTGGTGTTCAGACACAAAGCTATGGAAGTAGAGGATGCACTTGTTCTGAATAGAGCATCAGTCGTGGATGTGCTAAGGGCGGTGCCTGTCTGGACCAGGACTGGGGAAGTGGTGGTGGTTTCAGGTTAAGAGTGATTTAAAGCCGGGTGTGGTGGTGCACACCTTTAATCCCTAGCACTTGGGAGGCAGAGGCAGGCAGATCGCTGTGAGTTCGAGGCCAGCCTGGTCTACAAAGTGAGTCTAGGACAGCCAAGGCTACACAGAGAAACCCTGTCTTGAAACAAAGCAAAGCAAAGCAAAGCAAAGCAAAGCAAAGCAAAGCAAAGCAAAGCAAAGCAAAGCAAAGCAAAGCAAAACAAAACAAAACAAAACAGTGATTTAAGAGGCAGGGGCCGTTCTAATGTGAAGACTGAGTTTGGATCCCAGTTCAGTGAAACCAACTGTCAAAAGCACAGTGTGCCTGAAGTCACCAGAGCCATTCAAGTGAGGCCTCCATGTTCACATATTAAGAAATGGTTCAAGTGGTTGTTGTGTTTGATAGTGCTGATATTAATTACTTCCACCTTGCACTTATGCTCCTTCCTTTGTGTGCTTGAGAGAACAGCTTGAAAGAGGAAAGGTTTATTGTGCCTTGTGGTTCCAGAGCATTTGGCTCATGGATCTTGGGCTCTATGTGTTAGAGTGGGACACTGCATCTGTGCAATGGATGAGTAACGGGCAAGCTTCCTCACATCATGGCAGACAGGAAGAGGAGGAGACAAGGAGGAGTCAGACATGAGCAACCTCCAAGGACTTCCCCTGGCTAGGTGCACGTCCTGTAGTTTCTAGACATCCCAAATAGTGCCACCAGCTGGTGACCTAGGCTTTAACAAACAGACCTGCAGGGATAGTCCAACCATAGCAGAGGTGTTACCACGATTCTGTGTCCTAGCTTCTTTTGTTCTGATAAAGACCATGAACAAAAGCAACTTGGGGAGGAAAGGGTTTATTTGGCTTTCATGCCCTGATCACTACTGAGAGAAGGCACAGTGGGAACACACGGTAGAGACCAGTCCCTCTGTGGCTTCTTTCAAAGCAGCCGGTCAGCGAAGGGTCATATGGGAAATCCCGTGCTAACCTTGGGATCAGTAGACTTGCCTTCCTTCAGACACGATTATAATTCAGTATAAAAATGTTATTGCTTTCTTCTCTGAGAGAGCCAGGATAGCCAGAGGGAGCCATGGAAACTAATTTCCTTAGCATTGTAGCTTCAAAAAAAAAAAAAATCAATTTATGTTGAATGACAGTCTTGAGCTGTGGGTTAACTGTAGAGTTTCTAAACAGGTGCCTGGAAAAGGAAAAATATCTCTTTACAGATGCAGGAGCACCTAGAACAGAGGTTCTCAACCTGTGGGTCACAACCCCTTGCATTCAAGTGACCCTTTCACAGGGGTCAGAAAAAACAGATAGTTACATCACAATTCATAATAGTAACAAAATTAGTTATAAAGTTGCAATGAAATAATTTTATGGTTTGGGTCACTACAACATTAAGAACTATCTTAAAGAGTCATAGCATTAGAAAGGTTGAGAACCTCTGGCCTAGAGAGAAACAGGAGTAGCCGTTAGCACAAGTAGGAACAAAGATTCATGTCCGAAAGCATCTTTTATAGTTGTGTGTGGTGGTGCGTGCCTTTAATCCTAGCACTGGAGAGGCAGAGGCACTTTGAATTCTAGGCCAAGTTGAACTCTGGGTGGTGTTCAGACACAGAGCCAGGGATATTGAGAATGCGGTCTGTACAGAGAGCTGCAGAACAGCCAGGGCTACATAGTGACAACTTGCCTCAACAAATTAAAAAATACCTTGTATCCTCTAGTGTTCTAACTCTGTCTCTGAACCTTTTAATAATTATACTTGTTTCCTGCCTCCTGTATTGATTTTAAAGTACATAAATAAGGCACGCATGTGTCAAAAGCCTTCCTCTGTGGCTCTGACCCTGGGTAATCATTGGGTCCCCAAGTTTATGGCCATCACAAGGAAACTCCAGACCCTGCTTATTGACAGGTCTCAGTAAACAATGTTCCTGGAAGCCACTCTCGTGAGTAGCCTGAGCTGCCCAGGTCATGGTCATGTGCTGTAGATTATAGAAGACAGTATAAGGAAGTTCCAGACATGGGTATCTTGTATGTGTGGATGTTGCATGTGTGTGTGTGTGCGGTTGCTGGTGCTGATCAGTGTAGGATCATGTGGAAGTCAGAGATCAAACCCAAGTGTCTTCCTCAGTTATGTCAGCACATCATCATCATCATCATCATCATCATCATCATCATCATCACTATTATTATTTTGAGACAGTTTTTCAGTATACCCAGAGGCTACCATTTTCCCTAGGCTTGCTGGCCAGTGAGTTCCCAGGAGCTCCTGTTCCTCCCTTTCAGTGCTGAGGTCATAGGTGTGCATGGTCATATGCAGTTTCTATTTGGGTGCTGGGGTCAGATCCAGGGGCTCATACAGCAAACACTTCCCCCACTGAGCCATCTGCTGGTCCCATTTCCTTTTCTGAGGCAATGGCTCATTTGGCATCATTAAATGTCTGGGTGTGTTTCATGTGCCAGCACGGTGCTGGTTCCCAAGACCAAGATGGCCAAGCCATGGTCTTAAGCTTGAGGATCTTTTGTGGTCTCACGGGAAGGAAGATGTACAGATAAAAATGACCTTGTTATAGGTGCTGCTGTAGCAGTATTAGCTGGGTGGGAGAGCAAGATAAGAGGGGAATTGTTCTTGATAGCAAAGTTCCAGAAACCGAGGGTTCACTCTGTGATTTGACACCCTAGGTGCCTGGATCGTTCTTAGAAGGTAGAAATAACACAAATTGCCTTCTCTTCAAGAGTGTTTGGACATCAGCGTGCTGTGAGTCCGTGTGTGAGCTAGCTCCTTCAGTAAAGCAGTGTCATGGTAAACGTTGCCACAATGTTTAAATCATCTAAGCATACTGTGGAGAAAGACTATATTGGCCAAGGGCATGAGTTAGAATATATTTTATTATGTAAAAAATAATTAATTAAGGACCTGAGTATGTAGCTCTCAGTTCGTGGAGTGTTTGCCTTGCCTGCACAAAACCCAGGGTTAATCTCCAGTCCTGCGTAAAGCCAGTGCAATGATACATGCTTATAATAATCCCAGTACTTAGGAGGCGGAGGCAAAGGATTGTGAGTTCAAAGTCATCCTTGGCTTTGTAGTGAGTTAAGGTCAGATTGGGCTGAATGAGAACTTGTCTCAAAAAACAACCACCAAAGTTCAAAGTTCAGTTAGTTTCCTGTCCCTGTTAAGATTGTATGAGGTGGGCCTTTGTAGAGTGAAGTATTTCCAAGTTGACAGCAAAGACCTCTAGGTCTACTGTTGAGTCTTTGGGGGGTTGACTGCTGCTCTTGCGTGGGGAGGATGTTGGTTTTGTTGTCACAGCTCAGAAGGAATAGCTGATGAAGGCTTGATCAAGAGGACTTGTCCCGATGGAGGTGGGACATTTGATGGCATCTAGTGGCTCAGGTCCTGGGGACAGGGCTTTCAGGGCACACAGCCTTCAGCTGACCCAGAAAACCATAA